>NC_136724.1:3987500-4360000 GCF_936440315.1 Barbus barbus
GATAAATAAAAAATGCACATCAAGAGTGTGTTTCTGCTTTTTTTTGTTTTTTTTATTCAATTTACGAATGTGCTGTAAAGTTAATTTTTATATATTCTATGATCTATTGCAATTATACAGTCCCATTGTTTTGAACATGGAACTGAAAGGCCGTGTACACACTACAACTAAATTCAGTTGTCAATTCACTATTTAGTGCTTAATCTTGTTCTGTGCACACTGCAACTGCATTCTACAACCAAATTAACTCCCCAAAACATTAGGTAGCGCCAACTGCATTTACAAAAATAATGTTTGCAGTGCGTATGGAACTGAACAACTAGGTGTTAATGATGTATTTAAAGGAGTTGTGTTTCTCTTCTATATGCAAGGTGCAAGACATCACAGGGAACGAGGTACATCTTGACCCATTGATGTTGCCAGATCTTGCAAAAAAAAAGCTAATAAAAACTAGCCCACAATAAACTTGTCAAAACGCTTCATCTTGGAAGTAAACCAAAACAAAATAATCGCTGCATGCACCTTCCTACATTCTTAATTCCATAAACTGGATCTCTTTATGAGTCAAGCCCAAAAAAAACAATCCCAAAGATGCTTAGAGTGTGCTCTGCAAGGCAGTCTTCCAAACATAAACACAACACCTCTCTTGATGGTGGTTTAGTTAAAATCACCAAACATAAATCTTTGGTTGCTGCAATTTACTTTGGTCAAAAATAGCAGATACAAGCCATGTGAGGTGCCAGAACTTTGCTCTGGTTACTATAGTGTCAATGTTTGCAATTGCGAAAATTAGTTCCATTCGGTACACTCACAAAACAATAATTGTTGGCTTTTTTTTCCAGTAATTAAAACACTCGTCACTTCACAGTGCATATGTGGCCAGAAAAAGTTCAGATTTTCCTACTCATAATGACGAATTTGTGTTGCCGTTAACGTCCATTCAAATCGTAAATACGGTCTTTATGACATGACTTAAGCACATCATAAGCAGGTTATAAGAAAAAGTACAAATGAGACCAAACAAATTGTAAATAATAATAATAATAATAAATTCCTAAACAGAGAATACTTAAGAATTTCCACAAGAGACGTTCTGGTTCTGAAAAAGACATTTCCGCCAATGACTTGTGAAGAATTGTGCAAATGGTTTTTAAAATGATTATATTTCTATTTTAAATGTCATAAACAGAGCTTATACTCCAAAAACTAAAAACTGGTAAGGCCTTCAAATTCTTTCTTGCTAAATTCTGCAGGTGCTGATTCTGTGCGTGACCGCTATTATTTTGGCTAGCTGTGGCTGCCAATTGCCCATCCAGACTACTTGACCAAATGATACTTGATTTTAAGGACCCTTCTGAGGTGCTCACTGGAATGAGTGGGTGCTGTATTACACTAGAGCACAGGAGACCCTTCGGTGACGGGTCATCTCATGCACTAATTCACTTCAGACACCGTTACTGATTGAAATGTATTCTATACTCCAATGAAGTATAATAAATTAGAGCCGATGAGATGTTGACCTCCATCTATGTGCGTTTTGTTACAGCCCATCAAATTACAGTTGAAAAGTTTAGTTCATGTAATTGTTACTTTGCTTTAGACACGAAATCATGCGGCATGTAAAAACAAGCTCACGCTAGCGGTTTCCAATAACTATGTATGGCGAGCCAAAACAAACAATCATATCACATAACAGCAAAACCAGAATTTCTTTGTTTTATATCCTTGAAAGGCCATGAAATTTCCTATTAACCTTCATTCAGCTCAGCAGGACAGTAATGCAGCGTACATCCGTTATATGGAAAATCTAATTCACCCTCAGGCTGGGAAAAAACACAAAATATTAACTGGAAAGTTCAACAGAGAAACGCGATTTATTTGAACTTTACAACGGCACTCTCTCTTACATGTGAAAAACACCTTTTGCTTATCAGTGAATGAGTAATTGAAAAAACAGTCCAAAATCGGAAGTTCGGAACATTCTTTTCATCTCAATTTCAAATAAAAGCGTTAGCAGAAAAAGAGTTTTGAGGCCACATGTAAGGGGAAGGGAGCACACGATTACACCGCACTTCACATCTTTAAAACATGCACAGCCAAAGTGTTCCGTAAGCAGAAAATCACCCCAGTTGGGAATTTTTTTGCTGTACTCCACGTCTCCTCTTTCAGCCTGCCCTCCATGGCCATCAGCACTCACCAGCATCAAAGAGCATTTTCTATCCGCCTTTCCACGTGCACTTTCCTACTTGATATGTATGCCAAATTTATTTTTATTCTTGTTCTACACTTTCAGTGCTTTGATAAGTTATATGCAATAAAATGTACACTGGTTCCTGTGTCTATTCTTGGGGTTATTCTTAGGAAACTGTGCCAGTTGTACTGGCAATATAATTAACAGCATAATGAACTGTTACTTTAATTGATTTGATACATTTTGATTTTGGCCTGTTTAGTGTACAAAAATATTCTAGTTGTATTAAGCAAATGTCATAGTTTCACTGTCAATATAGTAAAAAAAAAAAAATGCTTTATACATTTACACAATGCATTCCTGCACTTCCTGTTCAATGCCGTTGAACAGTTGATGCTGTGACTTTCCCTTTTTTTTCTTTTATAAGTAAACGTAACATAACTTTTAATAGGTGGGGATTTTGCATGACTCACATTATACAAAATTCATACAACTTTTTGTAATGAGTCCACTGAAGGCGAGTGTAACGAAGAACCCAAGTGCAGTTTTTTTACAAGGTGAAATCCAAAATCCAAACAGGTAACTTGACTTGAACAGACTTGACCAGAGACAGCCTTAGCATGGCATGAACAGACTAAACTCACCGAGAGCAGGTTACAACATCAATACATGACAAGAATCAAAGGCAAAGACACGACTACTTATAACAAACAGGGAGGGTCACATGACAAGAACAAACCAATGGGAAGCAAGACACATGACTTAGGACAACCAATCAGAACATGACACATTTAACAGAGGAACCAATAGCAAGGCGACATGAGGGCAAGGGAAGCATGACACAAACAGGAACTGAGACTAACCTTCAAATTGAACTTGAACTTGAAAATAAAAGACATGAAAACAAGAACATGAAACAAAACCCAAAACAGACCTTACACTTTTAAAGAAAAAAGAATGGCATCATACAAATTCATGCGAATTAGCCACCAATACATTAAAGGTGTCATATGACGTTGCTAAAAAGAACATTATTTTGTATAGTTGGTGTAATGCAATGTGTTTATGTGGTTTAAGTTTCAAAAAACATTATTTTCCACATACTGTACATTATTGTTGCTCCTCTATGCCCTGCCTTTCTGAAACGCATTGATTTTTACAAAGCTCATCGTTCTGAGAAGCGAGGCCTGCTCTGATTGGCCAGCTATCCAGTGTACCTCAAGTGTGAGACGGAAATGTTACGCCCCCTTACCGTATTGTGATGCCGTGTCCCGGCGCAACGACACAAAAACAATAAAACCCATTATAAACGAGGTATTTGTTGCATCCAGTTCTACTGTCTTTTTACGTTGCATCGCATCGCGCCGTGTAAACATTACCATGTCTGCATTTGTGATCAGAGAAATGACAAACAACAAGCATTGCTCAAAACTCGCATTTGAATAGTCAGTAGCAGAAATGTACTTGCAGACTGTGAGTCAGAAGCGTCAGACTGTCCTTGCAAAGTTGGAATTGCCCCACTTTATAGAAAAAACCTTTGTGCAAGCCAGCATTGTAGGCTAACGTTACTCTTCCAGGTTCAGGAAATAATCCTCCATAAAATGCGCTACACACACTCTAATATTTGGGTTGAACTGTTCTGGAACAGTGTTGTAAATACAACTTAACCACTGATTTCTAGTTGTGTCCTCTTTTGTAAGCCCAAACAAAGTACTTTCACTTTCACAACGAAACACAGCGTCTCCAGGATATGGCGCCGGCGGCAGCAACAATACAACAGTGAGAATAATAGTTCTGCCTTCTTTCATTGCGTATACATTTGGGCGGTGTTTTGCGAATCTTCCCACACAGTGACAAAAACATGTGGGGCCGTGTTTGAAAGAGCCATTTTAGGAGGGAGTGGCAGAGTCTTAACTTTGGTAAAGAATATCTCTTTTGTTTTGAGACTTTAGTCTTTGCAACTTTGCAACTTCAGGGATCTTATCAATGCACAAACAGCTTGTAACACTCCAAAGAGAAAGGAAAACATGAAATCGTATCATATGACCCCTTTAACATAAAATAGTAACAAACTTTGTAAGAGTAATTCTTTTTAATTTATTTGGTTTCTTTTACCCTCTATGACTATTTATGATTATTTTAATATTTATATTGGAACACAATTGTTCTGTAATGTAATATTTGTACAAATTTCATATTTATTTTGAAATAAAATAAACTAATTAGTTTATTAAATCAATCAATCAATCTTACTGACTTCAAACTTTTGAATGCTAGTATATGGGTGAGTTAAATTTGCATTTATGTATTTATTTATAGGAAATTATTATTATTTTTTTGCAAGGATGATGTTTCTTGAACATCAAATTTGCATATTAGGATCATGTGACTTACTGGAATAATGGCTTCTGAAAATTCACTTTGTATTTTGGGCCTGAGGGGAAGAAAATGCAATTTACTGAGCACTGAGCAGTATTCATTTCAAATTACTTTATTTAAAATAAACAAATACATGCATTCATTTCCTTATTCCAGAAATGGCACCATTTTTCTGTGGTTTTCATTTAACACCATTTCCAGAGAATGACAGTTTTTCATAGTGATCAGCATTCACAAACCTTTATGTCCCCCAGAATGTGAAATAATCCCTCACATATATAATTAGCACATAATAATTGGTCATAATTTCAAAAGGTGTAAGGATCTAGGTAATTGTGTATTCTAGTTGTTTGTTCCCAAGTGGCCACTAGATCAGTGGAGCAAACATATCAGGTGACAGACTCTGGCTTTAGCCAATGTTTTATCTTTTCTTTGCATCTCTCCCACCCCACTCTCTCAGGTAAAACTCTCACGGCACGCAGCAAAATGTATCCTTAATGCTACAAAATCACACAAGCACGAAGGGGATAGAACTAACGCTCTTGCCAAAAATAAGCACACATCCTCTCCCACTCTCTCTTAGGACCTCAAGTCAGATACAAGCTTTAAATACAAGCGTGCCCAACCAGTCAGAGCACCATTTGTTTAATTTTCTTTGACTTCCTTGCAGTATTTCCAGAAAATCCCTGAGGTTATTTTGCCCTCCTTTTTTGCAGGTGGAGATGCAATTATAGATGCTCTTTATATGTCGAGATTGCAGTGCGCATGTGTGTGCGTCTGTTTGTTTTGCATGTGTGTATGCAGAATATGCTCTCTGCACAACTGCGGTACAGAGCTGGATTATGTTCAGGTTGGGCATTTGCTCGCTCTCTCTTGTCAATGACATTTCCGATGTTCCCCTCAAGGTGATTTTTTTCCCCTGCTGCACCTGTAACCTTTCTCACCTGTGTTTCTACAACTCTAGGCCAGAGGGGGGAAGTGGAGTTTGAGAAAGCAGCCCGGTCTGACAGATATGACAGTAAACACTTTTTTGGATCTCCTTGGCCCATATGCACTTTGTGAATTGGGAAGTGGGTGTTTGTGGGGGCGTGTGTGGGCTTGCTGATAGAATGGCATGGATCCTTTGGCATTATTTCACATGGCTTTTATTTTCACGCTTTGTGTATACCGTATTTTTTTTTTTTAGTTCTGTTGATAAATTGTTGATCTTGGATGTAAGAAGCAAAACTGGATATTTTAATTTTGAAGTCAACATGAAATGGTATTTTCAAACCATTTTACTTTTAGGACATGACATATTTCAGTACAAAACAAGATATTAAAAAATATTGATGGATGTATCTGGAATTGACTGAAATATGAAATGTAGACAGTGCAGAGTCATTTTTATTTACATGTTGACTAACAGCGAGCATTAATGGGATTTCTTGTGTGCTTCACAATAGGAGCACAATTTGTATGGCGTAAGGATGGTGCTGTGGATTCAGTTCAGTCACTTATGATCAATGCTGGAAATTGCCAAGAGTCATGGGGATTTTATACTTAACTAACTTACCAAATACTTATTTCTATACTTTTCATTTAAGGTGGACATTTAGATTAGCATAACCATTAATATACAGTAATACTTAACCATAACAGTGAAAATAAATAAAGCTGACATTGGAAGTTACAATAACTTAGCCTGAAGTAACTTCTCACTCTGAAGCTTGTTGCTGAGGACATGCACTGATAGAATATTCCGGCAGCATTCACAAAAGTCAACACCGTACAACCCCAGATGCAAATGAACTTATGAACATTTTTGGGCTATAAAAAGACTGAAATAGTTTTCATTTTCCTTTAAAAAATGTAACCATTTTGAACCAGAATGGCACCTCCTCACTAAATTTCCTTCCCAGACTCTGTTTCACTCCATTTCCAGCCCTGCTTATGATTGCTCCATTTCAGTTATGAAGCTGCCTTAGAAAGTAGTTGGCTATGAAGACAGTAGACAGTGTGGTAGCTCACTACTGGAACAGAACTATGGAACATCATTCAGGCCAAATAGCACATTTGTCTTACAGACTGCATCTGGCATAAATAAAGGAACAGTGCGGAAAGAGCAGGAAAAGAACTGTTCCATGACTTTCACATGAAAGTCTTTGTGTGACATATTTTCCCTTTTACTCTGTATAAGGGTGGAAAGAGTTTTTCCAAAGTGGACATATAGTATGCGAGACAGGGTTAGAACCGAGGTCTGCAGAAAGTCACCATCTGCGTGGTACTTAATAAGAGAGTTCCCCCCTAAACGACAACTTAGTCATTATTTTCACTTCTTGTCATTCTAAACTATTATGAGTTTCTTCATTTGATGGAAAACAAGAAGTGTTGAAGAAAATCTTGGCTGTTCTTTTTTCGTATAATGACAGTAAATGGGGGGCGGGCAAGCACCTAGATGACAAATAGCACTTTAAAAGTGCCATAAAATAGTCCATGCAACTTATGAATAGGCCAGGACACACACCACCATTGGTCGGACAATGTTTGGCCACTGTTGGGTGAGTTTCGTACCATTTGTACTAATAAAGATCCCTGTTGGTGGCCTTTTTGGGTGATTGAGCATGTTGAATCATGTTTGGCAGTTGGTGAGGCTTGCTGTAAAGCTTAGCGAACCAGTGCAAAATGGAAGTGAAGATGGCAAACAAGAAGGTTATTCTAATTTTTCTTCATCTCATCTGTGATGATTTTCATCACATGTGAATGGGAATGGCGAAAACAGACTACTGCCCCCTGCTGGTATGGAGAGTTGGGTTACACTTTATTTTGATAGTCCACTTTAGACATTCTACTAACTATAAGTAACTTTGGTAACTACATGTCAACTAATTCTCATTCATTTGCAACTACATGTCTACTAACTCTCAGTAGGGTAGGTTTAGGATTAGTAGAATAAGTTAAAGTCTAAAGTGGACTATCGAAATAAAGTGTTACCGAGAGTTGTTTTACACTTATGCATGCACTGTACATTCACTCTTCTTGGCTGCTGGCTGTAGTCTTTGTGATGTGTTCAAGCACAACTTTGTGTGACCAGATGCAGGCTGGGCTTTAAGTGCGAAAGACAATTTCAATTTCTGCCAAGTCTTTTGTTTGTTTTTTACTGTATTCATCCGAGACATTATGGGATGCAATAATACAAAAGTCGTCGTGACGTATTGTCAAGTATGGTGACCCATACTCGAAATTGGTGCTCTGCGTTTAACCCATCCAAGTGCACACACACAGTGAACAAATGCACACACACACACACACACCGTGAACACACACCCGGAGCAGTGGGCAGCCATGCTGCAGCGCCCGGGGAGCAATTGGGGGTTCGGTGCCTTGCTCAAGGGCACCTCAGTCGTGGTATTGAGGGTGGAGAGAGCGCTGGACATTCCCTCCCCCCACCTACAATTCCTGCCGGCCGGGGGCTCGAACTCGCAACCTTTCGATTACGAGTCCGACTCTCTAACCATTAGGCCACGACTTCCCCACGACTAAGTTGGTATCACTACATATGATACCAACTTAGAATCTGACCATAAGAAGGTATCACTGAAGGCAACTAATACTGCCTGCACCTTCTGGAATAGCCTTCTTGTCAGGAGAGCACAAATGATGCTATAAACACACTAGACTTTGGAATGAGACGATCACAGAAGTTTTTTATCAATGAAAGTTATCAATGTTACTCAACAGGCTTGGTAGACATTTGACGCAAGCATGGTATCACTCTCATTCCTAACTGATGTTCAGTGTGATGATCTCTGCAGGTCTGAGATCAGTATCAGGGTGTGTGTATGTGGACACATCTCCTGCTGTGATAGATCTGGAAGGTTCTGGCCCTCTGAGGTCGGTATCAAAGGAAGGCCAAGCTAGAGCTAAGCCGGGGGCCTTCGGCAGAGCAGGGTTCAAAGACTGTTATCACCTCTTCTGTCAGATCCAGCAGAGCCCTGTGCTTTGATTGGCTTCTTGTCTTGTTAGAACTCTGCACTTTCTCTTTCACTTGCACTCCCTCAGATGAGACTCAATCTCTCTCAGGAGATACAGAAGAACCTGATGGACAGTCTCAAGAGCGGTGGCTGAGGACATGAGGATGGGAACTGATTTGTTCAAGTCAAAAGCTGGAAGCCTCTACACATTGAAAGTGACACACAAGTTCTTGGGCCAAATATTATTTTTAGTAGCCGTAGGCCTCATAATAGACATATTTAAACATATTTATTTTTTTCTCTGTTTACTCTGAGGACAAAAAACACTAAAACAGCTTCAAAAATTTATCATCTAGTTATTTAAGCATTAGTTTGCAAGTTAAGTATGTACATAAGGTTACCAAGAACGGAGCCTTGCACTTAACATGCAGAGAGAGAGAGAGAGAGAAAAAAACAGAACAAAACAAAACAAAAAAAGAACAGATATCATGGTGACAAATTAAGAATTTGTTCATGTAAGTTAATTAATTCTCTCTTAATTCATCCTCCCATGTTTTGAATATAGTTATTTAGTAAATTGTAGTGGCAATGACTGTTGCAATGTTTTATTATATATGAAATTTTCAGTGAGTGGCATTAAAATTTAAAACTCTGTTGCATTTGAAATTAACAAGCCTCCTACACTAAAACCAAACCTTATATAATTAACAAAGGCAAACATGACATCAAATCACATTTCCTGAAGCAACTAAGCCATTTTAGCTTCCGTATACAAGGCATTTAGCCTTTTATGGAGCTTTGCAACTCGTGCTTCGCTGTACCAGGTGCGCTACCAAGCAAGTTTACTAGCTCAGAAAAGCCATCCATAAGGAGTTAGATGTATGATGCAAACGTTAAAATGTATTAGTTTACAAATCATGCACTGTGGTAAAAATATTACCATGGTATTGTGCAAGGAGTTGTGCAAAAATAAGAATAAGCCTTTATTCATCTGCCTCTGGAAACATACTTGTATGAAAATGAACGAACGTTGTTAATGTTTTCCTGCCTCTAAGTGTTAATTTCATCTGGAAACTGGCGTTAATTTTATGTACAGATAGTAGATGTTAGAACTACACTTCACGTACAAATACCTAATAATATTAATATGATTGTGTTGAATATTTGGATATTAGGGCATTAATTTTTGTTTCCAAACATCTCTATTGTTTTTAAACATGTATTAAAGATGCGCTTTTTTGTAATATTCATTACTTTGTATGACACTTGTTTAATGTGGAAACAAGATTACGTGCACCTTTAAATATTTATATTTAACTACATGAGTTTTGATATTCAAAACAAAGTAAACCCTGTAACCCTGGAATAATATTGCTATGAAAGAATTTCTTAATTAAAACCAAAAGTAATTTTAGTAGAATGTGAATGAGAGACTTCTTTGAAAGCATTCAAATATATCTCCAAGCACTTTTCCATTTTTAATGTCATATTTGTAGAAACATTTCTCCCTTAATTTGTACAGATAGATGGCCAGGGAGCCCTTTGTAAAATTCTATAGTGCTAACAGGGCAGATTCAGGAGTTTGACTGAGTGAGGCTGCTAAAAGTAAATCAAGTGAATGGCTGTGAAATGCTGTGGCGTGTGATGCCTGTGACAGGCTGGCCAGCAACGTCGCACATGACATGTATTATAAGTATGTGGAGAAGAGGGCGCCAGGCTCATTCACTTTCCTCTGATGTCCTTCTCACTTTGAAGATGTCCTCCAGGTCTGCTCACCTTAGAATCTTTATCCAAGCGCAATAGATGAGCAGTGAAATATACCCTCCAAAAGCTGGGGATTCATGAATTTTATGCTGAAATCTCTACTATTTCAGAGATAGACTTTCACACCATGAAATTAAAACTTAAATGTAGCACTTATTATCAAAAATGTTGACCAGTAAGAGAGATTACAGTATTGCAGTATTTGAAAAGGAGTACTGAAAAAGGAATGGACATCGCTCAAAAATATTCAGATTATCTAAAGATTGGAAAACATTGTAGTTTATATTGTGATAGGTCGCTCTTTAATTTATCTGCATACTGCATTGTGATTGGTCTTCTTCCTTGATTTTATTTTGTCAATTTTTTCTCTGAAGCTTCAAGCAGACTTGAAATGTGTGAATGATGCACAGTAAACAGTACAAATTACAGTCAAATTAAACAATTTAAAAACAGATTAATTAAATAATTAAATTACAGACAACATTTACAAATCCATTTAAATGTGTGGATAATTATTTTACAAAAATGCTGATTAATCAATTGAAAGGACTGCAGTTATTCACATCAGTGTTTGCTGAGAGCCTCTAAATAATATAATTCAAATATATTATATTACTGTGGCAGACAATAAATCAATAAAAAGTCATTAAAAAGTGTTTTTAGAAGTCAATGTATTATTTATTCCATATAACTAAATATTAGTCTATCACTGAACTGCAATCCACAGCAATTCATTTTCGTTGAAGAAAAAAAAAAGTTTGTTTCTGAGGTAACTGAACCTACCTAAAACTAGTTACTAAAATGCTGGGTTAAATACAACCTAGTCTCAGCCTCAGAACGTTGGCTGAAGGTCTGATGCATATGGCACACTCCAGGAGTTTCGAAGTCGTCATCGGATTGGTTAAATTACACAGGATTTCCAGGAGATGTGTGTGTTGCGTTCTTTTACGTTCCGCCTGGAAACAAAGATGCCGTGACACCAAACTCCCTCATCGAAGAAGAAAGCTGTCGTGTTTACAACTGTGACAATGAGCGCTTATCAGTATCATCTAAACTCTGGATATTCAAAACTATATGAAATATTTAAATTTCGCAGCTTAGAATCTTGAAAATATGTCCAAGAGTTTTACACACTGGTCTGTTATTGTGGCGACATTTCCACACCCCTAAACATGACGCACCATAAAATGAAATGTGATTGGTCGCTTTACCTGTCAGTCAAATGGCCTCTTGGGCGGGTCTTGACCATTCAAAGCAGACAAAGTTCCCAGACCTTCAGACATCAGTTTTGACCTAGTGGTTGGGTTACTACCAGCCTGATGTCATGGCAGTTCGTACATGTTTTACGGGGTGGTTAATTAGTATGAATTCATACAACCTCACTTGTACAAATTCATATGATTTTTGCTAAATCGTACGATTTTTGCGAGTTGCACAATTCCTATGACTTTGTACGAATGACCTACACCTAACCATGCCCCTAAACCTACCCGTCGTTGGGGTCTAGACAAATCGTACTAAATTTTAGAAGTGAGGTCGTACGAATTAACCACCTTGTAAAATACGTACAATTAGTCATGAGATAGCATTGGTTACTACCCAGAAGGTTGGGTTAATCCTTTAAACATTTAACGCAACCGCTGGATCAAAACCCAGCATTAGAGTGGTAACTAACGCTGATCTTTTGCTGCAATTTAATAAAGCAATTCTCCTTAGATAATGTGAAAATAATGAAAAAAAATCAAACCAAAAGTGTTTTTGCTTTGTACAGTTTGTTGTTATATAGACTGTATTTGAATAAAAACCTTTGTAGTTTTAATTTAAGTTTTTTCATCAGAAATTAAATAAAATACAAATATTACCTTTGCTTCAGTTACAGAAAACAATAACAACAACAACACTGCAGTGGATTTCTATGTATTATTGAGTATGAACTACGCAAATTAATGATATTTAATTAACCAAACAGACATGCACAGTAACATTTTAATATGCTTCTTCAAAACATACTGTAACTGCATTTTTCCTTCAATTGATTGGTTTCACAAGTCTACAAGCGCCGCTTATGGTGTCTGGGACTGATCATAAACCAGCAATCTGTGTGTGGGATGTGTTCATTGTTATTCTTTCTTTAACACTCGAACTGTTCAACTCATGTGCCTTTAATCACTCACATACTATCACATATTCCCTTCAGGACAGCTAGAAGAATGGGCCAACAGATCCAAATAAACATGAATGATTTACACACCCACCATCATAAAATGAAGGCGGGACACGTCAGGTCTTAAACCGGCTGAGGTGACTGTTCCTGGACAAAATGTGGGACGGAAGCAGCTGGGAAGACAAAGGAAAAGAGAGAGAGAGAAGGGGGGTGAGGGCTTTGCAGCACATGTTCCTCGGCCGGATCAGGTCAACATCTCTCTTATCTCAACACATCTGTTTCCTCAAGCTTCCACCAGGGTGACAATCCCTATTGGATTACACAGATTGGAGGAAACCAGAGCTAGTGTTTGGCCACTCATTTAGAGAAGACGTAGTGGAAGTGCCCAGCATGGAGCTACTGAGAGGAAGTCGTATCCTCCAGCAGCATTGCATCATCAAAGTATTGTTATGAAGGAGAAAGAAAAGGCAAATCACTGCTTTTTACAAAGTTGCTGCCTGCAAACTATTATTAGTGGCGTTTGCTAATATTTTGGCTATAGGGATGTGAAGAAAACCGTATAGACTTGCACTGAAGGAAGGATTCGAGACATAAGACCAGAAATCCACAGAGACACGGGGGTCAGCTCTTTTGACATGGATCAGTGAGAACCCATCTAGCAAAGACCCAGAACATCCAGTGTGCGAACAAACATTCAGAATACATTAACCACAAAGCAACACGCTGGAAACAGTATAGAACTAACATTACAAAACGGATAGAAAGATAGTTAATGAAAGATATGATGTTAACCATCAACATCTGATGTTGTAAAATAGCTAACAGCAATACTGCATATACTTCTACAACTACAACTAATAATAAAGATAATAATATTTATAATTATAATTATTATGCATTCATTTTTATATTAAAGTATTTTAATGTTTTTAACACAAGTAATATGCAGTACTCCTATTATTGCTAATGCAACAACAACAACTAATAATAATAATAATAATAATAATAGACTATACTGTGATATTTATTATAATAATGTGAAATTATGTCATTGTAAATAGCTAATGTCATTACAACATGCCAATTAAAACAATAAAAATAAATAGCAGTAGTAGAAATAATAATAATAATAATAATAACAGACTATACTGTAATATTTATTATAATAATGACATTTATTGTAAGTCACTGTAAAATAGCTAATATCATTACAGCATGTCAGTTAATTGCAATACTTTCGACTGATTTATCAGAATTTTTATAAAATAATTCTAAACAAAATGAAATTAATTCTAATTTATAATCACTGACTGTATTTTAAATGTTTTATTTACCTGTTTTTGTCAAATTCAACTGTAACTTTTAATTAAGCATTTTTTCATTAAAACATTGTTTTAATTATTATATGTCATAATGTTATATTAAATATTACAGTATTATACTGTTTATTATTATTACTACTACTAGTAGTCGTATTGAAGTTATTATTTATAGTAATAATATTTATATTCATAATACATAAGAAGAAAAAGTAAAAGAACAAATAATAGGAACTATGACATGCAGGTAAGATATGATAATTATGATACTCAAATGATATGCAGTATTGACATTACCTTGTTTAATAACTATGACTTTTAACATCATATTTTATGTTATTATTATTAAATATGACAGTATATTGTATTGATATTATTATTATTAGGAGTAGTGAAATAATTACTATTTTATTTTATTCATTTTTAACTGATATTCAGTATTGATATTTGATATTGCTACTACTACCTGTAGTAGTTATTTATTTACTTGTTTGTTTAATTGTTTGTTTGTTTTCACATCAATGTTTGCTGAGAAAAGCCTCCAAAGAATATAATTCAAAGATATTACGTTATTTCAGCAAACAAGTGAATTAGTTTCTATATTCTCACAGTATATTTGCTTAAAAAAAAACTAACAAGGCATGTGATAAGTTATCATTATCACTATCAGCACCTTTTTTATATTAAGGGTCAGGGATTCATTCAAAATAACCTGTTGGCACGGCAAAGCGCGAGGCTAGACCTCACCTGAACTCTTTAATGAATTTTAAACAATAACATATTCCACTTTAAGATGTTATGCACCCAGAGCAGGTTGGGAAAAAAAAATAAAAAATCACAATTAGTCATGTATTGTGCGGTCAATATGACATGGCACAGAGAGATTTACAGCTGTAGAAAAGTTCCCCTTCCACTGGAGTCTCTCCATCCATCTGTATGGCAGAAAATGGGCGACTGATTGCATTAGTTTCTCTTTCTCCTCTCAAAGGTCTCTGCAGATGTTGGAAGGAAGGGGGAGGGAGCGACACTTCACAGACGTGCTGGGATTCGGCCCACGGGGGTTAGGAGGAGTGGGTTAGACAACCAGCTGTAGCTGATAAACTCTGTCATTCCCCATCCCATCCGTGTGTACAGAGAAGAAAACCCACATTTCCTCTGCTTTTTAAAAGGTTTGGACACACCTCATTGGACGGAGCTCATGTTATGTGTTACCTAAGCAAATGCTGAGCAATTAAAAAGAGGCACATGTACTTTATATTTCAGGTTATTTCCAGTATCCCTCAGTTTGTCCAACTAACAGGAAATGCATTTACAGTAATACACTTATGGACTTAATGGAAACAGGCAAGCAGGTCGGAGGGTTTAAAAGCAGAAATGTGAAGCTTGTAGTTTTGTTAAAGGGGTCATATGATGCGATTTCAAGTTTTCCTTTCTCTTTGGAGTGTTACAAACTGTTTGTGCATAGATGAGTTCCCTGAAGTTGCAAAGACTAAAATCTCAAAACCAAATAGATATTCTTTATCAAAGTTAAGACTCTGCCACGCCTTCCTAAAAACGGCTCGTTCAAACACGCCCCCACATGTCTACGTCACGATGTGGAAATATTTGCATAACGCCGCCCAAATGTAAATGCAAAGAAAGAAGGTGTGGTTTCAGTAACTGCAGTAGTGTTGAAGCAGCCATGTCAGGGAGACTCGGTGTGTTTCTAGATTAAAGCAAAAGCACTTTATTTGGCCTTCTGAAACTACATGCATTTAGGAATCATTTAGATTACTTCCAACAGAACAGCAACACATTTTATGAACGACCGTTTTGTGAACCTAGGAGAGAAGGTAATTCTGACTTTGCTCTGACAATCTGGCGCTTCTGAATCAGCGACTGTATGTTTTGTTACTAGTTTAAGTATTTGCTATTGACTGTTCAAATGCAGAGTTTTGTGCATCGTGTGTGTGAGAAAGAGAGAGTCACAGCGCATCGTCGTGTGTGTGTGTGTGTCGTGTGTGTGTGTGTGTGTGTGTGTGTGTGTGTGTGTGTGTTTGTGCGTGTGACGGCTTATGTTCATCACTGTGTCTGTCACGCGACTCTGTTCCCCTCTCGGCTTGAACTGATGGTAAAACTAAGGACATTATTTACTGTCTTTACTATAATTTTGAAAGCTGAAGCTTGCAATTATGGAAAGGGGCGTTACATTTCCAACTCGTGCTTGTGGTGTTCGGCCAATCACAATGCAATGTGCCAGTTGGCCAATCAGAGCAAACTGCGCTTGTTGGAAGGAGGGACTTTGTAGAAAACTACGCATTTGAGAGAGGCGGGGTAAGAGGACCTACAATAATGTACAGTATTTGAAAAATAATGTGTTTTTTGAACAATAAAGCATTTCAATATATTCTATGATGATATTTAAAAAAGCATCATATGACCCCTTTAAAGCACTTGAATTTTCCAGTAAAATGTTTGTTACTCAAGTTATGTTTGAACTACTTGTGTCATGCTTTTGAGGAAAGATTACTTTAGTAGTGGAGAACATCTTGACTTATTTGATTAGACTGTCAGAGAGGTTTTTTGGGGTTTTTTGCACACACACACACACACAATATATTATATTATATTATATTTAATAATAACAAATTTTATATTTAATATTATAGATTTTATTAATATATTTTTTCAATTTAGTTAACATTGTAATAATTGTTGAAATCTTGACTTATTTAATTAGACAGAGTTTTTAATGGAACATTTTTCATACACAATAAATAAATCAATAAATGATTGTTATATTTAATAATATATTTAATATTATAGATTTAATCATTCATATATATATATATATATATATATATATATATATATATATATATATATATATATATTTTTTTTTTTTTTTTTTTTTTTTTTTTTTTTTACTAAACATTTTAATAAATGTTGAAATAATTAAAATAATTATTATACTAAATAGATGAATAAATAAATAATTTACAGATCATTATATTGTATAATAATTAATTATATATATATATTATATATATATTATACATTTAATAATTAAAATATTTTCCAATTTATTAAACATTTAATAATTCTTTAAATAATTGAAATAACTATTGTACATAAAAATAAAGAAGTATTCTTGTATTTAATAATTGTTTAATTATCAAATATACTTTAAAATAAAGTGCAACTCCAAAATATTTAGCCGTGGATCAATTATCTTCTCATCTCTCTCTTTTGATTTGAACCTGGGGCCTTTCTGTCGTATGATGCATTCATTCCACGTCCAAGTACAAAGTTAACCAGGGTGAGCCCTTGTACTCCTCCAGCAGGGAGGTGGGCCAGTTCTTGCTTGCTCTGCATTCCTTTACAAAACTCTGGATGCCCCCAACCCCTTTCTATTGAAACAGGGGTTCGGATAGCAATGAATGAAACCAAAGGAGGATAAGGATATGGCTTTAACAGGGCCCACAATACCACCAAACAACTCTAGACTTTAACATTTTCTGAAGAAAAAAAAAAATTGTGAAAATTTCCTGCCATGATTGCTAGGGCTTTGCTTGCTTTGTGTTCTTGGGTGTTTTATGTGGTTGTTAGGTGGTTTCTTATCAACCCAGGTCTCCAAAAATACCTCTTTCAATCTAACTAATCTTTTGGCCTATATTGTCATCTTCTAGGTTGAAAATTGTAAGTCAAATCCCTTGGAAAAGTAATAGCACACATCTTCTCAAAAAGGTGCATGATTCGAGGTATCATTCATGTCTGTATGACTGATGCGATGAGGGATGAAGCCATTGCCATCATCTATAAATGCCGCACCGCTCTCCTTCTGCGCTGCATTCTTCCTTCTTTGAGAGGAAATGTAAAAGTGAAATTTTTAAATGTTCTTCAGGAACATTACAGGCTTTTGCCTATTTATCTGGAGCAAGAATCACTTGAGACGTTTTACAGCGTCTTGTATCTTCATGAGAAGGTTGAGCGATGCAAAATCACTTTCCTTCCCTTGATCTCATCTCCAGTCTAATGGTTCATTTGAAGCTCTTTCATGGCGTAGAGGAGTATCTGGAGAACATTATGTGATTATGTGATCTGTCAGCTATTCGATCTTCCAGAAATAAGAAGATCAGGAAGATCACGGAGATGCCATCAGGAAGCCAGCGAGAATTTGCAACTCTAAGCACGTTCTGCTACAGGAGAACTTTTCCTCATTACTCTACCCCCCTTAAATGTTCTTTTTCCCATCTGTCAGACTTCGCCTCCCAAGGGCAAGGCAGGGCAGAAATCAATGCCCGTCTTTATGTTGCCTCACACATGGGAATAAGAACAAGAAAACCTATAGAAGTCGCCCCTCAAGCAACGCAAGCTCCACTACAGAGCAGTTCCGCAAACATTCAGGCTTTGTTCGCTATTTTCGTTTACATCTGTTCCACAGTGGCTTCAAATGAAGTCACGTACAAGCCATTTTTAGCGTTGTACAAGAAGAGATTCGATACAGAGGCGGAAAAACACGCCACGTATTGTATCGCTAAGCTTTTGAACATATGCCGGGGCGTTCTCATCTTCAAAAGCCAAGAGTAGCAAACACAGTGTGGCGTTTCCAAATCAGAGTCTCACTAGATGATGTCTTCATACCCATCACTCGCACCTGAGACGCAACAGCAAGATTAAAGCAAACAGATGTAACAGATTCCTCCTGGTTAACAAGACAAGCAACAACAAAAACAAGCCGATCTGTGTCAGTCACATATGCGTCTGCCTGAAGCCACCTCCAACAACTTGATTGAAACTCTATTTGATCTCTCAAAGGCATTGAATCTAATATGACAATTATACACTTGAACCGCATGCTAGCTGAGAGCTCTCCACAATAATGAAACTCAATATGAGTTAATTACATCCTTATGTGGCCACAAGCCCGGTTATGGAGCACGCCAACATTTCGTACCACTTCAGAATGTGATTATTGCAAGGGCCATTGAGGAGATATTAACAAAAGGTTATTACAAAGAGATTCCACGGGACCACTCAGCAAGCATTTTTTCCAGTCTGGTCCACACCTCGCCGCAATTGAAACATTGTTCCGAAGATGCTGGGATCCCATAACCACTATTAAATCAATGTAAGGGTGCAGAAATTAACAGCTGGCTGCTCTCGGGCCTCCAGGGCAACACCATATGGAACAGGGAGGAAGAGCGTGTCTTACACCAATGCCTGTGGTCCAAATGTCTTCCTACGATCAGCTGTACAAGAACTGACCAACAGCTGTTACACTGCCTTTGCCTTGAGCTGCTCTGAAGAATAGCTCAGTAGAAAATCAAGGTCATCACATTTGGCATATGGGTCAATGGCTGTTTCTATTTAGTTTTAAAAATGTGATTCTCAAATATGCTTGTTCAATAATAAGAATTAATTTTGATCATTTTTGTGGGGATAAAGAAAATCCAAAGTGTCTTTGAAATTATTTGAAGATTATCTTTAATAATTTCTTAAAAATAAATCTCAAGGTATTAAACTATTAAAATATTTTAACCTTTCAAAGAGAAAGCCTTGTAAACCCTGAAATTGTGTCATTTTAAAATTATTATATTAATAATATGAATTATATTATTTGTTTACATAATATATGTATATGTATTGTGTATATTTATTATGTATATACACTATATATATATATATATATATATATATATATATATATATATATATATAAATACACACACATACTGTATATATTTTGAAAATATTTACATGTATATACATTTATAATTTTATATTTTATATTATATATAAATATATTTAATAAATAAACATAACATATTTTTCTTAAATATATACACGCATGTGTTTGTATTTATATAAACATAATAAATATACACAATACACATACATATATTATGTAAACAAGACTTTTAACTTTTATTTGGGATGCCTTTCACATGCCTTGATATATGTCAGTGTGTGTCATGTGTTCCTGCCTCATGTTTCCATATTTGGTTTGTTTCCTGTCCTTGTTATATGTAATCATTAGTTAATTCTTGTCCAGCTGTGTTCGTCTCATTATCTATGATTTACCTTTGTTTATTAGTCCTGTCTGTTGAGTTAGATTTCGTCTGGTCTACTCGTTACTCCCTGGGGGTTCCTGTCTGTATCAGCCTTGTCTTGCCCTGCCTTGATGTCTTCATTAAAGACTGTTATTTTGAGTTACATCCTCGTCTGCGTGTTCCTGTGTCGTCCTCTTGTGTGCACCGTGACATATATATATATATATATATATATATATATATATATATATATATATATATACACACACACACACACACACACACACACACACACACACACACACACACACACACACATATACATATATATATATATATATATATATATATATATATATATATATACATATATATTTATTTCAATCAAACATAAAATGGGATAACCTCAAGAAAATGTCATATTCATGGTTCATATATTCATGGTATTTTGACATTTTTACCTTGAAACTTATAATAGAATTTTTTTTTTTTTTTTTATTATGATAGAGATTCAAGGTGCTAGGAAATATATTACTTTTAACTTTATGGTTACACCACTTGACATTTCAGTTATTCAATCATCATTTTTATTGAAAATAGATTAAACGTATTTACACAAAATTGTATAAACCCAACAAGAATACAAAGATTTTGTTTCTTAGAATATGGCACACATTTTTCATAATTCTTATTTGTCATTGACCCAGACACTATTAACTCACCACTGTGACAGTAGACTGCAGCACATTCACACAAAATGACAACACTTGATAATACCATGCAAGCAAAGGAAAATTGCAGTCAGTTTTGAGTCTCATAATAATATATATATAAAAAATAAAGTTTAATGTTCCATTTAGTCCCATTCCATGAAAATAACAGCACTTAACTCAGTTAATTATTTTAAAATACAGAAACTGCAGGATTTAATTTGATTTTTATGTGCAATGCAGGGCTCCTGGGGTAAGGGCTGCGCTGTTCGGTATCCATTTGAGGCAAAAGCAATCAAATGATTCGTAATGCTCTCTCTCTGCTCAGTGGAAAAAGGGAAATGCAGCATCTTAGGAGATAAGAAATCAGTTTCTGCTGTGTTTTGTTTTGATCAGATCTAGTGAAAGTAATGCTTCAAGGTACTCAAGCGCTAGTGCTCCAGACTCACTCAAGACAAATGATAAAGCTGACCTCCAATGCAAATGTATAAAAAAGGTCCCCATGCACTAAATAAAAGGGACATGCTTTCCTCTTAAAATGAATTAAAATGTCTGTGTGGCACAGCATTGCAATCCTTTTTATATACATACAGTATATAAAACAAAGTGCATTCCAAATCAGACAATATTGAAATATCTCTTTGAAAATAATACAGATAAAAAAATCCTTTATCTCATTAGCAGGCCGCACAGAATTCTAATCTACAAAAATTCCAATCCTACATCTTTTGTTTAGATGGGACACTTTAAAGCAATCGTCTCTTTTCATAACAAAAATAAATGGTCTCACTTTATATAGTTCACCCAAAAATGTTGTCATCATTTAAAAACCCTCATGTTGTTCCAGACATGCATGAATTTCTTTCTTCTGCTAAACATAAAAGATGTTTTGAAGAATGTTGACAACCAAACAGTAGCTGACAGCCACCAACTACCATAGCTCTTTCCACCCAAACTATGGAAGTTAATGGCTACTGTCAACTGTTTGGTCGACAAATGCATAATCAATGCAATTAAGCACATTTCTTCTTCACAAGGGATTAATTTGACTAAAATCAGTGTAGTGCACGATGAGTCATACAGGTTCTCTTGCTCCATTTTTAAATATGTATACGCATTAAAAATGTCCATCTGGTCAGCATTCAGGAACCTAACAGGCAAACATTTTGACTAATAATAATAATTTTAAAAAAGAGTCTAGTATTTCAATCCATTCCACAGAATGACATCAAAAATCAGTACAGTAAATGGCAAAAATCCCACTGATTAGCATTTCTCATTAGCAAAATGCAATTCCAATATTGACAACATCCAAAAAGCACAGAGGTTTATCCAGTAGTTTACCAGACAAAACGTCTTGAGCTGAGTCAATGTGACCAGTCTTGACCTGGGTGACTGCACATAATGGAGCCATCTAGCATTTGTAAACTCCCATCCCTGAGGCTTCAGAGCAAGTGATTTGATTAGGGGTCTTAACGTGAAGGCCGTCTTCAGATAGCAACATGTCTTAACCACTGAGAAACACAAGGACCCCTGAAGCCCGCAGGTTACACAGCCCTGGTTGAAATCAAACCATGCCTGATGGAAGAAACAGTTTGCTTTAAAGATAGTATTTCAAGTTTTGAATCTGTAGAAGTCAAACATGATCCACCACGCTCATGTTTTTATTTAGAAGAACCACTTTGGGTTCCACTAACAAGAACCTTTCATTGGACAGTTCTTGAACCTTTTAGTCCTGGTGTGAAGAACATTTTAATATTCATAAGAACCATATTCCACTATAAAGATGTTAAAGGTACTTCTTAGAACCATAAATGCCAATACAAAAAACTACTTTTATGAGTGCACGATCCATACCCAAGGGTTTCACATTACATAATCGCACAGGAAAAAGAGAAGGCAAAACAAACAACCGTCATGAAGCTTTTAAGTTAGCCAACTCCAAGATAATGGATCATATTGACAGAGATCTCAATTTTCGCTCCCCACCGCTGTCAAGGTGGCAAAACAACCAGGAGCGCTTTCAAGTGCTATTGCTTATTTGTTCGCTATGTAAATATCTTAACAGGCAACGTGCCGGACAGCCCAATATATCAGTTAAGCCTGCGCTCATTATCTATACCCTGTTCACAGGCATTATGTATTACCATTTACCCAATATGTGTCATTTGCCAGCTAATGGACAGACATTCATTGCGAAATTTCAAAACAAGCCGTGACATGAAAGCTCAATCGAGAGATGGTTTTCAAGGTCATTATTTACATTTGGCAAAAACTGATCTTTCATTTAGCCGGTTCAATATCACAGACAGTCGATGTGTTGTATCTGTAGCTGCGGTTGCGTGCATGTCTGGACTGAGCTGCGGTTTAGAGCATTTTATTACAGAAAGTGACGTTGGCGGCTGAAGCTACAGGGCTTTTAGCGTTCACCTTTGTATTCTGGGGTTAATAGTTGACAACTGTTAGCGCTCACACAGTTCACTTTATGTTGAAACAGGCACTGTGATAGCGAGGTCAAGGGGTCGGATGAGGGCCGTGGACTCTATCAGAAGGCGCCAAAACTTTTGAACTGCAACGATAAATACGTCTGACCCTCGCATCTGTTTGTTTTACCTCAGCACTGCACTTCAAACACTCCACGGGAGCTGCAAGTTTGTGTTTTGAGGTTGTCAAGAAACCCTTCTGCCAGTTTTGCGATGTTACGTAAAACCACAAGTGCTAGTTCAAGTCAAGGATAGGGGTTGGAGTGAGGTCCGATACGATCATTTAAATCCGCTTTTTCATCTCTGACACGCACCAGCTGCGTCTTCTGTTCGCTCTCCGACTAGAACGTGGCGATAAATCAACTAGAGCAACACTTTTTCGTATTCCATTCTCGCATTCCTCCGAAACCAGAGGCCTCTAACTTGTTTTGTTTACTACGATCTCTCCACACACCGCATTCTGGTTAGCCTTAACATGTCGTGTCGACCACAAGAATCCCAGCAATGCTAAAAATGCACCCTAAACATTTGTTTTGCTTTTGGTGGAGTGTGCACGTATTTGACTGCAGGCTACGGTGTAGTACAGGGGGAGGAACTCCACATCTGTTCAACATAAGAGCTTGTTTAGAGTTACTCGCTCTCTCTCACACGCTCTCATTGGATCAGACCTTGTTTGGATGCGGCGGCTTATCTGTGATTAAACAGACTCCCGGCATACTGTATTTCAATGCTATATGGGAAGAACTGCCTGCATCTTCAATATCTCCAAACTTTAAGCCCGGGATTTCCAGTGAAACGCATTTTTACACACAATTCCTGTAAATCTTGCTGAAATTGTGAAATCCTGCTGCGGTTGGCCAGGTAGCATGAATGATAATCAGCTTAGATTGTTAGAGATGGAGGCCAGCGCTATTCATTCGCCAAAGCTTGACAAAGGCATGATTTTATGCCACCCAAGCTCCTTCAGTCTTTCCATAGTAAAATGTGGGCGACTTTGTAATTGGTATCAAATGTTTCATTCATCTGAACTGAACTGAAAGTTGTTGTTTGTAATGGAAAAAGAGATTCAGCATTTTGTTACTAGTCAAAAGTTACGGCCAAATGGATACGTAAGTGAGGGGATAAAAATCCACCCAGGCTGTATAATTGGAAAAAAAGCCATTTGAGCCATCTGAGTTGTCCATTTGTTTTTAAAGGGATATTGATCCAAGAGAGATCTAAATGGTTCTACCACCACAACATGCATTTCCTGTTTTTAAGATATGTGGCTTTATTTATTGGCCAGGGTTCAGTGTTGAGAGTGAGCTGTGTTTGAAGCCAATGATGCTAATTGGACTCACGTAAAGGTCTCTTGCTTCTTAGAACACCAAAACAACAAATACAGCGACACTTTTATCACTGAAGTTTTGTACTGGCTTTTACTATAACTTTGAGCTTAATGATGTAGGTTATCATATTCCTATTTGAATTATTCACACGGCCACTTCATGTTGATTTATGCTTTGCGCTGCTGAGAAGAAACAAATCATTTCATCTTTGGGCTTATGGGAATCAATTCAAGCACCGAGAGTGCATATTACACTATTTCAGGAAAATATATGTGGGTGATTATTCAATTAGCAGAAATGTCCTGTTCCCTTGGATGAATTTAAAGACAAAAGAAAAAAAATCTAGTATTAATGGGTAGATTATAAGTGTTGTTAGAAACACTTTACAATAAGGTCCCGTTAGTTGATGTTAATGCATTAACGAAGATTAATAAGTCAGGGTAGTCTCAACACACGTAACATCAAACAATAACTGGCACAGAACTGGGGAGAACTCAGGACTTAAGAACACAGGGGCTAATGGGATAATTAATAAACAACAGGTGGTAACGATGAACTTAACGAGACAGGCAAAAACTAGGTCAAAATAGAAACTCAACAAACAGACATGTGACACTTAGTTCATGTTTGATCAGGTCCATTAAATAATATAAAATAAATAAATAAAACCTTTGATTTTAATAATGCATTAGTTAATGCTGAAATTTTATAAATGCTTTAGAAGTATATTTCACTGTTAATTCATGTTAACTAATGTAGTTAGCTGCTAATAAAAACGTTATTGTGTTCATTTACTTTTAGAATTTCTTCACTTGAAATGTTTTACAAGAAATGAACCATTTCTTTTAAATAAATCCCCAACATTTATTCATGATCTGAAAGTAGTTTTATTATGTGCTATTACCAAACAGATTGGTTAGAACTTTATTTTAATTCAGGAACATCCATTAAAAAAATAATTTAAAAAATCAGGTTGATCAAGACAATAATTAGAGGTTTCTTTTTTTCATAAAATAGCTGAAAATACCCCTAACTGAATATATTAAAGTGTTATCTACCTCTAAAAGAAAACATATTTGTCAGGTGTGGGTGAAGGGATAGAGCGAGGACTCAATTGCAGGAGGAAATATGGCTTTATTATAAAATAAACCAACAAAAAGGAAAACAGACTGGCAGGGCAGGACAGGACAGGGCAGGGCAGGGCAGGGCAGGGCAGGACACAGGGTAACATCGACGACGAACTGGCACAGGACTGCAAACACAAGGAGATTATAAAGGGAGCAAATGAAGAGGGTAACGAGTAAACACAGGTGGGGCAAATTAACCAATAATCAGGAAACAAGGTGGGTGGGGTCAAGACAATTGACATGAGAGCACATGGCACATCGAACGAAACAAGACAAGCCATGTGCTCACACAAAACAAAAACACAAGCACATGGCCAGCAAAACAAAATCACTAGCCATGTGCAAAACAGGACACGAACACGCAGCTAATGAGGAGACTCATAAGCTGCATGTTCAACAAACATGAAAGCATGCATGCCGAACCGCGTGCCAAACAAAACACACACACAGAGGACAGAGGAGCGCACGGCCCAAGCGAACTCGAAATCACACGCTCCCACAGCGAGAACAAACCTGGAGCGTGAGTGTCCGAACCCCGTGACAAAACCAGAACTGAGTCTGAACAAGACAGGAGTAGCGGGCTCCGACCACCACGCCCCAACATGAAACAGAGCACGCAGACGAGAGAGTGCGCAGCTCGAGCACACTCTAAGCCAGCGCTCACCAGAAAACAAGACAAGAAGGGAGTGTCAGGGCTCCGCCACAAAACCATGAATAAACTAGACCGAAGTGACAGAACCCTGACAGTATTAAAATATATTATAAAATAATAGTTTTAGAGGATTGTTCAACTCTGCGATTAAACAATTAACTGCCACAAATTATTGCTCCATATGTTCACTTAACCACTGAGTATATGTTCACTTCACTATATTGCTAAAAGTATTGGGTCACCGCCCTCTAATGAACATATTTGACTACTTTAGTAATTTCTAAGAGTACAAATCTGTCTAAAATGACAGTACCCATGTACAAGTCATTGGTGTTTGGTGATGAGTTTTTGGCTCAAGGTCTGCATTTAAAGTCACACCAGAGGTGTTCAGCTGGGATCAGGACTTGGCTTTCCGCAGACCAGTCAAGTTCTTCCACACTGACTCAATCAATCATGTCTTTTTGAACCATGCCTTATACACAGAGACACTGTCATGCAAGAATAGAAAAGGGTCCTGTCCAAACTGTTGCTATAAAATTATAGAAGCACACAATTCCCTAGAATATCATTATATGCTTAAACATTAAGATTTGTACTCATAGAAATAAAGTAGTCAAATATGTTCATTAGAAGGGGGTGACCCAATACTTTTGGCAATATAGTGTATTTCACAATACATAACCTGAGGAACAAGTTGTGAGAGTAGAACTTTCTGAGACCCCAGTTCACCCTAACAGCTGTTCCCTCGGTTTCCTACAGACAACAATACTGTTAAACCTGCACCAACATGCCTCCATGTCCTTACAGTAAAGCCATCTTGGGTTTTACAAGAGTGCATATTTACGATGACAAAACTATGCAGGCTCTGACAGCAGTTAGCACAGATTTGAGTAATTTCAGGTCTGTTTTCCACAGCACACCACCATTTTTGGCTCTGTTACTGTGTTGTGGCCCGTAAGAATATGAGAATCACCATACTTTTGCATTCATCCCTCACGTCTGAATGAAAGCGCTGGGTGCTGGCACGGTCTTTGATGATCGCAGTAAGTTTTCATCTGTCAGCCTTCATGACTCCCCAAAGGTTCTCTCAGGGTTGCTGTCTATTAAATTGGGATTGATTGAAACAATACGAATCATACATTCAACACTGTACTGCAGAAAGGGAGATTTGTTCCTTTTGCTGTCTTTCCGTTCTTTTGCTTTCATTTTTTGACAGGCCTTGGGGGCTTGTTACAGTTTCATTGCACTTCTGCTATTTAAGGTGACCGCTGAGGCACTTTGCACCCGAGCTATACATCCATTCCCATCCTGTGCGGCACTGTAAAAAAGAGTTTTATGTTATTAATATAGAATCAGGCTGAGGTTTTCTGTATAGAATGGTATGAAGGTCAGTAACGTACATTTATATAATTGTGTTCTGCTGCTTGGGGATGGAGCAGAAATATAGAGCAGAATATCCTTACTGATTTCTTCTTGTGGATCGCAGTGCCATTGTGTACAATGATATTGTAACTACTGATATAATTAACAATGTACTCAATTTATACACATTATTTAACAGAATAAACCCTGTTTGTAATTCATAATTGAAACCAGTTTTCTTGTCCCCATTTATCACCATTACATTTTTAATTACCCACCCTTTCACAAACAATGGATTAAGTAACACAATGAATTAAAGGTTTTTTGTTGTTGTTGTTTTTTTTCTCAGTGTTTACAGAATAATATACAGCATTGATGTTACACTATGCAACATTATTTTTTACTATGTAATTTTACTTGAAGGCTTTGAATTTTTTCTTAAACTGCAGAGTCCAGGTCTAACTCAAATCTAATAATGACATAATTCTTTAAATGATACAGCTGATTTGTTTCTTTCCATATCAGCAGTCAATGAGCTTTGCTGCTCAACATTTAAATACTCGCCTAGTGCTTGCTGTAGCAGTTGCAGCACACTTAGGAAACCTTCCACCTCCCCAGCTCCACCTGTATAGATCTGCTACAAGGTGATTTCATGTATGTTATATGTGATCCTGGTCCACAAAACCAGTCATAAGTGTCAATTTTTTTTAAATTGAGATTTATACATAATCTGAAAGCGGAATACAAGCTCTCTGTTGATGTATGGTTTGTTGGAATATGACAATATTTGGCTGAGATACAACTATTTGAAAATCTGGAATCTGAGGGTGCAAAAAAAAAAAATCCAAAAATTGCCTTTAAAGTTTTCCAAACGAAGTTCTTAGCAATGCATATTACTAATAAAAAAAAAGTTTGAATATATGTACAGTAGGAAATTTACAAAATATCTTCATGGAACATGATCTTTACTTAATATCCTAATGATTTTTGGCATAAAATAAAAATTTTGACCCATACAATATATTTTAGTCTATTGCTACAAATATAGCCCAGCGACTTAAGACTGGTTTTGTGGTGCAGGATCACTTATGTGCAGCAGCAGTATTTATTACATGCTCACAACAGCATGTCTGTGGATATATTGGAAGTAGCAAGTCTTAGTACTTGTTCTGCTGCAGCAGCAGCAGCATATCAGATCTATTCAACCAAGACCAAACCCATTAACATTGTCATGCCCATTACCATACTAAACTCTCCAAGAGTTGTCATGACAGAATAGCATCACTAAATCAACCTAAATAAAATAAATCAGCACAAATGCCTCTATAGGGTAACAATTGCAGGCATTATGTTTAATTGAAATTAGCATGCAATTAACTGTCCAAACACATGAAATTCAGCTCACACTAAAGTACATTCTTTTTAAGTATACTATTTCCATAATAAACATGTAATAAATATCCAACAGAGATTAATCTCTGATTAGCAAAGGTATGTCCACGCTTGAGTCATTGAGAATCAGGAAAAAGAGAGAAACGAGGAAGAATAAACGGAGAGGGCACCTCTGAGCAAGAATTGCCCCCTGCGGTTGCCTGATGTCAGGTGTGGGAAAGCAGATGAAAGTGGCAGGGGTGCCATGGCGACCTTTGATCTAGCCTTTTGTGAGCTAAACACGGCTGCATGCCAGCTCCTCTCTGAAGGTGCAGCCTTTGAGTGCTCTCCCATGAGCTTGCTATGCCAGTCTGTATGCCAACCTGCTGTCTTGTGCTTTCACAGAAGTGTCTGAAGTATCTTGTCCACCTTCTGCCGCTCTCTTTTTCCCCTTGAAGCGTCTGCGCGCAGCACGGAGACATCGCAATGATTGTTAAAAGATGGTGCTTGCATACCGGAGGCGCATGTCATGCTGAGTCAGACCTATCCTTTATCCTTTCTGCTTCACTATCATAGCTGACTTCCAGCAGTGCTGTGATAATGATATGCATGTTCAATTTTTTATGTCTGCTATGGCTTTGAAATGTGCCCATAGTTAACCCGTTTAATCGCAACGGTTGCATTTGTGACCGCCATTTAGTTTTGAGTTTGAAGAGACTAAAAAGACTTGATGTATTTCACATCTGTCAACTATAAATGAAAGCGCAGACTGTATTGGATTTGTGTGAATATTTTTACATGGCCAGGGTCGAGAAGGTCTATAATACCTGAGGGAAACCATTCGTTAGCATTCCCATTCATCTCAACGGCAGTGACCCGGCAGGTGCAGGACTGCCTGGAAGTACATGATTTGAAATCGATCATGTTTTCTCATGGGCTCTCAGTTAAAAGTTTTTTAGCCAATAACATGTGCCTGTGTGTCTAATCAGGGATCAGCTGTATAACAAAATGGATAAAAGCTAATGAAAAAAAAATGATACCCAAAAATATATTTTAAAAATAAAATAATAGATAATAAAGATAAATAATAAAACTCTAGATAGAAACTCTAGATATTGCTGATATGTTTAACTAGTAACTAGTAGCATGTTGTACTGCTGTCCAGTGCTTGAAGTGGAAAAAAAAGAAGTACAAAAAAGTCTGTGATTAATTACTCAACCTTGTGTTGTTCCAAACCCGTAACACCTTCGTTCATCTTCAGAACACAAATTAAGATATTCTTGATGAAATCCGAGAGCTCTCACACCCTCCATAGACAGCAAGGGTCCTATCTTTTGTGCACAAAAAGTATTCTCGTTCCTTCATAAAATTACATTTGAACCACTAATGTCACATGGATTATTTTGTTGACGTTCTTGATACCTTCCGGGACCTTGAACGTGGTAGGACCCTTGCTGTCTATGGAGGGTCAGAAAGCTCTCGGATTTCATCAAACATATCTTAATTTGTGTTCTGAAGATAATGAAGGTCTTACGGGTTTGGAACAATGTGAGGTTGAGTAATTAATCACAGAATTATTATTATTATTTATTTATTTGGGGAGGGGGGGGGTTAACTATCCCTTTAAGAAATTTGGTTAAAATAAAATATAACTATAATTACAGATATTAATAGTAATATCATGGATAAAAAATGTTTGATACCGCCATAATTCTTCAAGACGGAAGCAAGTTATTCCCCATGAATGTGTGAACTTCCAATTAATTCACCAATGAATAGGTAAAGAACTAGAATAACAATGTGCATTATTTGAGCTACAAACCAGTATGTTTGTGATTATGACAATAAAATAAAATAATGCAAGACAATGCAAATACCAGTTTGCGGTATCAAGCAACCTAACGGTCTGTTTTTGTACAGCTAAAATGACTGGAAGTGGCTGATAGCGGAAGCCTTGCACATTCACAGTAAAAATGACATTCTTGCTCTTATGTAAAAAATAAGCTGAATTTCAAGAGTTAACTCTGTCCTGTCATAAAAAAACACATGCACACAAACACTATAACTCATTTTTTCTGTTGTAAGAGCCTGTTTCTAATCAGAAAGCAAGGGCATAGTCAATTGGTTGCAGAGGGCGAATGCATATTGGTGCAGGCTTCATGTTTGTTTTATAATTTCTCTCATTTCATTGGTGTCACCATACAATTGAGTATCAGATATAATATGAAGTTAATTCACCATGACAGAAGACAGTATTTCTCCAAGAGACGGGTTATAGTTAGAGTAAATAATGCGGGCACATCACTAACATACCAGCCGAGTTAGTCATCAGCAATAGAGCTGCTGGCGGCATGTGCCAAACACTCTTTTCATTTGCGTGCATGTGTGAACTGCAGTCTGAGGATGGATTATATAATACGACAGGCACCAGAACATGCTGATGCCCCAAAAGCTCTGCTGCAAAATATCGGCTTGCTTCTTTCTCTGATTCATTCTGAATTGATCGGTTTTGCGAACAGAAAATAATAATAATATGCCGCTTGCACCTGACAATACAAGATGCAGCATACAGGAAATGTTGTGATTTTCCAATTTTTTTGTTGCAATCTTCCAAAGCAAATATTGTAAACACATGCATTTGAATATAAGCGTGACATAAAGAAGAAAGGGTTTTTGAGACATGCTTCATGCTGAGATTCACTCTTGAATTGACTGTGAGCGTGTTTAGGTGTTGGGCGGAAGAGGTCGGTTCTAGTCTCGAGTGAATTCTTTAAGTGCTTCTTTTTCCATTATGCATTTTACTCTGAGTGTAATGGATTAGTTATTAGGCTGACACCTGTGAACTTCGCAACCCAGGCTTGTTGGAAATATTTTAGTCTACTTGTATTTCTGCAAAACCTAAAAAAAAAAAAAACATAGTTCTGGCTACATTTCGTAGCACTTTTCAGATGACACGTCCACAGGAGGCGCTATAAGTGATATAATTTTGTTCTTCATTGCAGATGGAGGTTTATTAAACAGTAGGGTGTTTAATAATAAAAAAATAAAATAAAAAAAAAAGAGTAGAAAATGATAATGTGTTACTTGTAATTTGTGTCATGGCAGTTTCAAAACAAACTGTCCAGTTTGAAAAATAACAAACCACCTACACTAAACCTAACCGATAGTCTTAACAAAAGCAAACATGACATTTTAGCCATTTTAACTTCTTTATATGAAGCTTTGAGCTCTTTTGTGGAGTATTGTGACTTTTACCAGGTGAGCTACCGAGCAAGTTTACTACATTGTAATCTGCCCCGTAATCATAATTTGTGTGAAAAGGAATAAAAGCTGTTGTTGTTTTACTGCCTCTAGTGTTCTTTTCACTTGGAATCTCCAATTAATTTCCAACAAGTTTGGAATTTCTTAATTATTATAATTATTTCATGCAATTTTGCATTTAGTGCATCTTGCACAAAAGCATGCTTCTTGCAATGCTATTGCATTTGAGAATAAGAATATAATTTAGTTCACAATGCACATACATTCTAGATTTGTTGAGTAATTAAATCTGATACATTTGTTCAGACAGCATGGTCAATATACAGTATATCAGTTGCTATAATAATGTGTTACGCCACTTTCTCATACAACAGCTGAAAGCAGTGGTCAGTGTGGGAAAAGAGGGAAGAAAAAGCTCATCATGTCCATTGCAACAACTTACTGTGATGCTGACTTTAAGGTGCACTGAACAACATGAGGCATTACTATATTTATAACTGCTCACTCAAAGCTGTACAGCGTAAATACTGTAAGTGAATTCAGACACTGCTAGACACTATTGAGCTGTCAGTAATGTTACAGTCATAATTCTGAATTTTTATTCATATTTTGTGTGTGTGTGTGTGTGCATGTTTATGTGGTTTATGAGGACACACATTTGTATAATGACATGGGTATGACAGAGGTATTACAATATGAAGGTGGTTTATGAGGACACTGCCTATGTCCCCGTAATTCAAAAGGCTTAAAAAACATACTAAATGGTGTTTTTTTGAAAATCTAAAAATGCACAAAGTCTCCTGTGAGGGCTAAGTTTAGGTGTAGGGTTGGTGTAGGGCAATAGCACACACAGTTTGTTCAGTATAAAAACCATTACGCCTATGGAGAGTCCCCATAAACCACAAAAACCAACATGTGTGTGTGTGTGTGTGTGTGTGTGTTTTCAGTTGGATATGCAAAAAACAAACAAACATTAAACAGATTTTAGCTGCCTATCTGAATAAATGCATAAGCATTATTATGTATAACAGGCACTTTTATGCCCCAGGGGTTGATTTTTATCAAAACTAACACATTTAGTCAAGCTTTTAATGTTTCTGGTATAGGGAGTTATGATTTTTCCCTTATACTTTGCTATCAATGCCTGTATAAAATGTATTGTTTTACCCTTTTCTTAGGTCCAGACTTTATAATTATTCATATTATGTTTATGCATCATGGTAATCTAAACAGAGACTAATAAACTATTATTATAAACCATTTACTGTGTAAAAATTATTACATTATTGCAGTCATTCTTTACATAAATTACAACCGTCTCTTAGCAGTGTCTTTTCACTTTTGCCTCTCAGAAAATGTAATGTTATAGTATTTGTTCTCCAAGAAAGCAAAAGTGTGAGTGAAGAGCATCCTTTAGATGAATTATGAGACCGAATATGAGATACTGTACACTATCGTTCAAAAGTTTGGAGTTAGAAAGATTTTGAAAAAAAACTTACATGCTCACCAAGGCTGCATTCATTTGATAACAACAACAACAAAAAAACAGTAAAAATTGTAATATTGACATATTATTGTAATTTAAAATAACTGTACTATTTGAATATATTTTAAAATGTAATTGATTTCTGTCATGCAAAGCTGTGCAGGAAATGACATAACACAAAGTTTCTAGGAAATGACAGAATTATCCTGTGATGAATGTATGCATTGTTAGAAATTAGTGGACAAATTAATATTAATGGAGAATCTTACAAATAAAGGTTTATTATTGGCATTGATGGTTCCACGAAGAAACTTTAACATCCATGAAACCTTTCTATTGGACAAAATGTTATTTATAGTGGGGAAAAAACATGTTCCTTAGGTCATTCAAATATTCTTCACATTACCAAAGAAATGGTGCTTTTAACAACTTTTCACTTAAAGGTTCTTTGAGGAAAATAAAAAAATGGATCTTCTATGGCTTTTCATTTTGGAACCTTTATTTCTAAGAGTGCTTAGTAGAAGAAACATCCATGCACAGGTGAAAGACTGAGGTTAAGAGACTGTTTAAATGCGAGACTGGGAGCAAGTTGAGTGTGTTTGGTGTTTGAGACAAAAAATTAAAAATAAATGCAAATGCAAGTGCATGGAATGGCATGCATGTGTGGGAAGTGGTTTGGCTTGAGCAGTAATGATCTCAGCACACACAGGACTGCAGCCGGACTCTCACAGAGAGCGACTGAAATGGCATCTGCCTCAAACGTTAAGCGCAGATCCCCAGGAAGAACACCTTCAATTTAAATTAAATGCCAGTTTTAATGTCTCAGAGTCATCTGGGATTGATATTTAAGCTGATCTTTTGAAATTTCCAGACAAAAGGCAGGGCTACATTTACAGAAAGCATCAGCAATCAGTCACTCGCAATGATTCCTCCAAAATCCCTCAAATGAATGTGCACATCACAATCAGGAAGGAAGCAGGCAAGCGTGCACTTCTGACACCTGGAAATGACATGCGCTTGCATCCTGGCATACGAGGGCTTTCTTAAAAATGCATATTTCATGTAAATGGAAAATGCATGAGGACAGGAACCTCGGTTCAAAGTGCACGACCGCAGCATGTGTGCGAGCGGCCATTTAAACCCCGCTGCTGGCCTGATGTATCACGTGAGGAGAAAACTACGTACAGAGCAGCTTTACAAATGAGAGAATTATGAGGATGAAATTCCACAAGACTATATACAGATTTAAGCAGTTACTGATGTAACTGAGGAAGGTCAGGGACGGGTGACATTCCAGACGAGTGTGTGTGTGGGTGAGATGAGCCAGCTTTCCAAACTTTCACTGAGTTTGTGTGGGGGGATTTGAGTATTGAGTATTTATTGTGGTTTTGTTTAAAAATGTTATTTATAGACAATTCATTACATTGCTATTATTTTCTCCCAAATAAACAAATAGTTCACCCAAAAATGAAAACTTACAGAAATTGTAGTCATCCTCAGGCCATCCAAACTGTAAATGCGTTTGGGTTTTCATCAGAACAGATTTGGTGAAATGTAGCATTACATCACTTGCTCACCAATGGATCCTCTGCAGTGAATGGGTGCCGTCAGAATTAGAGTTCAAACAGCTGATAAAAACATCACAATGATCTACAAGTAATCCACTCGTCTAGAGTCCATCAATGAGCGTCTTGTGAAGTGAAAGACTGCATGTTTGTAAGAAACAAGTTCATCATTAGCTCGTTATATATTTATACTCCTGCTTCTGGCCATATTTCTCTCCTGATTCAGACGAGATGATATTTTCACTGCAGAAAGCAGTATTATCGATATAGGACTCGTATTGGCTGGAAACAATGGTTTGAAGTTAAAAACATATTTTGCAACAGCTTGCAATGTGTGCTGGTGCTTCCTGCAGGCAACAACGATAAATAAATAACTAAACAAACATACAATCAAATTGGAACTAATTTATTCTAAATACAACTGTAAAACCATTTATGTTTATATAACTCAGGTCTATATACTACACATACCTTCAACACAGCTCGCTAATGTGAGAAGCTATGAACTCAGTGAACTCTGAATAACCATCTATTTCTGGTGCCCTGTGGTAAAACGAAGGTGTCTGTACGTTTGCGATTTTACAAGAGCTTCGATTGTGGCTAATCCAATCACATTTTAGAAAGTAGTTTTGCCTACATCTATGCCACGCGCTGCGCCGTTCTGCAGTAATTGAGTGGCTCTAGTCGCACAGAGGTCTCGGGGAGAGAGAGAGAGAGAGAGAGACATCATTTAAAGGCAGACAGAATGAGATGAGCAACTGTCAGACTACTCCGAGCGTGACCAACATTGTCATCTCTCCCAGCCTATCCTCATGTGCGCTGATGTGCATCTCGGAATGACAAGATCTTCCTGTCTTCCTGTCTCCCTCTGGAGTCAGTCAGTATCCGGGAGGCATCAGTCTTGGATCACTACGCTCAATCAAAACCTGGTCAAGGAGGAGCCGCATAATGTGACAGAGGCAATGTCTCTTTGATGCCATCTCGTCAGCCTAGTGCCAAGAGAACCAGACACTCGGAGTCTAAATGGATGATCGGGAAGAAGAAGAAAAAAAAAAAAGAGCAAGAGAGGGAGATCACGTAGACAGACACACTCTCAGCTGTGTTAAATATAATCCCGGCGCTGACTTGTAGGTTGGCTCTGTTTGATTAATTGGCCTTAGTTTTAATTAGCGGGCCCTTGAAGAGAGCCCGGATCCAATGAAAACACGCAACATAACGTAATGAAATAAAACGCCGAAATGAAGGTATCACGGTCTCGTATGATAATATCAGCTCATCACATTTTGATTGTTTTACCTGCAATCCTATCTCCACTTATTGCCCTCCATTATAAGGCAGTTGAGGCAATTGAGGGGAAATCAAAGCGGAGACAAACAGATAATAATTTTTTGTGGTTATGTAATGTAATTTAAAGGCTAATGCAATTTATAATAAACCTGATCATGTCATAAATTCACAGATGTGCTCTGGAGGTGGTGTCTTAATTTTCTGCGTCTCCATGTTGTATACACACTGCCCTCTAGTGTGTCTGATGGTGCAGTCGGCGTTTGTGGAGTGAATGCCAATGCATCTTCTGCAACTTTGATTTGACAGTTAAAGCCATTTTCTACATGTCACTCAAACAAGACGTGAAAGAGCTGCAAACGAAGACACGCTGCTCTTAAAAACCATGTTGACACCACAATTATTAGGCACTACTCTGTGACCCTTTTAAGATAAAAGAGGGCTAATCAATAAAGAAGTCAAGATGCTGCAATCACAATCTCAAGATATTTTAACAGATGTTTTCTGGGGGAAAAAGAAAAAAAAGATTATAGGTTGTATCTTGGCAATAATTTTAGAATACAATAATATATATGTGTGTACAGTATGTATATACAGACACACACACACACACACACACATACACACAGTATACATGCATATATGTATATTATTATATGTACAGTATATTGATTGTGTTTCTTTCTTGTGTATCTATACTGTAATTATTGTACAGCACTTTGGTCGGCTGGCGGCCGTTAGTAAATGTGCTTTAGAAATAAACGGAACTTGAACTTGAACTTGAACTTATATATATATTCATTTAAAGATATTTTTTCTATGAATGTGTACAGGAAATAAATAAATGAATATATATACAAATTGAACAAATTTTAGGAAAATGAAAGAGTAATTAGCGTGAAATGTGATGACATAACTGTAACAATCTATTAAAACATATCCAGAAGCTCTTGCAGCCATGTTAACAAACCATCCATATCCTGTATGGTCAACTAATTTCACCCTATAAATCCATTATAATTTTGTTAAGGATTAGATAAAATAGCTAATGTTATTTTCAAAAATATGTAAACAGACTCAAAAAGTGCAGGAAAACAGAAAAAAAAATGGAAAGTGGCAATTTATGAAACTAAAGAGACCTGTACTTTTATTTTTCGAAAGATACAGCAAAAGGTCATCTGAGGATACAGTGAATGAGGAAACCTGAAACTGCGTTTACGTCACAACGTGCCTCTCTCTCCTCTAATGGCTGTGAGTGTGTTCTTTCGCTCAGGGAGAAGAATTCAAACTTCACCACAATTATGTCATTGTGTACTTAACGACTTTTCCAAACAACAATCAGCACACAGAATTCAAAACAGTTTTTTTTTTTAGTTGCCAAATTTGATGTAACTATGTTACCATTTCAACGGCAAACGAAACCAAACTTTAGGGAAGCTAGGCTTCGATTGCATAACAGAACTCTCTCTTTTTATAGATTTCTACATTTTCCTTCATTCAGTCGGGTTAAAATGTGGCAGACGTCTTCTGGCTTTCTTTTACTCATCGCAGGCTTCAAACTGAATAGCTCAAACACCACAACAGCATCCTCACCCATTTTCTCACCTCTGTTTGCTTCTCATTATTACGTGCATGTTATATAAAAGATCTTGTTAAGTATGGGTTCAGAGCTTCATCTGTATGGACACTTTTGGCCCTGTGAATATTACCTGTCTTATGTGTCAATCAACAATTACCAACACTGTACTTACACATCACATGTACACAGATTAATTAAAAGGAAATAAATATTTTAATTTAAATAATTAAACAATTATGTTATATTATGTAACAACAATTATATTGTATTTTAAATATTTGTCTTTGCTTAACTGATTATAATATGTATTTATTTATTTATTTAAACTTTTTTTTTTTTTTTTTGGTGCCGTGACCCGGATCGGAACCAGGGTTGCTGTAGTTAAAAAATGTTTTTTTATGTTTCAACATTAAAAATCTGCATCTAGTAAAAGAATAATTCTACAAAACCCCTTCTTTAATGCAAAAATAAATGATAAAGTCTTGGTAAAAAAAAATCCAAAACAGCTTTAAAAGTAAACCATCGTATGTGACAAAAATGAAAAATGTAAATGTCAGGTTTAATAAAAATCAATCCTTCCGACATGAAAGTGTCTGTCGTTGAAGAAAGACCCCTATCTGAGGTGAAACTGAGGGTTTGAGTTATGTATATGTCTGTGATTTTCTATTCCCTATTCTGATGAAAAGGGGAAAACCATGTTTCTTTGAAGGTCACTGCTAACATAGTAAATCTGTGTGTCTGATCCACTTGGCTTTTTGCTTCATTTGTTTCCTTCAGCTGATTGATTTTAATTTGGAAATGGAGCTTTGCTACGTTTAGTTCTGTCTGTGAAAGAAAAAGGTCACTTGAGGATACGGTGACGTGAGACAGAACTGGAAACGTTTGCGTCTTATTACCACCATGATTTTGTTCCAAGATGGAAAAGACTGTACGAACCACTTATTGCTCAATCAAGACATAGAATGTTCCAGGCTCCTGTGCAGTCCTGCTTTACGCACAGTTATAATCTCCAACTGAAGGGCCGCTATTTTCTTTTTCTTCTTTTCTTTATATGGACAAGGAAAACATTAGCTGAACTTGCCACGGGAGTGTAAATGAGATCAAGATGGATTTTGATATCTGCTTTCTGTTTGCAGCTCTGTAAACCGCAAGCTTTTCGAGCCACTGAAAGCCAAGTCCAAGACATGAGGGGCAACGTTAAATGAGATTTCCTGTAGCAAAGCGCTGGTTGTGGCTAAAGGCATTAAACCAGATCAAATCGTATAAACCTCTGCTAGTAAGATTTGATGTGCATTACTGACAGTGAGAAATGGTCTGTTTGAAATATAATACAGCACTTTAAGCGTGGTAGATAGCTAGGAGATTATAAGAAATGCTGAAAGTGTTTTCAAGAACTTGACGGCATTTTATCGGACAGATGTCACTGTGGAGAGTTTGCGCTGTGGCTCTGAATTCTCTAAAATAAAACCTTTACAATGGAAGATAAAGCCAGAATATGACATTTAAATCACTGTAGACTTGCTGTAAATGTTTTCCTGTGGGATACGGTGCATTATTGAATCTAATTGAGAACAAATTCGGTAACTCATGCGGAGAACTGATGGAAATCTAGAGTCACTTTCAAGCTCTAGAGAAAAGAGGCCTGCCAATTTTGTTAACAAAGTGCTAAAGTGTTATATGAAAGCCCAGCCTTATCGTGTCACCTTCAAATGGCGGTCATGTCTAAGCACATTTATAATTCAAAGTCTTTCAAATAAAAAGTTGAAATTAGTTACAAGGTCAAGTTTTACCAAATTCTGCATTCGTATGTGATAAGGATGTCTCTTAAAAATAGTGCTTGCCCCATGCGTATTTTAACGATATTGCATACACTAAGGTAATAGAAGGCATAAAAGACTAGAACACCTTTTATGATGATCATTTTAGTGGTTTCTATTCATTTGGGCCAGCTTTGCTTATCTTTGTTCATATTAACAAGCATAATTGAGTGTCCTCAGGTGATGTTAAATTCTAGTTCCAAAAGGAACAGTCACGTAAAGACAAATTACAGGATAACAAGAAGAGGAAGAAGAAAATGTCATATAAAATGACCCTCCCCCTCTCAGGGGGAAATTGAATAAGAATGAATTGTTCACAGTGTTATATATTTGAACACAGTTTATTGTTTCAATGCCTGGTTCACAAGGAATTATGCAAATTAAAGAAGCATACAAACATGCTCCAAAATTTGCGTGGATCTATGCCCCAGCTTGGACTATATGCAAAAATCCCATTATGCGTCAATGACAAAAAGGAATGTTCATGATATTAAAATAAATAAATAATAATACATGTATCTCATTACAAAAATAAATAACTTTGAAAGTTGCACCACATGACATTTAACAACTTAAACCAATATTTTAGTAGGTTTATTGATCTTGACAAAAAAAATAAAAACGCATACTAATGAGCAGCTACTACCTTTGATTAAAAACAAACTTTGTAACATTAAAAAGTATGTTTTATATAATATAAATGAGTGTAGCATGAATGCAATCCAGTCATACTACAGTCATCGTGTTGTCATTGTAACTTACGGCGTCAGATGCGTCGCTTCACTGCCATTCACAACTCCTCTCCCATGGCCTCATGGGATAGTAAAGTCTCCATCAGATACGGGCAATCAGATTCCTGAAGTGGTAAGTCATCCGGGACTTGCCTACTGTTCTATGAATACTAGGAACTTGAACTTGCTACTCATTTCACATGCTGTTTCTTCTACATAACATAATCATAACATGGCCTTTGCCAACAAATTGGATTCTGTTAGAGGTGTTTTGGGACCTTATATCTTTAAGAACTAACTTGGCCAAGTTGGAAAATCAACTAAACCAGTTTAAACTAGCTAAGCCTAGCAGGGATATATCAAACATGCAGAAACACTACTTAAAAGAAGCCAAATATGTGCAACCGATTGACATCTCTGTAATCAATATGCAAGTTAAGACTTGTGCTTCAGTGTGATGAAATCTTGAAAACCTGACATAGCTAAATTTGAATTTGAATTCAAAAGAGCACTCTGAAGGATTTAACTGATGGGATGGCACTGCTTTTTAAGCTGCATGGAGACCTTAGCTGGCCGGGGGAAGTTTAGAAGCAACACTTCATGAGGGTTAGACCATGAAGGGGAATTCCCCATTACACCCCAACAACTGTTTCTGGAGACAGACAGATGAAGAGGGTCACCCACATTCAGACAGCTGGCTGGTCATATCCAATAAGTAGGGGATGTTGAGAGTTGAGTCATGTTGTTCTGATGAATATCAAACTCTATATTCAGCATCCATGTTTACATATACAGCCTACATTCAGACAGAAATGGATCAGAATTTTGGATATCAGAAATACTCCAGACAGGTGGTCATTGGTGGATTTCACATACTGCATAGTAATATTTGATATTTATTAGACTGGAAGAACACTTCAGCTCGACCCCAAGGCAAGGCCCCAAGGTCTCTTCAATGCTCAATCACCATTTCCAATCGCATCCTATTTCCCCTTGTTTCCCAGACAGCACTGATTGAATGTCATTCACACATGTTGCACAGGAAACGCACACCTAGATATGAGTCATGCTTCCCCTATGACCCGAAACATACTGTGAAGAACCACCTGGGAGAACAAGATAAGACCACGTATCCTCATGGCTCTGGTACACTGTTTTCTGCAAAAGGTGTAACATCTAAATTCAATTTGCAATACGAATTGTCCTGGCCGTCTCCAACATGAATTTGCGTTTTAAAAAAAGCCACCTTATCGGATCCACAAACTGCAGACTCTAATGACTTCTGGTGGTGATTGCATTATTAATGGTATGTGGTTAAATTTATCCCGTCTCCTGCTAAATCCCATGCATATGCCTGAGATAATGACCAGCAGGAATTGCTGAGCCACCTACTGACTCGCAGTTTCTCGTCATCCCTGTTGGGCCAGGGGTTAATGACATCATTTCCATTCAGTCAGGCTGCTGTACTCTTCCTGGTAGTCAGGTGATGAGAGGGAAAGCATGTGTGAGAGCGAGCATGCCTGTATAACCATAAGCTGGATCAGAAAGAGCTGGCAGCAGCTCTCTGATCCTGGAAGTGTCACCAGATGCGCAGAGAGTGACTCACAAAAGGAACAAGCGAGATAAAACGAGGGCTTTGGGGGGATGGTGTTACTCAGGGGAATAGCATGCCAACCCTGGCTGCTGTCAATTTATCCCATAGAGAGCTGGGTCAGAGAGGGTTTAAGGGGTCCTGACCAAAGAAAAAGGTAATTTAAAGAAAGATTATGCTTCTTGAGGTATAGCAAAAGTCAAATCCAGAATAACGAGACATTAAAGTACATTCATCCGTAAATTCAGTCATCATTCATGTCATTTCAAATCTGTAAGTCTTTCCCGCCTTTTGAGGAGAACAAATGAGTTATCTAACTAAGTGTCCAAGCTTCCTCTCTCAATACAATGAATGTGGTTGATGAAAAGTCAACCTGGTTTCATAAAAATATGTACCTCTGTGCACTTTCTGTGCGACACCGTTTTATGTACCTTACTGCACATTATGCCGCAGTTTCAAAGAGAAATGTCCACTGAGTGGTGCTAAAACACGTGAAAAACACGTTAAATACGTGAACCCTGGCACGTTTTTATTATGTTGATATAGGTATGTATTGCTGTGTTTTTATTATGTTGATATAGGCATGAATTGCTGTGTTTTTATTATGTTGATATAGGTATGTATTGCTGTGTTTTTATTATGTTGATATAGGTACGTATTGCTGTGTTTTTATTGTTGCTACAGGTACGTACTGTACTTAGAACAGAATTCTAAGTTCAGAATTCAAATATCCGGAGTCTGTCTCTAAAGGTTAATGCGCTATCGTGTTGGAAATATGCCCTTCACCAAACCCAACCCTAAACCTACCCCGTAGTGTTAACAAATGCAAAACTGGTATATAAACTTATTTGTTGATGCAACCGTGCCATTTCAACTTCTTTTGATGCAGATTTGAACTGTTTTGTCGAACCGTAGTTACACAGGATTCGAACCGGAGCTCCTCACCTTCTAAGTACAGCTCCGTACTCCAAGAGCTACCGAACAAACCTACCGTCTATGAAAACCCATAGATACGAGGCTGGATATGTGCTATGCTAACATTCAAAAGCATCAGTTTTCAAATCTCCCAGCATATTAATATTGGTTTGAACAGGGGCGTAGCCATCATTTCAAAAGTGGGGGGGACGGAATGTCTAGTGTTATACCTGTTTTTTTGTTGTTGTTTTTTTTCAGTTAACCCTTGTCTAATTGACAGGTTTTATTTTTAATCATACCTTTTTGCTTAATATGCTTTATGATTATATTGTTATATATGATTATAAAACAGAAGGAAAGAAAGATAGAAAAAAGAAAAAGAAAGAAATACAACAGCTTGTCACTGGGACAGTACCCTTAAAAGCACATCTTTGTACCTTATTTACCCCAAAAAGTTTCATAGTTGTACATTACGGTACATACTGGTACTCTATATGTGCACCTTTTTGAGTATAAGTTACAAAGATGTCCTTATAAGGGTTCTATTGTTTACATATTTCAGATTGTATTTTGTGTGTGTTGTATGTACAGTACATGGCACACAGTAATGGATACTTGCACATTCACATACTCCTTTATTCTGTTCTGTTCTATTATACATTAGTCTGATTAGTCTGTTAAAAGAAATATCTTATCATAGACAATGCTATAAATAATCTTTACCTCTGAAGCCTCACTGAAACATTCTGCCTCATTCACTCTCAACTGTATTCACTTCTGCCTCCATCTACAGCAAATAAAGTAGTGTTTGAAACATGTACATACAGGGAATAATGACATACAGAAGAAAATAACACAATAAGTACACTGCTGGACAATAACCAATAATTTGTATCCTAAATAAATTTTTAACACTTTAGAATGATAAACACATATTCACTATTAACTATGACTTTTGCCTCAATAAACTCTTCATTTACTGCTTATTAATAGCTTGTAAGGTAGTCGTTGTAGTTGTTAAATTTAGGATTATGGGATGCAGAATATGGTCATGAAGAATACAGAATTAATATGTGCTTAAGTGCTAATAAACAACCAATATGCAAGCTAATAATTACCTACTGTAGTTAAAAATGATAGCTGAGAAGTTGTTCATCATACTAATGTTATTTTTTATTTTTCTATATTTGACTAATTGTGTTTTCTATGATTGGTCCATATATAATCCTACAAACGCTTGTGTATTATAGACGTTATACAATGTAAAAACAGCCAGGTGTTAAAAGCCACTCTATCAGTTCTTCTCAGCTGTGAAGTTTGTTTTTCTTGTGTGTCGTCCTGATTCTCTCCTAACAAACCTAGGCTGACTGTTTCTTGTTCATTCTTGACAACAGATAAAAACGTCAAATTAGTGCAATAATGACAGAGCAGCCCTAAATGAAGATCGGTCCTGTATCAGATCAGTGCTTGCATACTTGATTGAAATACATCATAGTATTGGCAGAGTGTCAAAATGCTGCAAACGCTGTAAAATCTCAGTTCAACATTATCTTTATTCTTATTTGAAGGGTTCTGTTAACATACATACATATTAAAATAAAAGACGTCACAAAAGAGTTACGGAAAATACACTGAAAATAAGTGCATGTTTGTCCAGGCAGCTATTTATTTCTCCATATAATGAACATCAAAACTTGCTAATTATTCAACAAGAGCAATAGGCAGAGTCACTCAACATTGTGCAACACTATTCGGATCCCACATGCCAACTTACGCTGCTTGACTTCTTCGTAAAAAAGGAGTGAAGAGTTTCTTGCCGCTTTGAACTCATCTCGACCTCTAATGAATGATGGATACAGCGCGGGACCGCGGGCGTGAGCCTGGGCATGTCGTGACGTCACAAACTGAGTGACTGATTGCCATGGAAACGTAAACGTCATGTATAAATTATCCTGTCTCTTTGAATTTTAAATCATTCTGCATTTATATACATTGCTCCATTAAAACCTCAACATGTCGAGAACACAACTGTCCAATGAAAAAGTGCGGGGGACGAATTTACTTTTTATAAAAAGTGGGGGGGACACGTCCCCCGCGTCCCCCGCGTAATCTACGCCCCTGGGTTTGAAGTCGTAACAGGATATTATTTTACTTCCTTTTATGTAAAGCAATTTGAATTACCATTGTGTATGAGATGTGCTATATAAATAAACTTGACTTTGTTCAATGCTCAATTTTGTCTGCTTAACTTTGTTGCATCACAGATGGTCTCTGTTTTGTTGGTGCTGCACCTACCCTTGTTAAAATGGACAATGCCCGGTTGCTTTGTCACTCTGAATCATGAGTGCGCATGCCTGTTTATGAGTCATTACTTAGTAACATTTTTGCCCTGGCTTTGACTCTTAAATCTAATTTGTTCTATGAGCTTTGAAACTCTTTAGGTTTGAAACTGATATGCACTGTTAAATGATTGTTTATTATTTAATAACAAAAAGTTTGAATGTGCAGAAGTGAGAAGGAAAGATCTTAAAGGGATAGTTCGCCCAAAAATGAAAATTCTGTCATTAATTGCTCACCTTCATGCAGTTCCAAATCCGTAAGACCTTTGTTCATCTTCAGAACACAAATTAAGATATTTTTGATGAAATCCGAGAGCTTTCTGACCCTCCATAGACAGCAATACAATTGAAACAAATGTTACCAGACCCAGAAACGTAGCAAGGAGATAGTTATATTACTCTAGTGAATGGCAGTTGACGTTTACGCGGAAGAGAAGAATCATTGAATAAAGTTATTTTTGTTTTCTTTGCGCACAAAAAGTATTCTCATAGCTTCATAAAATTACCACTTCATAAAATTGGACCACTGATGTCACATGGACTGCTTTACCTAAGTACTTTGTTTCTGGGGCTGAGAAACGTTTCAGTTGGATTGCTGTTTATGGAGGGTGAGAAAGCTCTTGGATTTCATCAAAAATATCTTGATTTGTGTTCCGAAGATGAATGAAGGTCTTACAGGCTCGACATGAGGGTGAGTAATCAATGACAGAAGTTACATTTTTGGGTGAACTATCCCTTTAAAAGATCAATAATACCAAATGTCATTCATTCTTGTGTATCTCTTGACGAGTTGGCAAAGGTGGATGTCATTTAAGAGGTACTGCAAAGGGAAATATTTTTAGTGTAAAACAACTTACATCGTCCTTCTCACAAATCGATATGGCTTCAGAAAAATTGGATGCATGAGACCAGTGGGCTCTTTTTAGAGTTTGACAACCCCTGTTCTTTTGGATAGATAAAAGCACATTGGACATTTTGGCAAGATATCTGGTTCAATGATTCCTAATGCTGGTCCTCGAGAACTCCTAACACTGCACATTTGGGATGTCTTGCTAATCAAACATCCAATTCAGCTGATCAGACTGTTAGTAGAGCAACAGGGTTGGGTACCACTGACTTCTTTTGGGTTCTGCACATAAAAAAAAAAGAAAGAAAAAAAGAAAATCATGATTTGGTAAGACTGAGTAAACGATAACTGAGGAAGTTCACTTCCAGAGACAATCCAAAGTAATGACGTAGGGATGGCTGGGCATATGGTTGAGGATCTGTCCACGTGAGAGATGTGTGGTAGACAGTATTAGTTTGGTGACTCACTATAGGAGTGCCCCGGTGAGCTAAAAGTGATGTTGTAACAGAGCCAGGTCCACACCCTTACTTCTCTTGTGCTGGTCACACCCTGTGGAGATACACTGACCATCCCAGCACTGTAAATAACATTTGTGCTCTCAGCCAAACCACTTCCAAAGACAGAAAGAGAGAGGAGCACTCACATGAAGCACAATATGACTGAGTGTTAGTCAAGATACTTGGAAAATAACAGTGAACATGCTTGCCTTGGTGGAAATCTCAAGTAGAAAGTGGCTGTCATCTGTAATTTATTGTGTTTTTTCCATTTGGGCTCTGGCTGGAAAGGTTATGTAACTATACTCAGCAACTCTTTAAAAGGTTTCCTCAGGGGCAGCGTTCCTTAAGTTTCATTTTATTTTCATCTGATTCATTTTCATTTTCACTTAGCGGTGCAAGAACTCCTGTAATATGAAATATGGAAGAGGGGACAAACATGCTCCAACTGCTTATGAGATTTACATATTTGGTAGGTGTGTGTGCACTGTGCAGATTGCCTCTTAATTATTGTTGTTTGCCAATATTTATATTTGCCCAGTCTATATTAGACAAATGGCAGCAGAGAATGATGATTTATCTAGTTAATTATAGGTAGAAATTTCAAATTCAGTAGCATGAACAGACACATTTGGAATTCCAAAAACTAAGGAGGATCAAAAGTATTGCATAAAGATAATCAATAAATAGGCTGCATGAATAAGCATGTTCCCGGGTTTTACCCTCTGGTGATAAAAACTATTGCTACTTTTGCAATTTCAACTTCTAAGGCAGCGTCTTATCTCAGAGGGAACCTTTTAAGTGACTGATTCATACATGTAGGCAGCAGACATCATGCAAACTGTGCTAAGCTAACAATACAGTACTTCAATAAACATTAAAATACATATCACAAACAAATAATGGTCAAATAGTATTATAGTTTATTAATACTTTTTTAAGCTTCATTTTTGGCATTTTCACCTTTATTACAATAGGACAGATCAGGCGTAGAGGTCCGCACGGGACTGTTTTTTAAGTCCCGGTCCCGCAAGGTTATGTCCCGCACCCACCCGCTCCCGCGATATATTCAGTGTCACTGAGAATTAAATAAAGTGCAGATATGCAGTTCTGAAAGGACGTCGGGAACGAGATATTGTTAGACCGTTCAAATTGCACCAGAGTTACGGATCGCTGCCGTGTTTTATTCGGGAATTTTATCCCGCGTCGCAAGAAATCTGGTCGGGTCCCACGGTTCCCGCGGGACAGCTGCGGGAATGCAGACCTCTAGATCAGGGCTGTGTTTCCCAAAAGCAATGTAAGCTTTTAAGGGAAAAAGACTTATGTAGGTAAACTGTAAACTAAAAAAAGAATACATTTTTCACAGGTAATTTACACCTGTTTTGAGTTACGCATTACATTGTGTTGTGTTCCATAACCGCTACCCCACCTTTAAACCTAACCGCCAATGTGGAAGATATGAAAACATATGAATAAGATTGTACAAATTCTTGAAAATTAGCCACCAATTTACCAAAATGTTACAAATTGCTGAGAGAGCACACCTAATGCCTGCCTATGTGCCTCATTGGTTTTGGAACAGAGACTGCTTTAAATCACATGATGATGAGCCACACTGTATAAAGTTCAGTGAACAGTCTGTATACTTCTCATTGCCTCAGGAATGTGACGGAAATAGCCCAGGAGTGAGTTACAGTAAGCTTGTGTGCTAGGGCATGCAAAAAGGTCATGCAAAAAGACTTTCGTTTTGATGTATTAATAGCCAATTATTATCTCCTTTTTAAACTGTGTATCTGCAGAATAAGCAACATCTTCAAAAAAAGAATTGCATTTATTTGGTTTGTGCTTAATTTGTCCATTTCCTTACTAGAGAAGAGCAATAACATACCGATTAAGGAAAGAATGCACAAAAAATGCTTAAATTTGTCCTGCAGCCTATGGCTGGATAGGTCAGTAGTGTGACAAGCATGAAAGGCCAGACAGGGTCTATAATCTACTGATAGATGCTGGCGAATTCATTTCAAAAGAAATACCAAATGATAAAGCTCAGATTGAGGTGGCAGCAAACTGGACTCCTCTATGATCTTCTCCACTACTAAATTAGGGGGACATTTCTACTTCAAATGCCATGTGTGAATGGGGGAACAATGAGAATGAAGCTCTGAAAGTTTGTTCCCGACATTTTAAAGCTCAGTATGTCTTCTTGAATGGAATGGTTCCAAGTTCAGTAAGTGGAATTCGCCTTCATGAGTGGCTAAAATTACGACTCCTCAGTCAGTCACTGATACTCCAGCACCACCGAGAGCGACCCATGCGACACGGCCACATTACCTCTGCAGTCGTCTGAATACTAAACCAAACTAATCAAGAGTAAATAATGACGCTTGCACGCCTGTCAAACCATTCAGATTATTAATCCTGGTTTAAAATTCCCAGCCGAGGCCAAATTAAAACCTCATAGATATCCCTAAAACAGAAGGTGGCTCTATATACAGCTGCATAAACGATTCCTTAAATAGACAGCAGTCACGCAGCAGGTGAAGATGTGCTATGAGAACAATGCCTGCTAGACAGCGGCATATGTATGCCAGAGATTTATGCGGTGATAGAGAAACTTGGCTGGCTGCCTGTGGATTCTCAGCTCATTGCCTATGATATAGTGTTTGCGGATTGTGAAGACATTCGGTGCAAATGGGGCAATTTGCATGGGACAGATGCGTTGGCCCGTGCAACAAAATAATCCAATATCCCAGCTAAACGCATATCTGTAATGCCTCTGTATTGGCTCTACTAGTTGAAATGCACTGAGAGGTGCTGGGTGTTCCGGCGATGTGTAATTCAGTTCTGGAATCTGTGAATGAGTGTAATTTCAGGCTCAGATTGTGGAGTTATGTGTCATGTTTCTGTGGAAACCGAGATAATAGACAACATAAGTGCAGGCCAAGATTCTGCTCTGGGTGTTTCTTCTATGGCCACTTATGGTCATGCAGGCTTTTAGAAAATAAACTCACTTAAAACGCTTACACTAGTTCATTTCACTTTACAGTTTCCAGCAGTGGACATACATGGAGAATTCTGAATTTCCTCTCAACCAACAATTCTAATTTCCATGCACCATATCTCAAATGATTTATTTAATTATATGATAAAAATTAACATGTATAATTCAATAAATGTACAGTCAAAGTATGTATATTTTACAGCTCTGATGTATCTCATGTGCTAAGATTTTAGGGTTACGATCATGTCTTATATTAACTCTAAAACTTTAAACTTTTAGTTTACAGAGCACATGGACTATATGTTTCATTATGTGATTTTTCAATTGTGGAAACATCACTGCGAGATAGACAAAAAACATCCTGACAGAATATAGAAAATTTCATTTTTGGGTGAACTATCCCTCTAAACAGTTCCCTCGTTTTGTCTACAACCAGTTTCAGCAATTTACGCAGAATGGTTTCTGATACCATAAAGGACACATACTCTCGCCGTTTCCAAAACGTCCTCTGCTCTGCTTTGTGACAAGATACACGCAGAAAGCAAAGCATCATAATTAGATTAGAATACTGTGTGAAAAAACTGGCTCGGCCTATTGCTGCATATTGACATTGACAGCTGCCAATACAATGAGCAATGTTACCATCATCTCAGAAATGGGAATATACAGCTCTGTCAGATTTCCCGGCGGGGTGAAGCTCCTCAAGGCCAGATAGGAAACTCGCATGGGAGGGAGAACGACAGAGCGCAAAATCATAAAGCTGCTGATACGTACAGACACTCTATGATATTCATGAGCTCACCGTCTGGCGCATTCACGGGTGACATGCAATAAACATGTAGACGATGTCTGTCCTGAAGATAATGTCATTTTATTGACTGGGCTGTGACCTACAGGAAAGAGCAAAGGCTTGACTGCTATAGTTTAACCCCCGGAGAGGGTTAAACGGGGGTTAGTTTTACATCCACATCTGTCCATCCGATTGGCTCTTAAGCTCTCGGGCGTGCGCTACAGAAAGAGGGCTTAGAGCTGGATCTCCCACCAGGAAGACTTGAGTGATCGCGTGATGGCTTTTTCCAGGTAATGTGTTGAGATTTCCCCTCCCAGGTGAATTACCCAGCTTAAAACTGCTGTTTAAAATTCACCCGGTGCTTGGAGGAGGACAATCAGTGGCTCTTTCTGTCTGATTATATAGAGGTGTGGAGCATTCATATTCATTTATGCGGGAGCAGCGCCTTAGCTCTCTTCCCAGCTGCTCTCCTTCAGAGAGACCAGGCAGCCGAGCTGGAAATCTCACACCTCCAACTCGATGTCCAGAAATGATTTGGAATCTATAACTATTATGAGAAAATCCAACACGGTTATGTGGGCCGTTCAATTGTAAGCTTTGCAAACAATGTCTGAGCAAATCGAGATTTCATAAATAAAAATACAATACTAAATAATGCAAACAGTGATGGAAATGTGATTGCGTAATGTGACAGACAAAATGCTTTTTCATATCTCAGCAAAAATGTGTCCGGGCTATTATTCACAAGAATAGATATACACAAACACACAAAAATATATTTATTCATTCTATTTATAAATCGTAATATACAGTATATCATAAAACTGTATTGTTTATTTAATTTTATATATATATATATATATATATATATATATATGCACATAATTATTTAATTAATAAAAAAAATTCAAAGGCTGTTAGTGATTTTATGCTAACAAGATATGTCTCTTACATAGTGACACGAATTTGTCTTGAAATCTTTTCCTGCACATTTCAGACTTTTCAAGAAAGAAAGTGGTGCTGATTTAAATAGAAATAAGGAATGACAACTGTGCAATTTGAAATAAGTTGGACCTTCAAGTTCAGAGAAGACAATATAATCTGTACTTTGGAGGTCAAGAGTTAATGAAACAGCCAGTTCAGTTAAGCAGTAATTCACATAATATACTGCAGCAAGCCAGACTGGCCATTAATCATCCTAATTTAATAAATGCAAAAATAATGATGAGACATTTCTTTGAGGACATTTACTTACCCAGTTCATCACATAGAAACAAAATAATGTAAAACAGGAAACGTCAAATCGTGTTAGGAAAGAAAAACATCACACTACATAGAACAACAAACAGTTCTGATTCAAATATTCTTAATTCAGATCCTCTTTTAGTGTATGTTTAATGCCATGTTGATGAAGTCATGCTTATGTTTAAGTCATGATGCTCAAAATATTCTTTGATAGTTCTAAAAAATAAAGTTTTATGTATTTTAGATGATCTTTTGGAAAGCACAACTGAGATACAACTGTATACATAATGAGCCATTCTATATAAAAGTACAATGTGAAAAAAGACATTTTAGCAGCCGTCTTCAGTTTCATTCCTGTCTGAATCCATGTTACATCATTGTTAAAGACAATCACCTTTATATAAGCGCTGCATCACTCTGCGTAATTGTACACGTCGCTGCAGGGAGTCTTGGAGGCGATTCCAAAAGTCTTTTACTTCAGAAGTACAGCTGTTATCCATTCAGCCATTAGACCCACAGGAATAAAAATCATAATTTTATCTCAACTTTAAAGAAGAAAAAGACCCCAATCTCACACGTGTTGTCTCTAGAGTTAAAAAAAGATTTGCCAAATTCAAAACCTAATGTTATTCAATTCATCTTCATTTTATACCATTCAAAAGTTTGGAGTTGTTTCCTCCTTTTGAAAGAAAATTCATAAATTCATTTAACTGCTCATTCAGCAATAATGCATTAAACTGATCAAAAGTGACAGTAAAGACATTTACAACGTTACAAAAGATTTCGATTTCAAATAAATGCTGTCCTTTTGAACTTGCTATTCATCAAAGAAACCTGAAAAAAATAATAAGACTTCTTAAACAGCAAATCATATCAAAGCATATTAAAATGATGTGATGTGACACTAATGATGAAAATTCAGATCACAGGAATAAATTGCATTTAAAATTGAAAACACGTTTTTATTTATAATATTTCGCAATATAGTGTATTTACAGTATCAAATAAATGCAAATTTGCTGAGCATAAGAGACTTTTTAAAAAATATACTATATAGTCATACTGTATAATAACAATTGTCTCATTTGTCTATATTTCTAATAAAGTGTTATGAATTATGATGAACATGTGGTTAAAGATAAATCGATGCTTGCACTTCTGGTGTAGACTCAACCTTTTTGACTAATATGTCACAAACATTTTTTGGGACTTTAACATGGTATGGTACTTTACTAATAAAAGTCCCAGATTCTAGGACAGAATAAAACAGTAGTGAAAGTAATTTACACCCTTCCCCTTCGGAATATATATTTGAGGAAGAGGTGGTTGAGCAAGGTAGTGAACCTGACCACATCTAACAAACGGCGTAGGATTTAACGCCACTGGGAAGAATAAGAAAACTTTCTATGGTGTGTCATTATTAACAAAGTTACTGAATAACGAGCGGTGGTATTGTTTGTATGTGTGAAAATGTAACAGCAAGCTTGTTTCCCAAGGCAAAATTTCTCTGAGGAGGCCAATAAATAAATGAAATAAAACATCTGAGAACCCTCTCTGCTCATAACAGCTACATTTGCAGCAATAACAATTAAAAATCATACACAACACTGCCTGTGTTGGTGTGTATGGACAAATATGTGCTGTCTTTTAAAATGAAGTCAGTAGACTACACTCCACAGAAGCTGCTGCATTATGGTTTCATGATTGAGGCTGATGCCCGATCCCACAACCCCACACTGCCCCACTGTGGCCGTGAACCACCACCACACACATCCGAGCAGCTCCAGATGTCTCAAAGAACACAAACAAGAGGCTTTTGAGGTGCACATTATCAGTGACAGACTGGAAAAATGCAGAAAGCAATCATTTTATTAAGCTGAAGGGTTCACAAACTCTGTCTTAAAACACAATATGAAGAACAAAGAAGTGAAATATCAAGCAAAAGCGGCAAATAATGAAGCGAGCCATTAGGACAAGGCAACACGACAGAACAGCTGCTGAACTCAATCAGACTCCTCGTTTCAAATGCCAAGGCAACAGTAGCCACGACCTATCGCGACGTGTAACTCTTCATGACATTTTCATGCTATTCAGTGCAATTCACTTAGATATGGAAATGCAAGCCTGCTAATCTGATTTCAATAAATGTCATTCAAGATTTAAATGGGAAGAGAAAAGGCGTCTTATGTCCTTCCCATGAGAACTCAAGGAGGAATCTGTGCTGCTGAGGAGAGAGACGGATCGGGTGGTTGATGGGAAAGGCCCACAAATCACAAAGACATATGACTCTGAGCTGACATTTTATGGCACGGATGCTAGAGTTTGTGTTTTGAACAGCTGGTACTTTCTATTGTAACTTTTGCAATTTAATTGGCTAAATTTTCAATCAAAGCCCTAACTAATCAATCAAGACAGATATGCATATGTTTAGCAATGGAAGAATAAAAAGTAATAGGGATGCCGTATATATCAGTACCATATCAGCCAACTGTACAGAACTGTATATTGAATTTCCTCTCTTTGTTACATTTAGACTACTTTTGCTGTCATCTAATGCTCATTTGAAGTTCATCCTTAAAAGTACTACTAAGTAGCAATGTGGAGAAGATGATTTTACCTGCATTTTCTCTCAGTCCTGGAGAATCTATGCTGTGCTGACATTCAGAGCAGCTGCACTCCTGCTTGTGTGACAATGCCATCTATTGAAGAAAAAAAATGTAGAGCAGAGTATATGATACTGAAGAGGTGTAGATGGTAAACTAATGAGTACATTTTTCAAATTTGGGCAAAATTATTCCTCCATCGTATTCAAAAGGTGAGAGCGTTATGGATGTTAATTTCATGTTCTATGATAATAATCAGACATGCGTGGTGTTTATAAATATTCATAAGTATGTATTGTAACTACTAATTTCTTGAGCTATGTTTGGTACACTCTTAAAAATAAAGGTTCCAAAAGGGTGTTTTTGCAGTGATGCCATAGAAGAACCATTTTTGGTTCCCCAATGGAGCTTTTTTTTGAAGAACATTTTATCTAAAGAACCATTTTTCGACTATAAAGAACCTTTTCTGCATTTGAAAGGTTCCATGGATGTGAAAGGTTCTACATAGAACCATTGATGCCAATAAAGAACCTTTATTTTTAAGAGTGTAAGGCAGGCTATAGTTAAAGTTTTTTGCGCATTGTTAATAGTATAATTTAAATGAAGATTAATAAATGGACCTCAGATATATAAATAGAGTATATTTTACAAGATTTTCATGTTAATTGTATTAGGCTACATGACGTTTGCCCGTTAAGATTTAGGCCTATTTTTTTTGGCTGAACGAAATATGTTTGTATGGTTTTCTCGGGTTATTTGAATGGAATAGCATCTACTCGCAGTATGGAGTAAGATTTGTCTACAACGTTTGGAGGTTTATTATGTGTCTTACTTTGAAGATGATATGGATGAGACGATGACAGTGCTCCTGTACAAAAACTGACAAAACTGAAACTGTAATCTAGCGCGAGCAGGAAACTTAAATTTGCTCTAACCAGCAGCTGCCTCTATTGGCCAATATGACCGATTTAGCTCTCTAACTAAAGCTGTTAACTATTGCAAAGAAAATTACTCAACCACAAATGAACCTTCTCCTGATCTTGATCAGTTTTCCAGTTTAGTCATATTGCAGTTCCTCTTATGGGCTGATTCTTGTCCAGACTTCTCTTCCTGAGAAGCACAAATGCATCAACCCTCACAAACAGACTTGATGTAGCCTAGCTTCCAGGATTTCCCTTATGTAAACAATTCTATATTTTTCAAAGGAGATATTTCTGTTTTGTGTGTCAAATTAATTGCCAGATAGATCAAATTTGTTCTTAGGTTAGACTACTGTCATTTCAGTTTAGAGTTTAGAATCAATATAATTATATATATATATAATATATAATTTAATTTTTAAAGCTTGTGCTCCTAAACATTAGATCACTCGCACCCAAAGCAGTTATTGTAAATGAAATGATCACAGATAATAATTTTGATGTACTCTGCCTGACTGAAACCTGGCTGAAACCAAATGAATATTTTGGTCTAAATTAGTCTACTCCACCAAGCTACTGTTATAAACATGAACCCCGTCAGACTGGTCGTGGCGGCGGTGTTGCAACAATATATAGTGATATTCTCAATGTTACTCAGAAAACAGGATACAGGAGGTTTAACTCATTCGAAATACTTCTGCTTAATGTTGCACTGTTAGATATGCAAAATAAATCTCTCCTATCTCTTGCTCTGGCTACTGTGTATAGACCGCCAGGGCCATATACAGATTTCCTAAAAGAATTTGCAGATTTCCTCTCAGATCTATTGGTTAATGTTGATAAAGTGCTACTAGATTTTAACATTCACGTTGATAATACAAATGATGCGTTAGGACTTGCGTTTACTGACCTAATAAACTCTTTTGGAGTCAAGCAAAACGTCACCGGGCCCACTCATCGTTTTAATCATACGCTAGATTTAATTATATCGCGTGGAATTGATATAGAGATTACCGATATAGATATCGTACCTCAATGTGATGATGTTACTGATCATTTCCTTGTATCGTGCATGCTGCCTATTACTGATATTAATTATATGGCTCTGCGTTATCGTCCGGGCAGAACTATTGTTCCAGCCACCAAAGACAGATTCACAAATAACCTGCCTGATTTATCTCAACTGCCCTGTGTATCCATAAATACGCATGAACTAGACGAAATGACTAGCAACATGGGCACTATCTTCTCTAACACATTAGAAACGGTTGCACCCCTCAAATTGAAAAAGATTAGAAAAAAAGGTACTGCGCCATGGTACAACAGTTATACCCATTCTCTCAAGAAAGAAACTCGTAATCTTGAGCGCAAATGGAGAAAAACTAACTTGGAAGTTTTTAGAATTGCGTGGAAAAACAGTATGTCCAGCTATAGACAGGCTCTAAAAGCTGCCAGAGCAGAGCATATCCGCAAACCCATAGATAATAACCAAACCAATCCAAGGTTCTTATTTAGCACAGTGGCTAGATTAACAAATAAACAGATGCCACCCGATCTTAATATTCCCTCACAGTTTAATAATAATGACTTTATGAATTTCTTTACTGATAAAATATACAACATCAGAAATACAATAACATATATTCTACTGCGTCTAGTATTTCAGCTTCATTCATCGCACCCAAAGAAAAACTGCAGTGCTTTACAACTATAGGACAGGAAGAGCTAAATAAACTTATCAGTGCATCTAAACCAACAACATGTTTATTAGATCCTGTTCCCACTAAACTACTGAAAGAGTTGTTACCTGTAGCAGAAGAACCGCTTCTCAATATTATTAACTCATCGTTATCTTTAGGTCACATCCCAAAACCATTCAAGCTGGCGGTTATTAAGCCTCTTATTAAGAAATCACAACTAGATTCTAATGAACTGGCAAATTACAGACCCATTTCAAATCTTCCTTTTATGTCTAAAATTTTAGAAAAAGTTGTGCCTGCTCAAATGCGCTCCTTCTTGCAAAAAAATTATCTCTATGAAGAATTTCAGTCAGGTTTCAGGCCTCACCATAGTACAGAAACTGCACTTGTTAAAATTACAAATGACTTGCTTCTTGCATCAGACCAAGGCTGCATCTCATTGCTAGTATTACTTGATCTTAGTGCTGCGTTCGACACTATAGACCATGACACACTCATAGATCGATTACAAAACTATACTGGTATTCAAAGGCAGGCTTTAAGATGGTTTAGATCCTACCTGTCTGATCGCTACCACTTTGTTCATTTAAATGGGGAGTCATCTCAGTTATCACCAGCAAAGTATAGAGTACCACAAGGATCTGTCCTAGGTCCTCTGCTATTTTCAATATACATGTTGCCTCTTGGCAATATTATTAGAAAATATGGGATTAGTTTGTTATGCTGATGATACTCAACTATATATCTCAACAAGACCAGATGGAACTTCTAAACAATCTAAGCTAATAGATTGTGTAAAAAATGTAAAAGATTGGATGACCAATAATTTCCTCCTATTAAATTCAGATAAGACAGAGATATTACTTATTGGACCAAAAAACAGTACACAGAATCTCTTGGATTACAATTTGCAACTAGACGGATGCACTGTTACGTCCTCTAAAGTCAAAAATCTGGGTGTTATATTAGACAACAACTTGTCCTTTAAAAATCATATTTCCCATGTTACAAAAACAGCATTCTTCCATCTTAGAAACATTGCCAAGCTTCGAAACATGCTACCTGTTTCTGATGCAGAAAAGCTAGTTCATGCATTCGTGACCTCTAGACTGGACTATTGTAATGCACTGCTAGCTGGTTGTCCTGCATCTTCAATAAACAAACTACAGATAGTCCAAAATGCAGCAGCTAGAGTTCTTACCAGGTCAAGAAAATATGATCATATTACCCCAATTTTACAGTCTCTGCACTGGCTACCTATTAAGTTCCGTATCATTTACAAAATATTATTACTTGCCTATAAGGCCCTAAATGGTTTAGCTCCTGCGTACCTAACTCGTCTTCTACCACGCTACAATCCAACCCGCTCCCTAAGGTCGCAAAACTCTGGACTTTTGGTAGTACCTAGGATAGCAAAGTCCACTAAAGGAGGTAGAGCTTTTTCACATTTGGCTCCCAAACTCTGGAATAGCCTTCCTGATAACATTCGGGGTTCAGACACACTCTCTCTGTTTAAATCTAGATTAAAGACACATCTCTTTAGCCAAGCATTCACATAATGCATCTTATAATCTTGTACTGAAGTTATATCTGATCAGACGTACATTATTATTATTCTTTAGCTTGGGTTGAACAAATCATTTTTGCTTAGATAGAACAGCAGCTACGCTAATTATGTCTCTGTTTGTTTCTCTGTTTCTGTCACGGGATTAACATCCCATGGTAACTAGGAATTACAGAAGCTTCAGCCTGGATCCAAAAGAGTAATGGGATATTTTGCCAGAAAAAAAGAATAAAACACTGAATAAGGTGGCTATTTAGTCTTTTATCATTGGTTAATGATGAAGCAGCTCTTTAATGCACTTGTGAAAGATGGCTTTATATCCATTTTTATCCAAAACCAGAGCTGGGAAATTTACTTTGGAAATGTAATAGGTTATAAATTAAAATTGTGTCTATTCAAATTGTAATAAGTGTAACTATTTCAATTACTTTATTAAAGCAACATAACTGATTACATTTGATTACTTTTCTAAATTTCTGATGAATGTTTTCAACTATTAATCTTTTTCAAATATTTAAAGCAGGCAGGGTTAACCTTACAGTAGTAGCCTACTCAACACTGATTATTGCCAGACTTTCAAAATCCACAAAAATTATACAAAATTAATTTTAAAGCACAGCAACCACAAAATCAGATTTTAGCACCTCTTTTTTTTCACATCTTCCACCTAATCAGACTGCAAGGTGCTACAAGTACCAACCTCCATTCTCAGTATAGAGATCATGATTGTTAATGGCTCTGGTTTCTGTGTATATTTCATGCCTGCTGTCCATTAAAGCACTTTGCGATGCAGCACACACAGTCTCTCGCTTCCTATGCAGCTGTGCACACTGCTATACTGACACTATTGCTCTCTGTAAACATTGTTCATACGCTGCGTTAATCATCTGTATATTGTAATTTGTGAACAGTGTTGTTGTCTGAGTCTGTTAGACAGTAATAATCATTTGTCCTGTAGAGTCTTGTATTAAATGGTTTATAGAGACACTTCTGCTGCTAGTGGAAAGAAATGATGCAATAAATTTGGAATCAAAATGAGCAAATTATCAGCCTTCGAGTACAAATGCATTGTCTTCAGATGATATCATGATTATGAAGGATGGGGTTTGTCTGTCAAAACATCATAATGACCTCTTTATTGCTAATGAAAGGAAGACATTATCTGATATCAACCCGCCCTAATTAAAGGTTCAGTTTGACTTGGTCCAGAGCCGTGAGCACATCCCAACATGCCCGGACTGTTAAAAAGCTCTTGGACTGTGACAAAGACATTATTTCAGTCAGAAAACATTCATTATCTATGATCCTTTATATATTAGGCGGATGATAACATTCATTTGTATAGCATCTCTCAATGTCTTACTGTTTTCCAATGTTTTAGACACAGTTTTTCAATTTGAAATCCTCACAAAAAAGTACCATGAAAAAATATAGCCTTTATAGTATACCTTTATCGCCCACACACACACACACATACACACACAAGCGTGTGTGGTGGAAGCAGGAGGCAATGCATGTAGTTTCTTTTCCATTGTATTATGGCTTTTTAATTATATAGATGATCTAATGTTGTTAATCTAAAACATGCCATTTTATTTAGTTTTTCCCGTTATTGCAAATACAGTGGTCTTACGGCGAATGTGATTTCACCAAGTACAACATGTTCCTGGATCAACATCCTTGTTAATCCTGGAACAACATTCCAATCAACCAATCAGAACTGAGGGATAATTTTTCAGGAAACATGTGTTTTAGGCTCACTATTATGGCTAGGTGCTTCGACACCCTTGTTAATCAGCTATCATTTCACACTGATTTTAGGAATAAATTATGGGTATAGGGTTAGGTTTATCTATATTTTGGACAGTAATGTTGATCCAGGATCAACAAAAGATATCTTACTTGGCAAAATCACGGTCGGTGAAGGCTGAACAGCATTAAAAACAAACCGATCTGGGGTGCGTTTCCCAAAAGCATCGTTGGCTAACAAGGTTGTTAGTTCCATTGAACTCGAACTTTCACAGCAGTTGCTTTTCATTTAAGTGCAAATATCATGTTAAACCTTTAGAAGGTGCTGCTGCACTGCATTGATTGAAAGTGTGCAGAGCTGGTCTGTCCACGTGACAAGAACCTTTGCCTTTCCTTACAATCTTGAAAGATGTGATAGCCTACTTATCGATAACTGACCAGGAAATACCTGATATTGTATTTTTCTTGCCTCTTCGGACAATCTGTTTTGTATTTATACAGTCTGATGTATGTTTATACAGTCTTTAATACTGTTACATTAGTTTTGGAATTTACGTTTGGAACAGAAAGGTTGGAATTAGTGAGATGATGACGTATCCATGACATTAAACCAAACCAGGCTCTGATAACATAAACACAATGCTGGCCAACAGGAACCTTCATTAAGGAGGCCTTTTGTGTGAAGCTTAAATAAAGCCTCTTTTGTTGGAGCCGATAAAGGTCACGAAACCTGTAATCTTACTTACATTCTAAATAGCCGTGTCTTGTTTACAAAGATATTGTCGCTGTAGGTGATATTCAATAGCTTTTGTACAAGTATATTACAAACACACACAGACACCCACTCACACACACGCATAATTGTTTTAAATTGACTCTCCCTGGGTGTGTTTGTTTTATACTGAATCATATTTTCTGTTTCCGAACCCCGCATAACTCTCACAGAAAACTTGTGAAAAGATTTTGTGAATTTCATTAAAACAGTACGTATAATTGTATTCTTAATTACAGTTGTTTAATTGTAAATAGTACTTGTGCATGCTTAGCATGGCAATATATAATCAATATTCCATATTCTCAGTATGCCTTAAAATGGTATTATCCTATAAATCCTATATATGATACATTGATTTCTAAGGCCTCTAAATGATTAACATGATCATTTTTTTTTTTTTAAATCCTGTTGTACACAATCTACCATAGATATATATAGAATGATCATATTATATATATATCTATGCAATCTACTACATGCCTCCTGTCTGCTTATTGATAGTTTAGACTTTTTTAGCAAGTAATAGGCCTTTAGTATCATTCTATAAACATTTCCTTTAGGCTGTGGTTCACGTGTGTTTTTGCAAGTAATTGTAAGAATAACTTTTTATATTGGTACAAATATTTCAAGATAAACACGCTGGACTGAAGCAACTTTATAGTCTATATATCAGTGGCGAGCAGTGATTTATTTAAGCAGGTATGCTATATCATTTAATAGGCTATAATAAACTCCATGGACGGCTGTTACCAGGACTAGGCATTAGGTGGCAGTGCCTTCCGACATGCTAACAAACCATACACAGGTTTCCATGTTTTATGGGGGCTTATCATAGTTGTAATGCTTTTTATAACTACTGTAGAAAAAGTATTTTCTATCCCCTTACTCTAAACCCCTCACACAAAACGTTCTGCATTTTTAGATATTCGTCTTTATTTAGTATGATTTTTCTTATGGGGATTAAAAAAAGTCCCTACAATGTAAAAAGTTCCTAAAAATGACTGCAATTTCAATACTTGTGGCGACATTTGGTCCCCATAATGTAGGGAATACCAGACACACACACACACACACACACTGTTTTTTTCTGTGAATTGTGGGGAGTTTCCATAGACTTGTATTACTTTTATACTGACCAAACAATATTTTCCATGCCATGACCCTAAACCTACACTGTAAAAAAATAAAGCCGACGAACAAAAACTGCCTAACGGCTAGTGTTGGGGAAAGTTACTTTTAAAAGTGATGCATTACAAGATTGCGTTACTCCCTAAAAAAGTAACTAATTACGTTGCTAAGTTACTTTTTATGGAAAGTAATGTGTTACGTTACTTTTGCGTTAATAAAATGGGACTAGATACATTTGTGTTGTTTAACATTTAATTATTGCAGGTTTGCGTCATATTCTGAGTTTGCATTTCACTGTTTTAATTCATTTTGATGAATGCTAAATCTGTTTTTTTGCGAGGGATGAATTAATGCACATTCACATTTAGTCTAGAACTACAGTAACAGCATGTTCACACAGCGCACTGACAGTCAATAAATAGGAAAAAAGTAACTCAGATATTTTCTTGTAAATTAAAAAGTAATCCGTTACTTTACTAGTTACTTGAAAAAAGTAATATTATTACGTAACTGTTACAGAAGTAGGACACAGACAGCGGGACGTGATGACAGAGGTAGTGGAATGAATGAGGTAGGTGATGATACTAGGATTCTTCGGTGTTCAGGAGGGATGGTAACGTGGATATCTTCTTCAACACAGGAGACACGAAACAGGAGTAAACTGCACACCTCACCAACACAGTGGACCAGGACGAGACTCGGGAGCTGACAGACTTGGGATCGCTGGAAGACACACTTGGGATGAAACACAGCAGGTAAGTAAACGAGCCGGTATATCAAGCATAGAGATATGAATGCTATAGTAGTCCTCTTCGTAGAAACGAGACCGGACACTGGTGTGTTGTGAGGTGTGAGTATTTGAGGAGTGCGGGATGATTGCCATTGATGACGTGCATGTGCAGGTGATTAGAATTCAGGTGAGGGAGTGCGCTGTGATTGACTGGTGACTGAGCCTGCCTGGCCGATCTGTGACAGTAACTCGCATTACCCCCAACACTGCTAACGGCCGACCGTCGGCTTTGTGTGTACCGGGCTAAAGCTTACACTTAAGGCTTACATTTTTAAGTGTTCTCAACTTTTGATTTTTTACAGCGTACCCCTTACAGAAAACCTGTTTGCATTGTTGCACTTTCAGACATTTCAACATAATTTACCATTTTTTATATATTTTTTTCCCTCATGGGGACTGCAGGCCAGTCCCCACAATATACACGATTTGTCAAGCATGTTTTTTTGTTTTTCCATTAAAACTTATGTTAAATTTGAATATGATCAATCAAAAATCTGACTACTACTAATAATGATATGTTTAAATTTATAGCACTTTTCCAGGGCCCAAAGCACTTTACAGTCAACAATAAACATAAAATACATAAACAAGAAAAATACAATAAATTCAGAATACACTTCATTCTCCACAATCGTGGTATTGTTTCATATGTCAGAGTTTTACCGTGTTAAGAGAATGTATATATCTGAAAATTAGCCATGGTATTATTGTCGTAAAAGTGTAGTAACCATGTTTTTTTTTTGGTGTATTGATTACCATTTATATAAGCACAGTTTTACTACAAATACCATGGTTAAACTATAGTGCAGCCAAACCATGGTTAATGTTTGGTTACCCTGGTTTGACTATAGTAACCGTGTTTTTGTGGTTTTATTTGTAGTAAAAGCATGGTTAATATGTGTGTACAGCATTTTGCATTCAGTGAACCTACAAAATACAAACATAGTCTATAATATATGGTTATTCAACTCCATGGCACTTAATATATTATTGTACATCAAAATATTTCATGAATACAACACAAACAGTTTAACTAATGTGTAACCAGTTTAACGTGGTTTAATAGAGACAATAAAAAATATAAAATCAGCCATGCATATCGTGTTAATATTACAATCTCGGTTGCACTTTATTTTACAGTAACGTGTAGCTACTCTTACTTAAGAGAGTACTGGTAATACAAGGTAACTACATGGGGAGTACAAGTTATTACCTAGTTATTGCAATTGCAATAAGTACATAGCATGTACACGAGAAACAGAACTGTTCAGATTGACGTCAGGCGCTGAACCGGAAGCTGTTCCGCGCTCTGTGTGTGTGTGTGTGTGTGTTCGGGTGATACACTGACAGCTGAGCGATACGATGTAACAGCGACGCGCGGGGAATGGAATAATAACGCGCACATACAACTCCCCGAGAGCAGTCGGCGTGGATCATGTGTTGATTTGCGGAGGGCAGTCGTGATTTAAGACGCTGATGTCGTTACACGAGCGTTTCTCACGGGAGTGATCTTCTCGCAGATCGCAGCCCGGGTTTCATCCCGTCATCCGCAGCTGTTACGCCCATCATCTGCGGCGGGGCTCCGTCGATCAGTGCCGCTCGTTGATCCGCACACACCGGGACTCATGGGGAACAGCACGTCCTGCTGCGTGTCGTCCAGCCCGAAGCTCCGGCGGAACGCGCACTCGAGGCTGGAGCCGTACCGGCCCGAACCGGAGCTGAGCCGCGAGGACACGGGCTGCAACCTGCAGCACATCAGCGACAGAGAGAACATAGACGGTGGGTGTGATCCAGCATCATCCACACACTCGAATATTATTCATATACATGCATTAATAACCAACCGGCGATAGCGAAACGGCTCACCGAAGAGAGAACTCCTCGTGAGGGCTCTGTATTCAAAAAGTACGGTGCTTTTTGGATAGTTTACCACGGTGAAACTACGGTATTACGTAAAGCACCACGTAAATATTCATATGAGCAGCCACCATTCATACAGTGTGGTATTACCCCATTGTACCGTGATAACGCCCTTGCATTTTTGTATGTTGATAGAACTATGCTGTTTTTCTTCCAGTAGTCTTGTCATATAAAAATTACCATAGTTACTGCAGAAAAAACAACAACTCTCTATTGTCATGCCTTGTATGATGTGTCTACATCATGTGATGTACAGAATGTGGTCTACAAAAAGTAAGACCTTTACTGTGCATGTTTACCACAGTATTTACATGACACATTACAGTTACCACAATGCACAATATTGGACATGTGCCATGTTATAATGCAGGATTGGCCTCATAGGCTACTGTACTCAGAGGTACTTTATAGAATACTGTCATATCACCACGGTAAAGTACCGTAGTGTTTCATAGTGGTTTGTTTTACTCACTTGTACCATGATATCATGCTATTTGTCGCAAATGCACATGCATTGTTGATAATACCATGATATGTTTGGTTATTTGAAGCACCCATATGTCATAGAAAAAGTAAGGGTGTTACCATGGTACTGTACTAAGGGAATCATACATTTTTATGTAAATAGCACTACAGTGTTTTGCTGCCAGTTTTGTCAGTGTATTGCAAGTTACAATTATAGTAACTTGGGTTTAACCATCATTGTTATGCATTAAATGATATACAACGTGGTCTACAAAATGTAAGGACTTTACTGTGCACGTTTACCATAGTATTTTTTTTATATGATACATTACTATTACCACAATGTACAATCTTGCATGATTGTCCTCTTATTCATACTCTAGCGTTTACTCTGTACTCCAAGGTACTTCATAGAATACTGTAGAATTACCATGGTAGATTACCGTAGTGCTGCTTTGTGGTTTGTTTTACTCACTTGTACCATGATAGTACCAATATAATGCTATTTCTGGACATGCATTGGTGATAATATCACAGTATTTTTTTGTTTGGAGTACCATGTAAATGTCATGGTACAGTAGATACAAACACCATGGTAACACCCTTCATTTTTCATTTTCATTTCATTTATTTAATCAGGGACAATGCACATTAACAACACATGCTATATGTAAAATGCAGCAGATTTAGCCAACACTGGCTAATTTTCATCCGTAGTCCCTTTTTAGTCCCACCCTTACTTATTTGTAAGGAAATCACACATTATGATAAAAGCACTACGGTGTTTTGCTGCCAGTAGTCTTGTCAGTGTATTACACAAATATCATAGTTACTGCTGTAAAATTCTAGTAAACTTGGTTTTTAACCATAATTGCTATGCATTATGATATACAGTGTGGTCTACAGACTTTACTATTCATATTTACTATAGTATTTACATAATACACCACTATTACCACAAATGTACAATCTTGGAAATATGCCATGTAGTAATAATTATGCATTATTATCCTATTCATACACTTATATAACTTCTAGGTATATCAAAGAAAGCTATGATATTACCATGGACTGTGGTATTACCATAGTAGACTATTATAGTGCTTCTTTGTGGTTTGTTTTACTCACCATGATAGTACCACGATAATGCAATTTTTGAACATTCATTGTTGATAATACTGTATTTTTTTTAGTAGCATGTTAATGTTGTGGCACTTGAGTATGGTAATCATTCAGTACTATGGTATGTATTTAAGTATCTTGGTGGTACCATCTGTTACCATGGTTTCTCCATCTAACGTTACCATAGTACCACCGCAGTTCTGACTTTGGTGTTATTGATTCTTATTGTAGATTTATAGCTGCATGTTTTTGTACGTGATCGTTGCTACAGATAGAGTTCTCATTTATTCGTTTTCTGAATTTGGCAGTAGATCTGATCTGTGGTGTGCAGTTAATGGGCATCTGTTGAAGTGGAGAGTGGATCCAGCTATGTTCTAATTTAATTTAACATCTAGCAGAAGATAGAGGCTGATGAGAGTGTCATGTGACAGCAGGCAGAGCTCATGTGCAGTATATGAGGTATAGCTGATCCAGGACCAGTTACGCTCACTATCACATGATATTCGTCTAGATGTGCAGCATGTAAAATCAATAACCGACATATGATCATACTGTACGTTGGCGCCATGAAAAGTCTTTATATGTTGGTTTGTTTACATTCATTTCATGACACTGTCATCATTTAGTAAAGGGCGATTAATGCTCAATTCATGCAACTGATGCTACTTCTTGACCTAGAACTCATGGGTATTTAGACATTTTAAAACTCATGGGTAATTTCTATAGTGAATATACATTTTTCCACATTTTGTAGAGCTATTATTGCTTTTACCAATATTTTTAATTTTATTAATATTATTATTTTATTTACATTTAGTTTTAGCAATTTTGTTGTGTTTTTGTAATTTGTATTTTAAATAGTATCTATGCATTTTTGAACTTTTTTTAGTTTTAGTTATTTTGGCATTTCAAGTTTATCTAAACGAAAATTTAGTTTCAAATTTAGAAATATTTCCTTGGCAGTTGTCTGAAATAAAATAAGTTTATTTTCAGGTTTTTTTTATGGTTTTAGTTTTAGTTTCAGTTGACTATAACAGCCCCGTTTCTTTTCCCCATTAAATAATAAATAAAATAAATAAAAATCTTTATTCAGTATCAGCAATTACAAATGTCCTCCCTTGTGCGCCCTTCTAAATTAGTCTCAGGCACACTTCTGAGGATGATTTTAAGTTTGTTTAAAGAAGCACAAGTACATCCCTAAATACACTGACATAGAAATCCTTTTATTGCACACACCCATGATGATACATTAGTATTTTGAGGAAGTCCCATATTTCATCACAGCTAGCCCACCCATGGCAGCTGAGCTCTTGTGCCGTGAGAGGAGAAGGGTGTTTTGGGTTCGGGGTCAGTCTGTGCCAGTCTCCTGTGATGGGAGAGGAGCTGTACTGTTATTAACACTGTCCATTGTGATTCAGACAGCTGCTGTGTGAATCAGCTTTATCCCACAGAATAAATCAGAGCTCTAGTTCTCATTCATGAAAAGCTGCTTCACGTTATTGTAGCTGCAACATAATGCAGTGTTTTTATCAAGTTATCACATTGCTTATTGCATCAAACCTTAGTCGAGTATTCCGGGTTACCAAGCTCATTTAACAGCATTTTGTAGCATAATTGATAAATAATTCCCCAAAAAAACAAAAACAAAATCTTGGCTACAGTGAGGCCAGTTTGTTAACAGCCAGTTTGTTAAAATTAGGCCTACTTAAAGGGGTCATCGGATGCCCATTTTCCACAAGTTGATATGATTCTTTAGGGTCTTAATGAAAAGTCTATAACATACTTTGGTTAAAATTTCTCAATGGCAGTGTAAAAAACACATTCTTTACCCTGTCAAAATCAGCTCCGTTTTCATCAAGCTGTTTTTTAGTCCATGTTGCTTTAAATGCGCGGAACTGGCTAACTAGCACATTATTAGGAAGGACGATAAAAAAAAAAAAACCTTATACTCACTTGTTCTGTAGATGAAGCTGGATTATGAATGATTCGTGCGAACATAGACGCATTTAAGCAGATCGGGATCGGAGCATTAACTTCAAAAACGAAAGTAACGCTAATCCGCTGCGTCTTCAGCGGCTCAGATGTCAGGGGTAAATTCTGCTATATTCATTATTACACCCAAAAACAAAACACCTCAGTTGCTTAATCTGAGACATTCTTGTCTTCCCCTGCACTGGAGTCGACACAATGGTGTACAGATGACAGCTCACTCAGGGCGGGTCTAAGGTAAGAGGAAAGGTCTTTTCAATCAGCTATCGTGGGAGCGGTCTGTACAGAGCTATGTCATTCTGTCAGGAATCACAGAACAGCCTGATTTGAGAAAGGGGTGATTTTAAAATAGGGATTTAAAAAAAAATCTGTCTTAAGAGTTAACTGGAGTATGTGTTATCTGACATATGGTCTGCTAGATCTTTCCTTTGCTGCTTTTGATATTGTTTGAATTTTGACTGGAAACATAAAATCCCTGCATTCACAGTTCCAGACACTTGGTTTGATGTATTTTCTGCACTGCAAGTTCGCTTTTAAACATATTTGTGTGTGTCGTTATGTGCGATGCAGCAATATTATTCACATTTTAATCGGAGAAGCTTTCTGTGATATTAACAAACACTTGTAAATAGTAATGTTCTAGTTTTGATCTGTTGTGGCAGTTACAGACTTTGACATAACAGAGTTATGACATAATTGGTAAATTTTCTATGACTTAAGGAAGTATTTTTATTTTAAATAAGGAAATCACTTTTTTAAATCAGTGATTGGTGGACAGCAATAGGATGGTCTGTATGTACAAATATCAAACTGTTTTGGATTTAGAAACAAAGATTTGTGACAGACATTTTAATAACGGATGGACTAATGAACTTGACTTCTTTTGTTGTAATCCTAAATCCCTGCATAAAAAATGGAATTGAATTTAGAGAAAAAAAAGTTGTGTGAAAGCATCTATTGACCACATTCATCTGGAAAAAAAATGAAAAGTCCTTTTCTAGAACAAATTAAAGTGTTGTTACTGTCACCAGGTTATTTAATTCATTGGCCTCTGGTCACCCCGCATGGTTCATGAGCTACACAATATAAATGTCCTTGGTTTACACATCGCTTTCCACATGCTTTTACTCATTCATATGATTCTGTACAACATCTATTCTGTTGCCACACCAGTCCTGCCATGCAATGTGACTCCAGCATGATTGAGAATGCAGTACAGTAGGACATTTGTTTGCAAGTACACTGCCTTAGGCTTGTGTTTAGAGCTGTGACTTGAAGTCAGACATTAGAACTGCTGACTTTCAACCCCGAAGCGTCTGTCCAGAAATCCCCTCGTCTCACTTTCCTCAAGTCACCCCAGTGAATCATTAAACATGTTGCCTCCAACACCTTCTCACATCTTCCTCTTCATTAGTCTTGTTCCCTTGTTCACTTCTGCTCCGTTCGCGATGTAGCTACAGTATGTTCTCCTGAGGCTCTCCCTTTGTTACGCTGCTACATACGAGTCAAAATCTGCTAAGGGGTAATGTAACAAGGGAAAATGAAACTGAAAAATGTTCTTATCCAATCAAGTTACGAAATCTATGCTTATGTACATATATACATGAATTGGATGACTACAGGGACTCATCACTCATTTAACACTTCATCTATTGCTACAATTACAACCCCAATTCCAGAAAAGTTGGGACGTTTTGTAAAATGCAATAAAATTTGTTAATTGTCCTGCACCTTTCTTTAATTGACAAACGTACGAAGAAAAGATTTCAAATGTTTTCACTGACCAGCTTAAATGTATTTTGTTAATATAAACTAATTTTGATGGCTGCAACAGACTCCAAAAAAGTTGGGACAGAGGCATGTTTACCACTGCGTCACATCAACTGTTATTTTAATTACAAAGTTTAATCATTTGAGAATTGAGGATAGTAATTGTTAAAATTGTGCATGCAAAATTATTGTCCTATCTTGCTTGATACAAGACTTCAGATGCTCAGCAGTCTGTGATGGTCGTTTTCTGATTCTTCTTTTCATGACTGGTCATACACTTTCGATAGGAGACAGATCTGGACTGCAGTCTAGCACATCCACTCTGTCTCTACGAAACCACGCTGTTGTAAACATGCAGAATGAGAGATGAAAGCACATGCCCATGAAAGACATCTTAATGCCAGTATATGTCTCTGCACAATCCCAGTATATGCCTCCATGTCAATAGTACCTTCGCACATTTGCCAGTCACCCATGCCGTTTGTTCTGCTGCACTCCCATACCATGACAGACATTTGCTTGTGCTTCTGTCGCTAATGAAAGTGTGGATGGTCCCATTGGCCTTTGGGACTGAGAACTCGAAATCCATTTTTCCCAGAAACAAGTTGAAATGTGGACTCGTCTGACCACAGCACACATTTCCATTGCCTTTTTGACTATCTGAGATGTGCTCTGGCCCAGAGAACCCAGCAGCATCGCTGCATACAGCTGATGTATCGCTTTCTCATAGAGTAACCGAGACTCAAGTTGCATTTCTTGATGCAGCAGCAGACTGTGGTAAATGACAGTGGTTTTCTGAAGTACTGCTGAGCCCGTGCGGCTATATTTAACACCACAGCATGACGGTTTCTTATGCACTACCAATTAAGGGCTCAAAGGCCACACGCATTCACCTGAGGTTTCCTGTCTTGCCCTACACAGATTGAGATTTCTCTGGATTCCCTAAATCTTTTCACAATATTACGTATGGTACTTGGTGAAAGACTTAAATTCTTTGCGATTTTGATTTGTTTGAGATGCTCCTTTTATACCCAAACATGATGCCCTCACCTATTACCAATTCACCTGCTTACTGTTTCAAAACAGTTTCATTTGGATATAACCTTTTCACTTTTATGTTGCCTCTGTCCCAACTTTTTTGGAGTGTGTTGCAGCCATCAAAATCAAAATTTGTTTATATTTACAAAATACATTTAAGTTGGTCAGTGAAAACATTGGCCATCTTTTCTTTGTACCTTTGTCAATTAAAAAAATGGTTGAAGATAACACATCACATATTTTTGGTTTTTATTGCATTTCACAAAATGTCCCAACTTTTCTTGAATTATTGGGATTATATTGGGATTGTATGAAAAAAAAAAGAAAAGATTAGACAAGAACAGAAAATCATTGAAAATATGCAAATCACGAATGTCAGAATCAGAATGCGTAATTGTGCATAAAAATGTCTGTTAACTAACCCAGCCAAGTTTTTCAACTGGATTGGCATTTATTCTCTTTACCATGGAGTGTGAAGTATTTCACTGTGTCCTGATCATTCCGATTTCATTAACAGACAACATGTTGAAGGCCACAATCGTATCCCTCTTCTCTGAAAGTGCTGATGTAGTCAAAATATTCGGTAGTGTGTGTGTTTTCCAGTTGATGTGTGTACTCTCTGGACTATTAATGTATTATGCATGTTATTTTTGACAGACACTGATTTTGTGATATTCAAATGATGTGAAAACAGATGGATCGTAAGGTATTAATTATCTTTTTCTTAGCCGGCAAGTATACAGTGAAGTGATTGATGCCCATGAATGTGTTATGTCAATGATTTAAGTTCTTATATTCCAACCGAAAAGCCAGCCTGAGGTTTTGGCAGTAAGTTTTGTGCATAAGGGTTGAAAATATGTTTGCTTTTTGGGTAATTATAATACATCCTGAAGATGTTCGAAATACTTTTTGCTTATTTTACAGAATTAAGTTTATTTCATGGCTTAAATGCATTATGTGTTACTCAGAGACTGCTTGTTAAGAAATGTTACATTCAACTGTCGCAAATTTGTTGACTTTTGAAAATCAAGTTCGTGTTTCACCAGAAAAGGAGTGCTTGTTTTATTGTCTCTTATAACAAAAATCGTGCATGGAAATCACACATGGAAATGCAGATCCTTTCGTAAATAATAGTGAAAACCCACTTTTTAAAATGTCTGTTTCAATATTACCACTTAAAAGATTTTGACTCGTATACTGATGCCAAAAAAAACTGAAAGGAAACCAACATAGAAATCCAGAAGGTGACAATAGAGAAGTGACAGACATATTCTATTTCCGTTCTAAATCATCTGATGTCACATGAGTGAGCTCAAACAAGACTAATTTTAGCCAACATTCAGGGCTCATATTTGCACTGGCAGAAATGATAAGGGGATTTGTGTTCATTTGTGCCATTGCCACAGAGCACAGGTCTAGAGATTAGTAGTATTTGAAAATTCCTCTGGATTGAAACAGAGACGCTGGCAGTTTGGGATGCACCGTACGGGAATGCAACCTCTTACATGGGCGTTCAAAACTTTGTAAAGCATATAAAATGTCATGCAGCGACTACTACGTATGTGATGACAATTATATTGAAAATAGACCATTTGAAAGAACTGAATCAGGAGTCTGTCAGCCTTTTTGCTACTGGGAGTTTAAATTAGAGAAGTTGACCATTCTTATCTGAAGAATGCATTTAAATGCATTACAGTTTCGACAATCTTGCAACATTTCGACAATGCCGCAGATCAAATATTTAATATAATCCAGCTCTAGTCCAGTGTGAGATTGTGTTGCTGATTACTCAGATGCTTTCTAAAGCAGTGACTTTAGTGGAGGAAGGTATGAGTATGCCTGAGCTAGACAGGAGAGTGAGTATGAAATGGCTGTGAATGTGGAAAGATTGCTGATCTGCACTGCTGACTGACTGCTTTAGCAGAAATTAAAGTGCATCTACATAAAATGAGTCAGCGGTGAAAACGCTCTGTAATCGTTCTTAATCGCTGTCAGTCTTAGTCATGAATGAACCCGACTCATCTTTGACATTTGACATTTTCTCACTGTGATTTTGTCCTCTGAAGGAAATGACATACAGGAAGTGCATTGGTTTCCCTGCCTCACCCGTGTCTGTGTGGTGTGTGCTAGATTGTTTCATGAAGGAGCTGCAGAAATGTGCGGGTTTGATGGGGTTTTGTGAAATATTCAAAAGCCCTTGCTAGGACATGGATATCCAGCCAAAAATGATTAATAAAAAGCCATTTTACAAGATTCAGAAGCTATAAGTTTGTTCAGAGGTTTCTTGAAAGGTTTTTTCTTTGGTCAAAATTATGAGGGAAATACAGTAATACAGTAGAAATCATGTATGTATGTATTTATTTATTTATGTTCCAATGCAATAATGCATTATTTACTTACTACTGTTAAAATGTTTGGGGTCTGTATATTTTAAAGTTTCTTCTGCTCACATAAGCTGCATTTATTTGATCAAAACTACATATTTTGGAATAATATTGCAATTTTAAATAACTATTTTCTATTTTAACATATAAAAAAAGTATTAGAAGTATGTTTAATGATGCAAAGCTGAATTAAAAAAATAAATTATATATATATAATTATTATTAGTTTTTTTATTTTTTTCAGTGTTAAAAAAAGATTTATATTTTTGTGGAAACTGTGATACATTTATTTATTTTTTTCAGCATTCTTTGATAAATAGAAAGATCAAAAGGACAGCATTTATTTGAAATATAAATATTTTGTGACATTTATAAATGTCTTTCCTGTCACTCTTTTGATTAATGCATCCTTGGAGAATAAAAGCATTAATAAAAAAAAAAAAAATTATCTTACCGACCTCAAACTTACCGACCTTACCGTTACTAAAACATTTTAGATTATATAACATACCACACAGTGCGTTTCATGCTAATTTTGAGCAGTGCTGTTACTGAATCACTGAATTTATGTTTGTATTTATGAACGGAATCAGATTCACAGAAATTTTACAAACTCTGTCCGTATACATTTTTGTTACTGAGGGTTATTTATGAGATATTAAAATTTGTGCAATGTTCATAAGTGACAGGAGGATATTTGCAATCTTTGGGAAGTTTAATGGCTAAATAAAAAAAAACACATTTAAATCATTACAATATTCATGGTGTAGGTTAATTAAATAATAATAATAATATGTCATAAATCACCCAGCCATCCCCCACAGCTTTGCTTTGTGTCTCTTTGCTGGTGTTTTTTCACAAATTAGTCTCTCGTGTTTCATGTGGAGTGCTTTTAAAAGCGGTTCTACCCACATCCATGCTTATGTTTCTTTGCCTACTTTCCTAAGTAGGTCTGTAGACAGTCTGGCCTGAACTTCTCTGCATACACATGGGCAGCCGACCTCTTTCCAGAGCACTTTCTCAGATTCATTCTTGTAGGTCAGCGGATGCCCTTCTCTCTTTACCTCCCACTTTTGTGCGAGTGAATCATGATATACTGTCCTCACTATCACATGTCCTCTATTATTTGATCATACTTTCAGTATGACTAGGTTTTGCTGCAGGAAAGCATCTTAAAACTGATTTACTGCTCTTAGAAAACATCAAAGATGAGCGTGACCGATTCTTCAATGGATACGTGTGATGTGGCCGACTTAGATTGCTGTTTCATTCAGTATTGTAGCCCTGGAAACGGCTGATAACGCCAGCAAGGTGCTCTGAATGCTTTCATGACGTGTGGAATATATTAGCTTGTCAGCATTATCCTTTCCTGTTGATGCTGATTTGTGAAATATTCTTAATATGAATGGAAAATGCATGAATGGTTTAATACACAATCAAGCGTTTAGTGACTTTTTTAACACGTATACATTAATGTTTAAAAGTTAAGTAACAGTACGATTTTTAATATTTCTGAAAGTCTCTTCTGCTCACTAAGGCTGCATTTATTTAATAAAAAATACAGTAACATTTGTGAAATATTATTATGATTTAAAATAACTTTTTTATTCTAATAAAAAATGTAGTTTATTCCTGTGATCAAAGCTGAATTTTCAGCATCATTACTCTAGTCTTCAGTGTCACATGATTGTTCAGAAATCATTCTAATATTTGTTGCTCAAGACACATATTATTATCATTGTTAATATTTTGTGGAAATACCTTTTTTCCAGACACTTTGTTGAATCGAAAGATACAAGGAACATTATTTAGGCTATTTAAAATCTGTTGTAACATTGTAAATAGCTTTATTGTCACATTTGATCGACTTAAATTTTTACTGAATAAAATAATTAATTTAATTCAATAAATAAATAACCCACCGGGGGCATCACTAGACCCCTCTTACTGGGGCACGTGCCCCAGTATAAATCTCAAGTTTAAGTTTTAACAAATTTACTTTATTTGTCAGTGTATTCATTTACATCGCAAAAAAACAATTATGCAACGTAGTAAGCTAATTCACTCGAGCCGATGCCTACATCGCGATATGATTGATTGTGATGAAATTAAGTATCTTCGTGTCTGTGACTGTGTTTACAGGGCTTTTATGACGATTACTAATAAGTTGAAATAATATCTGAACATCAGTTCACTATTAAAAAATGGAGTGTTTATTACACTAAGTACAAATAATTAACCCCGCCCATCAAGGTAAGTTTACTACAAAATGTATTTATTAATGAACAAGTTCAGTGGCGTAGATGGTAAAGCGACAAAAGTCATTTTTGATGCGATCGACCCGGGTTCGATTCCACCCTTTCCCAAACTTTTTTTTTCTTCTCCATTTTAAAATATCATATCACATGGGGTAGGTGTAGGGAGGGCTTATATTGCTCCAATACGGTGGCATCCATTTAATAATTTGAATTCAAGTTATAATTTACTCTCAATATGTTATTATTGCATTTTATAATGTTCTACAATACTAATGTGCAGATAATTGCCACTATTTGAAATAAACTGTTAAAATAGCAGGATTGTCTGCTGTTTATACTGTGTAAATAGAATCTATAGTTATTTGCACTTAGTGTAAATAGCATATTGTAAAGAAAATACTGCTATTTTCACTTAAATATCATCTAACTAAGATTAATACATGACGTAGAAGTATTGTTCATTCTTGGTTCTTGTTATGTTAGCCTAACTAATGAAGTCTTTTCAAAATATTGTTACTGCCTTTCGTTATTATTTTGGAATAAATGTAAAAATGCATAAAACACTATGAAATGTATAATTATTATTTAAAATATTAAATAAAATAAAACTAATGTTAATAAAATACGAATAAGTTAAGTGTAACAGGGACATGAATATATATATATATATATATATATATAAATAAATACTATATATAACTGCTTCCTCATTTTAAAACTCTCTTCCTCATTTTGCTATTATAGGCAGTACAATTTAATGCTCAAAAAATGAACCAACCTTGTTTGGACTTGGCTGAGAAACCGAGGAATACCTTTCTTTGTTTTTTTTCTAGATTAAATATGCTCTTTATTTTGGTTTCTTGAAATATTGTAATTGTAAATTCTTGAAAAGATGTAATTATTCGGGGAAGTCGTGGCCTAATGGTTAGAGAGTCGGACTCGTAATCCAAAGGTTGTGGGTTTGAGTCTCCGGCCGGCAGGGATTGTAGGTGGGGGGAGTGAATGTCCAGCGCTCTCTCCACCCTCAATACCACGACTGAGGTGCCCTTGAGCAAGGCACCGAACCCCCAATTGCTCCCCGGGCGCCGCAGCATGGCTGCCCACTGCTCCGGGTGTGTGTTCACGGTGTGTGTGTGTGTGTGTGTGTGTGCATTTGTTCACTACTCACTGCTGTGTGTGTGCACTTGGATGGGTTAAACGCAGAGCACCAATTTCGAGTATGGGTCAGTCACCATACTTGACAATACGTCACGACTTTATTCACTGTTATCATTGTGTAATGTAGAAGAATGCAGATGTGCAAGAAAAAAAAAATGATCTCCGCTTTTATTATTACAGTGTATGCCATTTATGCCGTAAACAATGTAAATGTTCATGTTAAGTATGTTAAAGATACTTAATTTTCAAACATACATGTTTACCTTCCTCGGTGTTGTTGCACTGTAAGAATAGTGGTTTAAGCAACTAAAGTTTGTAGTGTATTGTGTTGCAGTAGAGCTTTAGGTCTAGCAACGCCCCTGTAAACCACCCACCCCAAACTTTTATATATTTTTGTGTAAATGACATTCACAATGCATGTTGTATTCATTCAGATGTTTAAACATGTGGAACTCAGTTGACTAGTTTCCAGATAAATGTTTACTCTTTACAGGAAACACATAAAACTTCAGCATTTGAAAAGTACTGTGGGAATGATATGAGTCGTTAAAGCAGCAGGGGGAGGGAAGCCTGGGGCGCTGGGCGGCTCTGTTAAAGATTTGTCATTGCGCTACATGTTCAAAGGATGAGTTGTGTGAGATCCTCCTGTAAAGCTGTGGTGGGAAGATCAGTGGATGTGGGAGAGGGGGCATGTTCTTCAACGTGAGTCTGCACACGTGGATATATTTTTCAGACACAAGACGAGGCCTTGAGGCAAACCTAGACCCTGCTTTGTGGAGTTTGACTCTTGACATGCTACCAAATAATCAAGCGTTTGGAATTTGAGAGTGCTTGTGGGAAACCTTGTGGTCAGAACAGACACTCTGATAATATCAGTTTTCAGATGGACTGCAACACTATATAAAGCTTTCTGAACAAAGAACATAGTACTACTAATAGTAATGATAACAAATATTTATTGAGCAGCAAATCAGCATTTTAAAATGATTTCTGAAGGACCATGTGGCACTGATGACTAGGGTAATGAGGTTGAAAATTCAGCTTTACATTGCAGGAATAAATTGCAAAGGTGTTTAAAATTGTGAAACCAACCAACCAACAAAGAAACAAATATTTTTTAAATAAAATATATGTAATTCACCACGCCCAAACATTTAAATGGTAGCCTATATTATATTAGTTTGTTATATTATTTATATTATATTATATTATATTGATTTTTAATCTAATTAATGTTGTAGATATGTAGAGTTAGAACTATCTGTTTTATTTCAGCACATTAAACACTACATTTTGTTTAAAGAGACATTGATGTAGTTGTTTAGGCAAAGGGTCTGGCACTGAGGGCCAAATGAATCAGAATTGAATCAGAATCAGGCTGTTTGTATGCATTAATCATTATGCTAATGGGATCTACTTGAAAAGACTCAATGTGCTGTAAACAAATAAATCCTCTCAAACCTCTCTCTTGGTTTTGTGAGGCCAAATGACCAACATAATGAGCTGAATGGAGGAGAAGAGTTTTAGTGACAGCTCTTTTAATATGCACCGTAAACATTAGATGTATAGGCCTTTTGCACTGCTCTGCAAAGCTCTGTAGTAATTAAAGGAATAGTCCACCCCAAAATGAAAATTTGCTAAGATTTACTTACCCTCAGGCCATCCAATTAGAACAAGGTCCGAACAGATTTGGAGAAATGTAGCATTGCATCACTTGCTCACCGATGGATCCTCTGCAGTGAATGGGTGCCGTCAGAATGAGAGTCCAAACTGCTGTTAAAAACATCACAATAATCCACAAGTGATCCACCCCACTCCAGTCCAATAATTAGTGTCTTGTGAAGCGAAAAGCTGTGTGTTTGTAAGAAATAAATCCATCAAGACATTTTAACTTCAAACCATTGCTTCAGTCTAAATGTGTTCACAATCCATAATATTTCTTTCTCCTGTAAAAATCATCTTGTGTGAATCCTGAGAGAAATATGCACAGAACAAGCACTGTTTACAAGCAAAAACCGTCCAACACTAGTTAGACTAATATAATGATATTAAATCATTATGGGTGCCATGGGTACCATGGGTGCAGCAGACGCAATGATATTACGCAGCGCCGGAAAGTAGTCCCCAGATATATCATAACTAGTTACCTAGCTGAGGACTACTTTCAGCGCTGCGTAATATCATTGCGTCTGCTGCACCCATGGTACGGCAGCACATTTCCTTGATTATTACACCGGAATGAGAGTATAGTTCCTAGCCATTTTTTCATTTTCCGTCGGTCTTAGTACACTATGTAACTACAGGAGAGTCAAGCTTTAAATAGGAAAATTACCGAAACTCTTTGGTCATTTTTGATGACCAAATGCTAACGGTCTAATCCGATTCAATGATCTATGCTAAGCTAAGCTAAAAGTGTTACCACCAGGCCCAGAGATCAGCTGAATGGATTCAAAAACGGTAAAACTCAACTGTTTAACTACAAGGGAGTTGTAAAATGAGCCCATTTCCAAAAAAAAGTGGAGTGTTCCTTTAAGTGATGGACTTGAGTGATGTGGATTACTTGTGGATTTTTGTGATGTTTTTATGTCAGTTGTTTGGACATTCATTCTAATGCCCATTCACTGCAGAGGATCCATTACTAACCCTCATGTTGTTTCAAACCTTTATAATAAAAAAATAATGAGCTGTTTGTCACGCTTAGCTATTGTATGGCTATAGAAGTCAAGGAATATAGTGCATGAGTTGAATGCTCTTTTATTCTGACACTTGGTTGGTTTCTGGTACTCAGAATTGTGTTTTGTTTGGGGATGAAAAGCAGGCAGCTGCATCGAATGCACGGCGGGTCAATCCGTAGGGGCTATTGTTCAGCAGGTGTAGGAGACATAAACCGGCTTAAGAGCCGTGAATAAATATCGCACAGCCCTTTCATTAAAGCACACAAACATAAGGCAGCTGGTAAAATCCCCCCGTTTCAGATCTCAGCTGTTTTCTTCCTATCTTGTCTCCTCTTCTCTCTGTAACATCGCTACAGTAAGGCGTCTCCCCTCCTCCCTTTTCAGCGCCATGGAAACGCATCCCAGCCCTTGAGCATCTCGGAGGGCGGAGCTTGTATTCTACTAATTATGCATGGCACTTCCCGCTAATCACTGTAGGATACGTGCCCAGATTTTTCTCCCTCGCAGCAGTTTTTGCCTCAATATTTGCTCTTTGGTGTTTAAACACACTTGCCGACTTTAAACTCTTCAGTCTGTTTAGCTCAAGTCTAATATTCTCCAGTGACTCACAAAAGGTTATTCCTCAAGTATTTAAATTGAAGTCACTTGAATATCAAGCATGGAGAGGTTCGAAATACTGCAGTGAGATGCTGGAAGTAGACTGTATTTATCGGAGTCTGTGCGACACACGAACAAAAACTGTTCTCAGATGACTAGTGTTTTTATGTGGTCGAGACGAGGAGGAATTATTCCCATGACATCACTGCAGCTGCTGTATGTTGTTGTGTGAAGAGCTGCCACATGAAAGGGACGCCCTTATGAATATGCAAAAAGGGGGTGTGGCTGCTGAACGTGTTTGGAGCGTATCTGATGACCTGAATGGAGATCAGAATTAAATTGAATTAGATTTCATTTTTGAAAAGATAAAAATAACATAATAATAATAATAATATTATATATATATATATATATATATATATATATATATATATATATATATATATATATATATGCAATGGTGCTGAAAATTCAGCCTTTACTCAGAAATAAGTTTTTTTTTTTTTTTTTTAAATACTTCTTATACTTTTATGGAAAACCATTCTTTTACATTGTGATATTTCACAATATTGCTGTTTTTACTGTATTTTTGATCACATAAATACAGCCTTGGTGAGCAGAAGGAACTTATTTGAAAAACATTTTAAAAATTTACCTGTGAATGTGCATGTTATAAAATAATTTATTGATTGGTTTATATCTAGGTCATGTCTGTTGTCTCTGTCTTCCTTCAGTGTGGATATTGTATCGGGTTCGGTTATCATATTGGGCAGACTGTGTAATGCGTAGTGTGCGTATTGTGTTGCGGAGTGTAAATGTCAGGAAGGCAGGGCGGCCCTGGCACAGATGGCATCGCAGTCAGACCTGCTTCCTTACCAGCATGACACACACAAATTCTCACACACTGCAGTAGGAAAACCGTTCCTCAAGTTACTCGAGTATCTGAAAATAAAGCCTCCAGGATTCTCTCAAGATGTTCCAGATTAGACATGGTTACCGTTAGCTGATCCTTCACTAGAAGAACATAGTAACTTTATCAGGACAATATGTGATACTTTCTTAACACTTTACATTTTGTCAGCTGATAGCATAATCTGAAAACTATTTAGTGTTGAAGATGTGCTGCAAATGTTAGCGAACACACTGTAAATAATGGTGTTTTTAATTTAAATATATTTTAATAGGGCTGTCAGTCGATTCAAATATTTAATGGTGATTAATCGCGTGATAGTCATGAGTTAAATCGTGATTAATCGCAACTTAACTACACATTTTTATCTGTTCTAAATTAATACTTTTCAAGTTTTTAATACTCTAATCAACACGGGCATGGGCAAATATGGATGCTTTATGCAATATATGTTTATTATTAGTGAAAACAGTCAACATAGAGCATGAAGAGCAGACATGTTTTAAAGGTCATAGATGATTTTCAGAGTACTTGTTCATGTCTATTAGACACATGAAAAAAGATCAGGTTCCCATTACTTCTCTTTCTTTGCACGGAGCAATTTTCTTACACAAACCTGTTTACATTATTACATTATTTATTATTACATTTGTTTGCTTCTCTGTGCCCACATGTTATATTTTGATGCAGCAAATTTTCAGTGATGTATTTTACTGTTTCTGTTGTCAGACAACAGAATAAATATGTAATAGTGACTGGAACGCGACACATTTAGACTACATAACCAGCTCCCCCTTCCAAGATGTTAATCTGCACACAAATCTTGATTTATAATCGAGCCGTCATCTGATGAAATCAAATATACATACACATAAATATACATACACATTTACACATAAAATAAAGACAGTAATGCTGTGATTTCGGCTATAGTTGCATGTAAAATTAGAGAAGCAAGCAACAAAATATCTGTGTTTAACTGAAAGAGTTGCTCCTCTCCGCCGCTCGCTGAACAGAGCAGACGCAGAAAGAGGTGTATGCGCAGCAGGAAAGAGAGACCTAGCGTTCATGTGATAGTACTGGCGAGTCTCAGAAACTAAATAAGGTTTGGGCTAACCCTAAAGATTTGTCGCTTAGCGACTTTTATTGTTTTTGTTTTTCAAAAAGCACCAAGTTGGCAACACTGTGCATCTCCATTTCTCTAACTACTAGGCCAAGGTTCAAACAGAAAATGTGCGTTAATAAAATTAGTAATGCATTAACGAAAATTAATTTTAACGCACTAACGCGTTAATTTTGACAGCCCTAATTTTTTAACTACAACCACCAAAATCAGCTCAGAATTTTGACTCGGGTTGCTCTATCTTACAAATTTCATTAAACAGACAATCAAAACTAAATGTCCTAAAACTAAAAGGTCAAAACGTTTTGTACAATAACACATCTAGGGCCAGATTTACCAACAGCTTGCGCCAGCGCATACCTTTTGCCGTTAAAATAATATTGTCAGGATTTACTAAAAACACACAGTGAAGAATTAGCACTGAGAAGGTGTGAACACTTATTTTTGCACCTGACCTTATTGAAAATGCATTTGTAGGAGTTTCCCTTTCCGACATCAAATTTTTGGGAGGAGGGTATTAAAGTGAATCACACAACGCGTTTTACTAATGTTTGCGCTTGTCAAGTTACTTGTGCTTGCGCCATTATTTAACGCCCCAAAAAAGCATGTCTTAAACTATTTTGCGCTTGAAATGTCATCGTTTGTTGTTGGTAGGAAGAGGCACCGCTGAGAACAGAGAGCGCGTGGTAGAAGGAAGAGGATTTTTTCCACATGTATTAATTTATTTGGAATGCAAGAAGAACACATTATCTGAACATATCCTTATCCTTATGTTAATTTATGTTAGCAATGTGATAAATCATGTTAGAAACATGGTATCAGTGTGCTAAATCATGCTAGCAACACATGCAAACTTGCTAGCAATTTGCTAAATCATGTTAGCAACACGTCAAACTAATTTACCATTTTATTATAGTAAAAGTGTAGTAACCATGGTTCTTTGGCAGGTTACCATTTGTATAACCGTAGTTTTGCTACTACAAATACCATTGTTAAACTTTGGTTAGTGAATTTTATTCTCTAGGACTGACCCTGCAGGCTAGTTCCTAGAACTATGCGGTGTGCCAATTAAATTGCAATTGTTTTTCCATGGTTAATTTTTGTGGGAAAACATGCTAGCAACATGTTAAATCATGCTAGTAACTTGCTAAAACATGTTAGCAATGTTACATCATCCTAGCACCATATAAAAATGCTAACATTGCATTAAATCATGCTATTGACTTGTTAAAAGTGCTAGAAACATGTTAGCAACATGTTAATTCATCTTAGAAACATTAGTAATGTGCTAAATCATGCGTGCAACATGTTAGCAATGTGTTAAATCATGTTAGCAACAGGTTAAAATGGCTAACATCGGGTTAAATCATCTTAGAAACATGTTAGCAATGTGTTAAATTATATGAGAAGCATTTTATTGCCTGTATAAAGGCTGATAATGGCTGAATAAAAACAAAAGAATAATAATAAAAATAATAAGGATTACGTCTCATACCTTGCGGAGATATGAAAGGTTCTGTTTCCTTAAACTAGTTTGCCATGTGTTTTTGTGTTTTTATTTTAGTGTCTTTGTTTGTTTTGCTGAGCTTTCTACTGCCCATTAAATATTACAGTTATTACTCTAACCTTTCTTCATTGACACACACACACACACACACTCAGCATATGTGTGAAGCTTCATTGAGCTCGTGTTGTGATCAGGCACCTGTTAACACCTCAGCACTGCACAGATTCTGATATGGGCTCTAATGCCCTCAGCAAGTGCCGCTGGCCTGTTTTCTGCCCACACATTAACACGACTCGCAGCTGCCATACCACACTGGCACACGCCGCACTGTTTGGACAGCTTGCTCACCATCATGCAAGGAAGCTCTCTGATATCAGCCGTGCAGATTATTGAGCGCCTTTTCATTGCCTTTTAGTTGGCTTTGTGCGAGATTGTATTGATTTCTATTCTTTGAGGGCTGAGTTACCCTGATCTTCAGCTAATTTTAGCTGAGAATAATAAGCATGTAGAACAACTAGCATAGATTTCAGAATCTGTTTAAACAAACCTTTCATTTCCAAGTGTATGATGAGAATTGATGTTTTAGAGAGGGAAATTATGCTTTTAAGGGTGAACTTATTGGATGTACTCATTTCATTTCACAGTAATATTGTGAAATATTATTGCAATTTCAAAATACTGGTTTTATATTAAAAACATTTATTTCAGTGATGCAACGATTAATTTTCAGCATAATTACTCCAGTATTCAGTGTCACATGATCCTTCAGAGATTATATATGTGACACTGAATATCAGTACTTGAGCAATGATGCTTGCAATTGTTATGATATTAAATATTTATATATTTTAGTTAAAAACTAACCCCCTTTTTTGGCTTGTGTTCACCTGTTAAAACACAGTAGCTCCAGCTGTCCACTTGCATGTGTGTTTGCTCCGTGATAATGCAGAGGGTGGTCAGTGGTGAGGAAGCACTGAGGGGTCGTTCTCCTGCTGTGATGTTTTCTGATGGGCCTGTGAACACTAAACCCTCCTCATCACACGATCTCATTTATCATTGCTGCCCTCCAGGTGCTTACTTTCCTCACATACACCTTGGCACAGTAATATTTAATCAAAAATAACTGCTTTGTCCACATCTGAAGTGACTTCTGCTCATATAACCATGCTACAATTACCCAACAATTAACCAATAATTTTCATATCCATCTATTATAATCTCATAATCCAATCAAATCTTGTCTCACTCAAATCCTGATGTCACGGACTACCTTTAACCTTTTAGACAGCAATATTCGACACCGGTCCATTACTTCAACAGTGACCTTAATGATATTGCGTTCTAAATGCATAAATATTAATATGGAGTTGTGGAACCTCAATGGTTATGGTCAATGGTTATGTAAGATAGTTTGTCATTGTAACGTATTGTTTTATTGTTGTTGTGCTTTTTAATTAAGAATAACAATGAATCCATCTTTTGTTTTAGTCTTAAAAAGTGAAAGGTGTATAGATATATAAGCAAAACAGACAATTATCTTTACTTGTAAAACGTGGCAACTAGATTGTGTACAGAAATTCCTTTTTTCGTTCACTTTCACTTTCAAATTCGCAATTTAAATCACAAATAATACTGATGAAAAAGAACGGGTTGAATGTTGAACACTTCCGTTACCATATAACTATAAACTATGATAAAAGTTTATCAGCATGCATTGATTAATCAAATGATGTATCAAAAATAAAAATAAATATTGCGACCAAATTATGTGCTTGTGCAACCAACTGACAAAGTTAGTCGCACGAGTGCAACCAGTGGGAAGAATGAGCCCTGCATATATTGAGGCAGCAGAGGCTGAAAACACTGGGAGCGTCACACACACTTTAGTATGTGTAGTAAACTAAACCGTGCGTTTGCACAGAGATAGACAGAACATGCAGGATTTATATAGAAATCGCTTAATATTCACATACACTAGTCCATATCGAGTTTAAGTGTACTGACCTAATTTGAGTTTATTCATCCAGAAGTAGGCAAATTATATAACAGTCCATGTTATACACTAAATTTCTGTGATTCCGTCAATATTTTCCACATTGCAGAAATCGTAGGGTTCTTTTAGGAGTGTTTCTGTGGGAATGTTTGCCTATTCATCCAGTAGATGTCCTTTGTGAGGTCAGGCATTGATGTTGGATGAGAAGACCTGGCTCACAATCTCGGTTCCAGTTCAGCCCAAAGGTGTTTGATGGTGTTGATGTCAGGGCTCAACCATTTCTTTATGGACCTTGCTTTATTCACTGGGGCCTTGTTTCTCTTCACTGGAAGCAAGTCCAACCCCTGAAAAACAGCCCAATAGCATTATCCCTCTTACAACAAACTTTACAGCTGGCACAATGCAGTCAGGCAGGTAGCATTCTCCTGGCATCCATCAAACTCAGACTGACAAACAGGGAAGCACGATTAGTCACAGAACAAGTTTCCACTGCTCCAGAGTCAGAATACTTTACACAAATCCATCCAGTGCTTTGTATTGTACTTAGTGATGTGATGCTTGAAAACTCCTTCCACAAAGCCCGTCACACAGTTTTTGTGCTGATATTATTGCTCTTCAGCTATGGAATCAGCAGAGTGTTCATGACTTTTTACGCACCATGTGTCTCAGCATTCAGTGACTCTGTGACTTCACATGGTCTTCTGCTTAATGGCTAAATTGCTGTTGTTCCTAAACACATCCAATTGCAATTCACCGTGGAATATCTAGCAGGGATGAAATTTCACAAACTGACTTGCAAAGGTGCTTTAATAACATGCTTGAATTCACTCAGCTCTTCAGAATGGCTCTTTTTTCAAAAAAATTTGTAAATGCAGACTGCATGGCTAGGTGCTTGATTTTATACACCTGTGGCGATAGATCTGATTGAACCACCTGAATTCAATAATTAAAGGGATAGTTCATCCAAAAATAAAAATTGTCATCATTAAGTTGTTCCAAACCTATATGAGTTTCATTCTTCTTTTGAGCACAAAAGAAGGTGTTTTGAAAAATGTTGACGACCAAACAGTTGACGGTAGCCATTGACTTCCATAGTATGGAAAAAAAATACAATGGCTGTCAATGGCTACCATGAACTGTTTGAATATTAACATTCTTCAAATGATCTTATTTTGTGTTTAACAGAAGAAACTCATGCATGTTTTTAACAACTCGAGGGTGAGTAAATGACAGATTTTATTTATTTATTTTTTCGGTAAACTGTCCCTGTAAGGGGCGTCCCCCAATACTTTTGTCCATATAATGTATGATAAATGACCTAGAAATATTGTAGAATCTTAAACATTATTTGCTTAAAGTGACCAAATACAGTAGATGTGTGCTCCTAGAAATGTACAGAGGCAGTGCTGCTGGCTGAACCATTAATAGAGAGCAAGTCCACTATCCTTGATCTGGTGTTTCCATGGTACTGCTGCCCAGGCGACAGGCGAGGATGCAACGACAAGACAGAACAAAGTATTAATGCAGGCTAATTACTGCTCTCCACCCTGCAGAACACTCAAACACATGTGCGTGCATAAACACACACACACACACACACACACACACACACACACACACATATCATCCATATCCAACTGTCAGGATGCACTACATATTTACTTGATGTGGCAGTTATCCACGTCTTTGCACATATAGCTTATGAATATCAGTTTAAAAAGAATGATGACCCCTTTGGATTTGCAGTAAATGTTTCAGAGAATCTCATGAATTACAGACTGTAAAGTTTATGCAGTGGAGCTGTCTGAATGAAGCCTAGGCTCTCTCTGGTGTTGGAAACACAATTGACTTTCCTTCCTTTCTAATGGCTGCAGTGCGTCAGCGTGTTCACAGCGCGATCCTTTGATTTATTTAACCCTTTTTTGAAAAGCACTGCTGGAGAGGAGGGTGTTGGCCGTTCTGTTGAAAATGAGCGTGTGGTTTGTATCCAGATGCAACCACATACGCTCCTCTGCTCTTTTCTTCATTTACATTAAAGAAATAGTTTTCATGTTTTCAACATTTTTGTCAAACAAAACAGCAGCTGCAAAACATCTTTTGTGTAACACATAAGTTTGCAACTACACGAAGGTTAAAAATAATGACAGAAATGAATTTTTGGATGAAATCACTTTTTAATGATTATTGTATTAAACCCCTCTTTCCGTGCCATCTGCAGAGCTAAAATGGTTGAGGTTTTGGCCCGATCTGTTGTACTGCCTTCCTTCAATTTAAGACTTCCCAAACCATTCTGTGTGCACACAAAAGCCATGTTTTCTTTTTATGCAGAGCACCATTGTTTACAATTTTCAATGACCGCCAAAACATTATATCCAAGGAGAGGATATGATGTCGTCTCCCGACAGGAACTGAGCTCACAGGAAGTGTGATTGGGGCATGTGGCAGGCTGCAGATGGCTCATTTGCACCAGATAATGACTCAAACAGAAATAATATCACCATCCAACTGTCGGTCCCATTAGACTCTGGGCACAAGGGCTGATTGAAGATGCAGACGCAATCTCACATATTTGTTATCATATTTGATTTATCAAAAATCTTTGCAGGCATGCACTGAAATAACTATTTGTGCAGTGCAAAGGTACACAGTGCAGGATTACAGTGAGGAAACAGCACTCGTCTCTGTCTCCTATACGTCACTTCCTGTCGTCTGAGGATGTGGTTTGCTGTTTGTGTTGAGTGACCACCCTGTGTGTTTGTGCATGTCCATTTTAGCCTGTTGAGGACCAGTGTTGTTATTGTTAATTGAAATTAAATCTATGAAAGGTTGTTTTTGATAATTGAAAAAAACTGAACTGAAATGAAATATTAATATTGGATGTAAAACTTAAATTTAAAAGTCTGAAACAAATGTTTTTGAATGCTGATGGCCAGTGTTGTTACTGTTAACCAAAATTAAACCAATTAAAGATTAATTTAGTTAATTGAAATAAAGTATAAACCTATTGAATATAGAATATAGATGAATATAGACCTACAAAAAACCCCCCCAAAAAATAAAAACGCTCAAACGAAAATTGAGAAATATTGCCAAGGAACTAACTGAAATAAAAATTAAGTTGAAGAACTAAAAAAAAACAAAAAAAAAAACCTTAAATTGACATTAAAAATACAACTAAAAAACAAGAACCTAAGGAGAACCTAATAAAAAGTACAGAAGCACATAACAAAATGACTAAAACTTAAACTAATTAAAATGAAAACTGCAAAAAAAATAAAACAAGTAAAAAATTTTATGATACTAACGGTATATAAACAATCTGATAAGGATGCGAGGAAGGTGGGGTTTTTAGACATGATAAAAATGATGTGGCATTCGTTTTGTCTGATTTATTTCCGTGAATCTGTCAGTCCGCTTCACACAAATGGTCTGAATGATTTGTTTAACCCACTTTTACTCAATCATCTGGTTACAACAGTTTAGATTCATTGTAATTTCATGGAAAATTACAATGAATTGTATTCAAGAAATTAGGGCTGGGCGATATGGCTGAAAACTGTATCACGATATCAGTGTTTCATATCGGTCGATATCGATAATTATTGATATTTTTTTTAAGGTGGTAACTTACATCAAGTTCGTGGTATTACCAGTCTTGGCGGGGACGACGGTCTTGCATAATTCGCAGACGACATTTGGTCTGACTACGGTCAGACTTATAATATCCAAAAACTGCCATACTGGGAGCTGACTTTCTCTTTTATTTACAATTTCCTCGCTCGCTGCGGCACTCATTTTCTGCTTATGAAGAGGAATCCAGCAGACCAGCCAATAGGGTCTGGCTGCAGACGTGCACTGTCAGCCGCGCGTGCGCCCTTTTTTTTTTTTTTTTTTTTTTTTTTTGCGCGTGCGCACTTAGACACGAGACAACGATATGGCGCAACCAAACATGATACTGTTACATGATTGGCTGTTAGCGTGTCACTCCCTACGTTGCTAGGTTACCAGAGAGCGAGTGCCTTTGTTAATGCAACCAAACTTGCTTCGCAGCCTTTGTTTTCTTCCGACGAAGAATAAAAAAAATCGAACGTTTTATCGAACACATTTTTTATTGATATCGTTCACGTGTCTATCGCGATACATATCGTTATCGTTTTATCGCCCAGCCCTACAAGAAATTCATATGTTTGAAACTGAATTGAAAATAAACTGTTCCTTAAAAGGGTCATCGGATGCAAAATTAAATTTTCAAGTTGTTTGAATATAAATGTGTGTTGGAAGTCTGTGTACACATCCATCCTATAATGATAAAAATCCACCCAGTGATTTTTTTTAAAATTCCTATTTTAAAATCCCCTTTCTCAAATCGGGTTTTGAGATGCCTGTCAGAATGACGTAGTTCTGCACAGGCCCCTCCCATGATAGTTGATTGACACAAGCATCTTACCTTAGACCTGCCCTGAGGGAGCTGAGAGCTGTCCGCCATTGTGTCGACTCCGGTACAGGGGAAGTCAAGATGTCTCCGATTAAGCGATTGAGGTGTTTTGTTGTTGGATGTAATAATGAATAACGCAGTCGTCATTTACTCCTGACATCTGAGCCGCTGAAGATGCAGAGGATTAACATTACTTTCGCTTTGAAGTAAATGCACCGATCCCGATCTGCCTAAATGCGTCTGTTCGTGTGAATCATTCGTGACCCAGCGTCACCTACAGAAGAAGTGAGTATAAAGGTTTTTTATGAATCTTTTTTCATGATTAAAGTAAACAGTACTGCTTGTCACCCCACGGAAGAGAGGGGCGGGGTCAGCAGAGCTCATTAGCATTTAAAGCAACATGGACTAAAAAACCAGCTTGATGAAAACGGAGCAGATTTTGACAGGGTAAAGAAGGTGTTTTTACACTACCATTGAGACATTTTAACCAAAATATGTTATAGACTTTTCATTAAGACCCTAAAGAATCATATCAACTTGTGGAAAATGGGCATCCGATGAGCCCTTTAAGTGAACTGCATCAATTGCGGTTTCATGCTGTGCCTGTAGTGCTGTAGAAATACACACTTCACCTTTAACTCTGATGATGGAGATGGATGGCTTTGTTGATGTTATGATGGGCTTCATTTTGGCTGTGCTGTGTTTCAGGCACATCTCATTTAGTTTCATTAACTGCCCACGTTGTTTCCGGGGCTGGCAAGCAAATCACGTTTTTCCTATGTATCAGCCAGGAGAAAAAGAAAGTCCAATTTAAAGTTGCATTTCTTGTCTTCATGACAGGGATCCAAATGGAATACACTGGCTATGATTTAATTGGAATATTGAAAACTGAATGCTGTGCAGTATATACACTTACGTATTACGTGTTTAGTCTATAGGTCTGCGCAAAGTGGTATTACAAAGTGACATTGCCAGCTACTGGCCTGGCATGCGTAGTACATCATTCTTAGTTGGTTTTATGGATCCATGAGGATCATTTTGACAATGATAGATTCATCTAAATGCAAAACCGCAAAGAAAAAAAAAAAAACACAATTTTCATACAATTGCTATTGTGTGAAAGTACCCTTAGCAATCAGCACTGAAATGGAGTTCATCATCTCTGTTCATGTTCATCTGTGAGAGGAATAGTCAGACTGACAGCTCTCTCAGACTCTTGTTAGTGAACAGTTGAGATTTGCATCCTCTGGTGTGAGTGAAAGAGGCAGGCTGGTGTCTTGTGAGAGTTAAGCGAGTTCAGTGAGACGTCTGTCAGCATCAGCGCAGAGCTCACTGAACACCTCCATTATGCTGCATGCGCTCTCAAAAGCTGTTTTCTCAGAAATCTCACACCCTGGAGACTTTAAAGTGCACAGAACTGGAAGTTAAGAAATGTTGTTAAAAAAAAAGACCCTCAGTTTTAAAAGCAAATTAGAAAAATAATAGCTTTACAAAGCAGTTGCATGCATGCAAAGCATTTCAGAGGGTTACATGTGCTTTTTTGTAAAATCATAATATTAGTAATGTATATTAATATAATATTTTTACATGTAATAATGTTAAAAGTTTTAACATTGTTATTAATAATATATTGTTAATAATATGTTTTTAATATTGTGGTACTCCATTTTATCCTCAGATACAAAAAAAATTAAAAATCACTTAGTAGAGAACTTGGTAAATATATGCCATTAAATAAATATTATATAACATGGTATATAAGGTTAATTCTACATTATTTGGGATTTCATTGTGTAAATATATTCATTATAACACGTTTTAATGTTAGAATTAATGTAAAAATGTGATTGTAATTAATCACCGAAAACTGCAATAATCAATTTAATATGTATACAGTGCCCTCCAAAAGTATTGGAACAGTGAAGACAAAATTGCTCTGTTGGCTGTGGAGTCAAGGCATTTACAAATATGATTAAAAGCTGAATATGAGACAAAACTACAGAATGTCACATTTTATTATTGGGTGATTCAACACATACATGTTTTAGCAGCTAAGAAGTTCAGCACTTTTAGACCAAACTACTGTGTATATTATATATATATATATAATGCGTCTCGTCACGCCGGGACATTTCCGTCACACCCTTGAGGTATTCAGCCAACCACAATGCACCAAATAGCTGGCCAATCAGAGCACACCTCGCTTCTCAGAACGATGAGCTTTGTAAAAATCGGCACGTTTCAGAAAGGCGGAGCATAGAGGAGCAACAATAATGTACAGTATGTGGAAAATGTGTTTTTTTTTTCCTCAAATCACGTAAACACATTGCATTACACCAAATACACAAAATAATGTTCTTTTTAACAACATCATATGACCCCTTTAAAACAAGTTAATTGACAAGTTGAACTGATTTTCTGCGGTAACTGTGACACTGACTGAAAGTAGTGTGTGAGAAATGTGTGTTAATGTTACAGACCTCAACACCAAGAGAGGGTTGTTAGTGAAAAAGAGCAGTTATGTCTTCATAAAAAAGGAAGTACATATTTCACAACTTCCTTGAGTAGCTCATGTGACAAGTAGACTTTTTTGATCCTATCATGTGGTTTTGTGTCAGTGCTTGGTAAATTGATAAATGTCCAGGTGGCACTTTCCACTGAGGTAGGTAGGTGTGTGTGTGTGTGTGTGTGTGCATCAGTGATGCCCAGACACTCTCCTGTTATCATGTCTCTGACACTAGCTGTACCAAACACACACACACAGGAGGATTGTATGTTCAATTATCTTGCTCTTTTATTACTTTATTTTCATCTTGTTGTTTTGATTATGCAAGTCTAAGTTTTAAATGACTTTTAATTGAATATTGTCTTTGAAAATGAATTGATTTATCTCAATATTTAGACACGTTGAGTTAAAATTAGCACATACCGCTTCTAGTCTCACGCTTGAGGTATCTGGCCAATCACAATGCACCAAATAGCTGGCAAATCAGAGCACACCTCGCTTCCCAGAACGATGAGCTTTGTAAAAATCGGCGTGTTTCAGAAAGGCGGAGCATAGAGGAGCAACAATAATGTACAGTATGTGGAAAATAATGTTTTTTGAACCACGAACAACGTAAACACATTGCATTACACCAATTACACAAAATAATGTTCTTTTTAGCAACGTCATATAACCCTTTTAAGTTAGTGCACACTGGTTTTGGGAATTTTGGGAAGATTTCAGTCATAAGGCATAATCATCAGTCTTGATTGCAAGATGTTGCATGATGTTTTAGTAAAATTTTATATTGCTGTATTGTTGTACATTATTGTTGTTATATTGTTATATAGTAATATGTAGTGTTATTTTTGATTTGTCAGAAAAAAGTTATAATAATAATAATGATAAATTATTACTGTTGTTACTGTATGCTATTTGTTGTTAGCAATTTTTGTTTTGATTTGTTTAGACCACTTTCTCGTGAAAATGTGGGTATCAATTAATTATGATATGCTTATATTGATCACCCCTTAGTGCAAATGTATAACAAATGTGCTTGCGTTGGCATAGTCAGGTAGAATGTCTGGAGTTCAGGAAGCTCTTTTTACGAGAAAACCAAAGCATCTGTCTGATTCTGCAATAAATCATCTTCACGCATAGTAGATGGATGTGTGCAGAATGTTCTGCCCATGATGCGTAAGTGAGTGACCATTGGCTGTCCTCTTCATGTGGCTTTGCTTTTCTCTGCTGTTTCTGGAGTGTGTTCACTCACACACACACACACACACACTGCAGGGGATGTTTGAGAGCTGTGGGCGCTGAAGGCAGGGCCGAATGCCAGCCTGTGCTGAGCTCTGCTGCTGCTGCCCTCATTCAGCTCACAAACATCCACTGACCTCATTCTGAAATATTTAGCTGTATCAACTAGTGATGCACGATGTGAAAAATTTTAACCGATACGATAACCGATAATTAAGTCCTTCTCATGGCCGATACGATAAGTTCATATTTTTATATTATCATTTTCATATAATCTGCAGTTTGTGCACCCAGGAGAATACAAAATCTAAGATTCACTGATTAAACTGATATTTTAGTAGCTCTGGCCTAACTATAGCAAACATCAGTCCTGACTCTTCAAATGTTTTTTATTTTTTGTGTAAGGCACCACAATACTTTGTAACAGAAATGGTTTAACAGAATTATGACAGAACTATGGTTTATCTGCAATTAACAACTCATTAACAACTAATTTATATTCAAATATTTCATGCATAAAGAAATGCATCTATTCAACGTTTTTAGTGCACGAGGTTGAGAAAGTTATATAGTCTTTAAGCAGTGTTGGGAGTAAGGCGTTACAAAAGTAATGCATTACAGTAACGTGTTACTATTTGCTGTAACACAGTAGTGTAAGGCATTACTAATCAATTTTCAGTAATATTTTACTCGGTACATGTTCAGTAACGCTTGCATTACAACACACTTTTAGCCCCCAATTATTATTATTATTATTTTAAATTTAATTTAAAGTCAGGCTCCTACTTTTTTATGTCCCTAGGGCCGGGCTTCAGGCCAATATTCACGTCATAGTTCAGACGCGGGCCGGGCCTCGGGCCTGTTTTAGGCTTCTCCTTATCTTTATATTTTAGACATCCATCAATTATTGATGAAAAAAATTGCTGCGCTGGTGGAAACAACATGAGTCCGTGCTGCCGCGACTGTCAACAGAGACTCGACGGTGTTTAGTGTCCCGCAGCAGCAGCGAGCCGTCAGCACAGCTGAAGAGTTCTGCTTCAAATACACGCAATAAAGCAAAAGCCCCAGCAAAAGTAATTACCATGAATGTGTCCGGGGGGAATTAGTAAGAATTCGCCATCTCCTCGTTAGACGCGCCTTTAGAGAGAGGTGCATCTTCACGGATAACGATTGTAGTAAATAGTTTTCGTTTTCGTTTTTATTTATTTTGTTAAGTAGCAATTTAAAGCTTTCTTTAGATATATTTATCATGTCTGTAAGGCATGTATTTCGGTTCATTTTTGTGAAGAACGACAGTCGCGCATCATAGATCAGATTTCATTGATCACCTGAGGAGAGAGTCGAGCTGACTGACAAGAGTGATGTGAAAAAGACAAGACGATGGCAGAAGAGTTTCAAAACGAAATGTAAAAGCGCCTGTTTTAAAAATATTTTTGGATTTTGAAAAGCCTGTTGACCTGCCATTTATCTAAGGTGATATTGGAAGGTCTATTTATTATTATTTTTTTTTTTCTCATTTAGCCTATTTGGTTCCACAGTATTTGCTGATTTTTATTTTATTTAAACTGTGATATTTTTCCCATTATTTTACATCAAGGTGTATGCAGTCCTTGCCTCAAAACTTTCCATCTCACTAATAAACATTCTATGTTTTATAATTATTTGTTCCTCAGTCTTTACTGATTTTCAGTTTTGTATAGGCCTACTATGCATATTTAAAATTGGTAAGTTATCTGTTATTTTATATTAGGCATATAGCATGGTGCATTTTTATTCGTATTGTTAATAAAAGTTAGCTATATGTTCTATGTTGTATGTTGTAATTGATGCGGAATTGTCGTTAATTTAAAAGTGAAAATAAAATACGCACGGTGCTTTTACAAGATATTTAAGCAAAGGAAAGTGAGAAAACTCAAGCGAACTAAAAACAAACAACTGCTTGACGCCGAATTGCCACTAATTTAAAAGTGAAAACAAAATGCGCACAGAGCTTACAAGCTATTATATATAATTTTGAGGAATATTGCACCATTTCTCAGCCATACTTCAATATAAGCTGTAAACCTTATAGTTTGTGCATCACTTTATTTGAAGAAAAAAAAAAAAAAAAAGTTCAAATTTCATTTGGTTACATTTTTTAATTATTTAAAGTTTCATGCATTTATTATATACAGTCCAGGTAAATTAAAACCATATAATTTCTCATTTCACGTGGCATTATATACATTTTAATAAATATTATAACATAATTTTCAAAAAGCAATGATAACAACATAAATACTACTACTTCGACTACTGATGATATTATTATTATTATTATTATTAATGTTGTTGTTTTTATTTTTTATTTGTTTTTAAAATAAAAACAAAAAAATTCTAATATGTATTATGTAATATATTAATAAAATACAAATTATAAAAAAAACAACAACTCATAACTCAGCTAAAATAATGCAATTTATTAGACATCATTTTATAAAAATTGTATTAAACCATTAAAAAGCAAATCAGAAAAAATAAAACCAAACACAGTTTGGTTAAAATGAAAACAAACAAATAAATAGTAGCTTATTATTATTATTATTATTATTATTGTAAGAAAAAAATACCAAAAAGCTTGGTTTTAAATTATTATTATTATTATTAATGATAATAATAATAATAAATAATTAATAAATCTTATTTCATAGGGTTCTAAACAGTGTTGCACATGCTTGAAATATGTTCTTGACATGACAGTGTGAAAACTGTGGTGTATTTGTTGGAAGCAGCTCTTTCCTGAGTGTGAGGAAGTGGTGGGCTGTTCAGATCAGACCCCCTCCGAACACTCAAGCCCCTCGTCACAATATACAGAGGGTGGGTCACAGGAAGAGAGGAAATGACTCAATCCCATTGAAAACTCTACTGTTGCCACATGTTCTGCCATGAATGTGTACAATTTTTCAATAAGACGCATTAATATTAAAGCATATGTGTCCAGCATCTCTGAGACCGGCAGCACATTCACCGTTCTCTGCTTGCCTTTCCTTTTTTCATCCATCTTCCACCTGTCTCTCCTACACGGCTCCATCTTTTATTAATCAGTCTTTTCTCTGCACCCCAGAGTGCTCCATACGTCTCACGGTCAAGACTCCTTTGAGATTCAAGTGGCTCTTCCGCATAAAAGACGCTGCTTCAAAAGACTGAATACACAATGCTTCTCGTGTGGAGGCCGTTTCTGAACCAGGCTTCAGTCACGGGTTTGTTAGATTTCACAAATCTCAGCGCGCATGTTGCAGCTGACACCTGAACACTGCAGTAAGAAATAATGATTGTGTGTTTTAGGATCGGCTGTGAACTCGGGGTTAGTAGTTTCCTGGTCAGGGTGTGTGCCGTTGCTCTTTCCTCTGATGACATCATGCGTGTGTGCATGTGTTTGTCGCTGCAAGTTCAATATATATATATATATATATATATATATATATATATATATATACACACATACACACATGTAAGTATGGTGGTGTGACAAATCTAAATATTATATAGTTACATTAGATTAAATAGTTAAATTCTTGCTTTGGCAATCAACTGAAACTCAAATGATTTTAAGTTGAAGTACTAATATAACAAACTGAAATAGAAAAAAAAACAATAGCGAAAAATTAAAGCTAAAAATGGAAAATGAATTACAAAATCACATAAAAGTATTAAAGCTTAAATTAAAATCAGAACAAACACTCTAAAGATTGAAGGTAATTCAAAATAATAAATACTGTAATAGTATATAAATTATACATAAATCACACTGTTCTCAACACTGTCAGAATTTTGCTACTTCTAATTCATATATCTCTGTATTTCAATACTATGTGTTCGCTGCAACCACTCCGTGTTGTGGCTCGCCTGACTAAATGTTTCCCATCATTCTGTCAGAAATATACGATTATTTTTTGGGTTGTTCTAGTAATACTAGACTAGTAACTGAAGCCTCAGTCTTAAATAATAAATGGTCTTTTTCTCTCTCTCCTCAGAGCTCAACATGGAGTACAATCCTTCGGACCACCCGCGCGCCAGCACCATCTTTCTCAGCAAGTCTCAAACAGACGGTGAGAGAAAGTCCATGTCTTCTGACTCACAGGACGAGTGGGACCGGATCCCCTTAAGCCTGGATGCTGGAAGGGAACGTTAATTAAAACGAAACCGCGGTCAGGATTGCTTCAGTCTGATCCAAACGAGTCAGGAGGCGACCTCACAGATGGCTCTGACTTAGTCAGACCAAACATTCCCTCCTCGGAGAAGACTTGCAATAATAGTTTGATTGAACACGATATCCCTGGGTGATGATGCTTTGTTAACTGTCAGCTCCTCTCAGTGGGTGATATTTCTACCCAGGCTAATCTTAAGATATTCTCCTTGTTTCTCAGTGAATTGTTAGGGTAATGTTTTGTGACTCTGGTCTCTCAGACGTCTTGTGATTCCAGTGACATTATAAAGAGAAAATTCAGTGATATAAACAAAATCAGTGGCGTATGAACTCTAAAGTCAAGAATAAGTAAATGCCAGCCTTGTTATCCATGCTCAGATTTAATTTAGGAACCTTCTTGTTTTTCAGTTATTTTACCCAACAAGAAAGGTACGTTTGATCTCGGCGTGTTTGTTAGTCTGCTCTTGTGTCGTGTCGAAGCTTTGTAGATTCAAAATGTCTGTAGTTTGATTTTGTGCTGCAAGCTGTTATTTGTTCAGGAATCTTCTTTGAAGCGTTAGCTTGCTAAGCTACAAGCTACTCTATTTAACTGCACTGAAGCTACACTTTGTAGTTAACTATGCTAAAAGCTAACCAAAAGTGGCTAACTACATTAAAGCTGCTTAATGGGGCAACAGATTAATATCATTAAATAAAATCACTGGTATTTTCAGACATTTACACTCAGTTTAGTGGCATTAAGGGGCTATGCATGTTGACAATGCCTGTGAATCTGTCCCATTTGTCTGGCTGCGCAGATATAAGTTTAGATTCATGTACGCTTTTCTGTCATCTGTAGGTCTCTAGTGCTGTAGTTTATATTAATAGTTATGATATTGATGAAAAATAGGCAAACTGTTAATATGCGAGTATAATCTGAGTCATACAGTAGCTTTCATGTGTGTGTGCGTGAGGGGTGTCAGACTCCAGGGACTCTGATAAAATGTCTATCCCACATGACCACACACAATGCCTCTTCATTTTCACCTGCAGTCTCAGTTTGTTTTCTGGGTCAAGCTTTTAACACATCACCTGTCAGTCAAAATAACTCACCCCGCCCCCACAGATACAATAGTAGTAGTTATATGTGAAATGCAGTTTAGTCATATTGGTAAGGTGAATCATTTGGATGCTATTGGAAATTATCTTATGGGTAAAATGTCTGAGAGGTTTCATTTGTTGCATTCAAGCAGTTGGTCCATTGCTTGAACACACCGCAAGTGGGGAAGTTGTGGCCTAATGGTTAGAGAGTCGTACTCGTAATCCAAAGGTTGCGGGTTCGAGTCCCCGGCCGGCAGGGATTGTAGGTGGGGGGAGTGAATGTCCAGCGCTCTCTCCACCCTCAATACCACGACTGAGGTGCCCTTGAGCAAGGCACCGAACCCCCAACTGCTCCCCGGGCGCCGCAGCATAAATGGCTGCCCACTGCTCCGGGTGTGTGTTCACGGTGTGTGTGTGTGTGTGTGTGCACGGTGTGTGTGTTCACTGCTGTGAAATCTGATTAATTTAATGTGAATTGGTACTCTGTAGTACCGACGTAATTTGGTCAGTGCCCTTAAAAGTACCAAGTTTGTTATCCAACCCTAACCGCAAATACTGCAGACCAGTAGCACATACATTCTATGCCCGTGTGAGAGGAAAATAACTCTCCGTACCAGCAGGGGGCAGTAGTCTGTGTTCATCATTTAAAAAGAGAAACCTAAAGGGCTACGACTGCGGATATACAAAGCAGTGCTTACCATTTTCACACCAGACTCACTGACCACTAGCTTTCATCATTTGGTTTGTCTTCTCATGCTGTGGTTTGTTAAGTTGAACACCCAATCAGAGTGATGTCTCTCACCAATGGGCTCAGCCACCAATTCAGCATGTTCGATCATCTGAAAATCAGTTAACTTTAGTCCGACTATTGCCAAAGCTAGGCTGACAGATGCTTAACGACAACCCAACATCGGCCAGCCGCCGCGGCCTTCTATATTTACTTATATATGTAAATGATCTCTTTTATGTTTGGTTAACCTCATCAAGACATAAATATTTGTGGGCTTGAGTTTATATGCTTATGGTTCTAATATTAATACCATAATCTAAAGAACACTTGTGTGTTTTAAAGAAGCTTTCTGAGAATGTTACAGTATGTTTACGTAGTAGTACATATGTGCGCATTAAACTTTGTACCACAGAGACCATCAATGGCAAAGAAATAGAAAGGTTTATGAAGCTTTGAGAGAGCAAACCAATTTAAGTCTAAAACCTTGGCAAGCATCATCAGCAATGTTTAATAGGTTGTGCAACTGTTGCATGAGAATTTGAAAGCACTGTTATGTGCTGATAGATTTACTCACCGATAGATAGATAGATAGATAGATAGATAGATAGATAGATAGATAGATAGATAGATAGATAGATAGATAGATAGATAGATAGATAGATTTCATTAAAATGAAGGTACAAATTAGTACAACATAGTAATCGTGATATACTAAAATGAGGGAACAAATTCAGTCATAGAAATGAATTCTTAATTTAACTCAAACACAGCAACGAATTAAAAAAAAAACCCCAAAAAAACTGAGGGAACAAATTATTTGTGGCCACAATAGATTTTTGTCCGAATATGTGCATGGCTCCATAGTTAAGAGAGAACACAACTTTTGCTTAAATGCCTATAAATAAATTTCTATTGCTCATAACTGATGGAGAGAAATAGTGCAGACACTGTACAAAGATGAAATGTTCTAGTGCACGTGTCGAGCGCCTGCACACACGTGCAAAAAAATAAATAAGAGTACACTTTGAAAGCTTATGTACACAATCAGTAACTGTTTGCATCAAAACTGAAGTATACTTTGGGTTAATTGGGTCTTTCTTGGCTAGAATAACACCCAAATTGGACCAGGCGTCATGCTGATAGTCAAAGCTCTCTCTAGGAGACTAACCAACAAGATTTTTTTTAGAGAAATATTAAGGACGGTTTAATTAAAGCACATTTTCTTTTGGCACCTTTTCATTTCTCTGCCCCCAAACTGTTAATGAAATACCATCCAACAGTTTAAGACCTCACATTGTTAGAAACATCCCTCTTGATATTACTGAAATGTGGCCTTTGTCTTTTTGTCTCTCTCTAATTAACTGTAGTGACTGTTGTGCTAGTGTTACTAATTATGCGTTTCTCTTTACAGTTCGGGAAAAACGGAAAAGTCTGTACGTCAACCATGTAAGTAGCAGCAGCCATGACACCAGTGGATGTGTGTTTTCTGTTTCTCATAATGCTTGTGTCTGCGATGAAGACATCTCCCCACGTGTCACAACACCCACAGAACTGATCAAATCCCACTCAATCACATGAGAATGCAGAAACCAGTGTTATATGAGTCTCTGGGCTTGTGTTGCATCATTAACAGCATTGATTTGCTGTTCTACTCTTCATTCTATATAAATGTTTTAAAGAAATAATTCACCCAAAAATGACAATTTGCTGAAAATATACCCTCAGGTCATCTAAAACGTAGAAGAGTTTGTTTCTTCATTGGAACGGATTTGGAGAAATATAGCTTTACATCACTTGCTCATCAATGGATCCTCTGCAGTGAATGGGTGCCGTCAGAAGGAGAGTCCAAACAACTGATAAACACAATAATCCACACCACTTTATCAGCTGTTCGGATGGCACCCATTCACTGCAGAGGATCCATTGTTGTCCCAATCTGTTCAGATGAAGAAACAAAGTCTTCTACATCTTGGATGGTCTGAGAGTGGCTAAATTTTCATTTTTAGGTGGACTATTCTTTTAATACGCATGGCTTGATTTTCTTCATTTCATTACTGCATGCTATTCATACACAGTTTGCAATGAATAGCTTATGTTTTGTTCCTATTTTAATGTCTTCTATTACTTTGCAAGTTAACACACATTGCGGAGTCAAAGGTAAATATTTGCTCATTGCTCTGTTTACTTCCCTTAAACTGTGATATTGTGTCTGTTTTGACACTGTAATGCTTTGTTTACATTATTATTGTTGCTTATCAGTTTGAAATCTTGCATAATACATTACTGTGTTTATATTGTAATGGATTGGGATTCTAACCCACACATTAAGCGAGATTCTTGAGATGATAATGGCTTCTCTGGGGCTGCAGGTGGCCTAATTTTCAGCCTGTTTGCTGAAAGTGTGTGTTTGTGTGTATGCGTGTGTTTGAGAATAAATGATATTGTACTAGTTTGCGCTCTGTGTGTCCTTGTCTTTCAGCAACATCCATCTGGCCCAATGAGACGCAAGTACAGCTCCTGTTCGACGATCTTCCTGGACGACAGCACCGTTAGCCAACCCAACCTCAAATACACCATTAAATGGTACTCGAACCCTAAGCGTAACACTGATTGAAAGGTTTATGATTGGTTTATGACGGATATCTAAATAAGGGTAAGGTAAGAGAATTGGATCTTCAAAAGGATGGCTAGAGGCTTTGGAAATTGTGCCTAAGAGCTTGTTACATTGATAAATAACCACTTGTACAATCACATGAATGGATTCAGTCTGAAAGGGAGTTTTCTAAATCATTCAGTCCATGATTCAAACCAGTGGCCATTTACACTCGTCACATTCATAATGAATTTAATGGATTTAAGTACGTTAGGTAGTAAGCCAATTATTTTTATTTTATTTTATTTTATGGCCAATAACCAAAAAAAAAGTCAATACAAAAATTCTATACTATTTGAATAAATGTAATCGATATAAAGTAATTTTTTAAAAATATAATTCATCAAAATAAAATCAATGATTAGATGTCGCAACATTATAATGTAAAGTACAATAACTTTGCTAAAGATTTAACAATGTTAATAAATTATTAGTGTTTGTAAAATTGAGTGATTCATTATTAGATGACAGCAAAGATCATTTTAATAATAAAAAAAAGAGCATAATCACATATATATAATGAACCATAAAATATTGTTATAACTGTTACAATATATGGATTTACAAAGAAATGCATTATTTTAAATGAGGCCCCTTGTGGCATTACATTCTATGTGAATTTATTCAGGAATAGTTTTACGAATGATTTACAAAAACCCACATTTCCTGCGTTTTGTCAAACATACTGTAGTATGTTTTGGATTCCATATAATTCATTGATCTACAGATTCATACAGCGTATTCTTTTATGTGCACGAGGACAAGATAAAAAAAGATAACTTCTCCTTCGGCTTGAATTTATTTGATGCTTTATCTTGTTGACTACCGTTATATCAACTTCTTTCTTCTGTTTGCAGTGTTTCCCTCGCAATATACTACCACATAAAGAACAGGTATGTTTTTCATTTCTCTCTGCAGAGAGATCCATCTACCAACCATACTTTTATATCCCTCGTTTTCTGTTTCTGGCTTTGTGTCTATCTTTCTCTTAAACCTGTAATACCATATAAACCCTTAATGCATTATAACTTTCAAGCTCCAAGGCTTCACTGCTGCTGGAATAGAATTTTTAAGACAAGGTTTTGGCAACATGGTATCATCACACACTTTCCTGGTTCTTTACTTCTTTATATATAATACAGCGTAGAATAAGTATCAGTCTTCCCTAATCTAATTTCAGTTCACCCTTCTACTTTCAGAAATGTGGATGGACGAATGCTGTTAGACATTTTTGATGAAAAACTTCATCCACTTTCAGTAAGTGTTTCATTTCTGAAGCTCATTTATAAGAGGTGTAATTACGATGTGTAATGTCCTAAAACTTCCTCTTTCCACAGAAATCAGAGGTGCCGTCAGACTACGACAAGCAGGACCCAGAGCAGAAACAGATCTACAGATTCGTCCGTACGCTCTTTAGTGCCGCCCAGCTCATGGCTGAGTGTGCCGTAGTTACTCTGGTGAGTGAAAGGTCATGTGACTTGATGGTGGACAAATTAAAGTTCATCCGTGTCTTTTTGGATTGGCTGGTAGCACAAGTTAAAATAGGGTTTACCATCAGTGAAGTGGATTTACCATCACTGGTAAAAAACGGTTGTCATATTTAGCGCTTTATTGGTAGGCACCAAGCCCAGCAGCTGTCAGAGTGTGACTGTTCCTCCTCTGTGATAAAATCCTTCTTTTGAAGCCTCATCCCTTCTCACTTCTCCAACCAAATACCTTCATGAGGTGTCATTAAACAAGTTGTAGACATACAAGGGGCTGTGAATGCTTGAAAAGAGTTTGTGTGTGTGTTTAATAAGGTTTTAATCTACCCCTTTTAATGATCCAATGGAAATGTAGTCTCTATCTCCGATAGTTATAATGGATTCTTTACAGAACATCTCAGCCATGTTCTGTAAAGAATCCTGGGATCTTTACAGAACATGTAAAGATCCTGAGGTCATCATCTGGGATGACCTCAGCCATCCCAACAATGGACTGTTCTCTCTGTTACGGTCTGGGAAGCGATTCCGCTCCCTGAAGACCAACACAGAGAGACTGAGGAGGAGCTTCTTCCCGCAGGCGATAAGGTCTCTCAATCACACCATCACACAGGAGTAATATCTTTGAAACATTGACATTGACTGGACAATCATGGACACATTCATGCAATACATATTTATATATCTGAACCATTGCACATGTCACTTCATAAGTCACTTTAACGTTTCATAAGTCACTTTTGCATTGCCACTTTAAAAATTTTATATATATACATATATATATATATATATATATATATATATATATGCCCTTATTTGTACAGTTTATTTACTAGTTAAATTTATTTTCTTTTGTATTTCTTCTTATTAATATTTTTTTTAAGGTCACTGGCTGCCGTACAAGCATTTCACTGCATATCGTACTGTGTATGACTGTGTATGTGACAAATAAAATTTGAATTTGAATTTGATATATTGCACATAAAAAAGTAAGGCAAGAGTGTCTTTAAAATTATAAGCTGCAATCTAATTGGTTTTAATCAATTTATTATCTTTAGATGACTGAAATATCTGACCTAAAAATCAACAGAGATATCCGTATGATTTCTTCCCTATTATTATATGTAAATCCTTTCTCGTAAACTGTTGTTATTATAGTATTATAGTAGTACCAATGATTTCAGACCTAAATATCACATAAAACGCTAACTGTGGTAAAGTACTTTAAATATCAGTCGGTCTCTTTCTAGATGGTTCTTGGCCTTAAAAACTGCAAAGTGGACCAGACTTGATACTTATAGTCAAAATCTGAAACTAATAAAAACACTGTTTTGAGTGCAGCTTTAGCATAGATATTTTGTATGAGTGTGGGATCTGTGTTGTGTTACCTGTAAACTGATAGACTTCTCAGATAGATTGTGTCTGTTTCTTTGTTTCTAAATATATATTGAGACAGATTGAGCCTGTTCCTTGACCTGTAGGGGGCAACAGGTGCAGAGTAGTCTCAGCCTCACACGGAACGTTGGCTAAACGTCTGATGCCTATGGCACACTTTTCTGGAAACTCTTCAGGAATGTCGAAGTCGTCCTCTGACTGGTTGAATTAAACCGGATTTCTGGGAGACGCCAGTGTCGCGTTTATTTTCGGTCCGCCGGGAAACAAAGATGCCGTGATGCCAAACCCCCTCACGAAAGAAGAAAGCTGTCGGGTTTACAAATGTGACGACGAACGCTTAGGGTCAACTAAACGCTGGATTTTCAAAAGTATGTGAAATATTTAAAGTTCACGGCATAAAACTTTTAAAATACATCCGAGAGTTTGTTATTATGACGACATTTCCACACCTCGAAACGTGGCGCTGAACGAAACAAACTATGATTGGTTGTTTGACATGTCGGTCAAACGGCCTCATGGGCGGGCCTTGGCCATTGAAAGTGGACATCTATTCCAGACCTTCAGCTGTCAGTCTGAGATCTGGCTACGCAGTGCAGAGATGCTGATAAAGTCTGATTGGCTGGTGCTTCAGTTATTGAATGGGAACTATGAGTCACTGCACACAGAGAACTTCATGGGAGATTGATCAACTTGAAAAATACACTATCAAAACATTCCCACTCAGATGCCAAATAATAAATCAATTCGTCTTTTCAAGAATTGTTGCCCTAAACAGAAATCTCATTGGGCCAGTTTTGCATTCAAAGTGGACAGACAAATTAACTTTTTAGTTTAGGATACATGTACATCTTTGTCATAGAACTGAACAATCATCTTGAGCATAATCAGATACATGGGGTAATATGTATCCCTATTTATTATGACAACAACAGTGGTTTTATTGTTAACTAAAACTAAATCATTTTTATTACTTGAAATAATACTGAAACAAACATAAAACTTATATTATACATACAAAACATAATGCTACCTTGGCAACAAAATAAAATAAATTTAAGCTAAAGTACTGCAACTTCTAAAATCAAAACTGAAATGAAGCTAAACAGAAATATATATTTAAAAATTATATACTAATAATAAATGACTACATTTTAATAAATACTAATACTATCATAGTATATAATTTACACTTATATAACACTTTATGGTAATATGCCCTCTTAAAATGTTTATGTTTTAGGTTATGTTTTATATTAGGGTGCTGACCGCCGTCCCTGGAATGTTTTTGTAGGTTGCTGATTTATAAATTGTAGGTGTGTAATTTTCCCATTTGCTGACACTAGTTCATCTTGAACAGCGTAGAGGAGATTAGCTCACAAACATACTCTTATAAGCACATATTTAATGCACATGTGCCCATGGGTGAGCCGAAGCCCCCTGATGCAGTGGAACCAATTAAACGTGATTTCTGTCTTACACTTTGTACAAACAAAATTTTCCACTGTGGGAAAACTAATATTATTTGACATTGTTGTCCCCAATTTGTGTGTGTATGTGCATTTGTGCTGCTTAGTGCTTCTACGTCTTTTTTTGCATTGCATACATCATGCATTCTTCATTTTCATAAGGACTTCTTTGTTCGCCTACATACATCATTCATCAATTGAATGCTAAAGACGCCCATGACTATAGCATACTGTCATACACCACGTCAACAGAGCACAGACTTACAATTCAACCACTCAAGAAGTAATGTTTAGAACTTTCCTTTAGAAGTAGACAAATAAATATTATTGCAGTTACTTAGGAAACCATCACTTTTGCTAGTGATCATACTTCTCATTTGCCTTTGACATGTTACTCGTCCAGCAGACAGGAAGAATACATAGAACCATGTGGCATGTTAAAAAGAGGTGTGATATTTTTTTCATAATGTCTAGTTTCTAAAGCAACAGACCTTTAAGTGAATAAAACAGAAATAAGGGCTCGGTAATCTACCTGTTCTCCTTCAAAATTCCTGTGGTGTTTAACAGTACATCTCAACCTTGTGCAGTCTCATAACAGAGAACCATTCGACAGACATGGAGAATTTATGAGCGCCTCAGGAAGCAGTTTGATCAGAATATATTTTTTCTCTCATCTTTATGGTATAAAATTTAAATGCCTAAAGGTTTAGAGAAATAATGTATCCATGTGATTTATGAGTCAGTGGTACAGAGTGAGTATTTCTGCCTTTTTCAAAAATCATGCAATATAGCAGAATTCCAGAGCCAAAAGATTAGCCAAAATCGCTTAATTAGGGGATGTGTCTTATTTTCAAGTACTGGAATCTTTGTCATAGTACTGAACTATCATCTTAAGCATAATCAAATCATTTCTTTTCAGATTAATTTATATAGTGCTTTTTATTATGTTGATAGTTTCAAAACGGCAGAAAAGGCTTGTTGCAATATTTTTTTTTATTTGGCTCTGCTTATGAACAGAAATGTAAAATTTTATCTCAGTGAGGCCCAGTGAGCAGTCACAGGTAAATGTGTCAAAGCGGTGAAGTGTTGGAGAAAAACCTTAAAGAGAACCAAACTCAACTAATCCAAATTTTTGTTCATATTTCCAAAGGGCAGCATGTATATTGAAAACAACATTGGGCCTAAAACAGACCTGTGTGGCACCCCATACTTACTAATGTGAGATTTGCTAGTTCCATGTTTAAACAAAGAAATTGGTAATGGCCAATTCTAAACTAGCTGAAGGCCATGCAATTTTCTAATCAATGTAAGAGTATGTCATCAAGATCTATAGTGCCAAAAGCTCTAAGCTCTAGTAAAACTGGAGTTTCAACTCATTTGTAATTCTAAATGCAGTCTCTGGTCTATGATGGGCCCTGAAACCTGGCTGAAATTCTTCATAATCTTTGTATTTACATAGCATTGTTTTTTTAAAGGATTCATGGTACATGTCCAAAAAAATACTTTTCTATTAGTGGTGTTAAAACTGAATGGTGTTGGTTTGGAGTTTGTTACCAGTGAGGCATCAGGGCCCGTATTCATGAAAAATGTTAGTGCTAAGAGTTGCTCCTAGTAACAAAATTCTAAGAAAATTCCTAGAAATGTGGGTGTTTCCTCTTAAAATTAAAGAAAAGATCCTAGTAAAGAAAGCAGTAATTCAGAAAGCATCTTAAACCTTAAAGAGGTCATAAGGTCCAAAATTGTTAGGAGCACGGACGAGGACTTTTAAGGGGCTTAAGAGTTTCTTTAGCAGTGGAGAAAATGGACGAAACATGAAGAGGGAGAAGAAATGCGTTGCGCACAATGCATGACAGTGAGTTAATAAGGGATTACGCCTAATTAATACGTCTGTAATTTCAAAGTGAAGTCTTATAATATACCCTACTCTTAAAAGCGCTCTTTTATTTCCTTCTTGACAACCAACCAATCACAGTCTTCAAAAGAATGTGTCATAGCTAGCAACGAGGTCAACCCCAGCTCCTCACTAAGATAAAAGTTTTTGTCTTTCCCTCGCTCAGAGTTGCTCTCAGATTGGTCCTGAATCACTTTTAAGATAAGACTCCTAGTTAGAATTTTTTAAGCTAAATTAGGAGCTCTCTAAAAGGAGTTTTAGGAATACGGGCCCAGGTGTTTTTGTTGGTTGGCTGAGCATGTGTGTTTGTTTGTCTTTTGGCATTTATGCCCCCTGACCTATGTGTCAGTCTTGCAGTAAATCACATATTTGCAGTGACGCTGCAGTAACCTTGCTCCAAACACAGAAATACAAGGGTCAGTCGCCAGAATCTAAAAACAAACATTGGGTTCTTTAAAGTTGACTTGATTGACAAGATGCTTTATTGGCATATTAGTCAAATGTCTTTTATGTTTAACTTAAAATTAATTAAATGTCTTTCTTTCTTTTAGGTGTATCTGGAGAGATTATTAACATATGCAGAGATTGACATTTGTCCTGCTAACTGGAAGAGGATTGTTTTGGGTGCTATCCTGTTGGCATCAAAAGTGTGGGATGATCAGGCTGTATGGAATGTTGACTACTGCCAGATCCTCAAAGACATCACCGTGGAAGACATGTAAGTGTGCCTCTTGAGCCTCCAAATTCAATATAACGTGTCACTCTGAGATGCAAGTAATTTAATATGTAGGAAAAAAGAGCTACAGTGATTTTAACAACTTCCATTTTTATTATTGATCATTTGCACCAGGTTCCCAGGAAACAACAAGTATCTTGAACACAAACTGAAAACGGTGCTTTACGCTCTAAAGTTTTATGTAATATTCCAATTTTCGTACAAGTTAAATTTGCAACTGTGGTTGGAAACCGCTTCGATGCTCAGCCTTCAAACATTTCTAAGATATATGCTGACTTACAATTGACGTAAAACGTTTATGTAATGGATTCTGAACGAAGCAAGATAATCACCAACAAATCATATACAATATGGAACATATATTAATTATAGAATGGTCTGGTCTGTTTTAATTTCATGTTGAACACCGAGGTTAGTGCCATCCACAAATCATGTATTGTGGTATATTTACATTATCCATACTTTATCCGGCTTTTCTAAGGTTCTAATCATCTGTGGAACTGGTATTTATCATGTTTTTATGACATTTTTTGGAAACTATATCCTAGAGAGCTTAAAGTACCATACATAATATCCCTGAAGGCAAAATGCCAAGAAATTGAGCTGACAAATATGAAGAGTGATACTTGACACTTTCAGCATGTTGTCACATCTGCCCTTTTAACTCCTGCTGAGCACAGTTATTTTAAAGGCCGTCCTGACTAAAGATTCAGTGAAGGAGGCAGTCATATTGTCCTCAAAGCACACTGCAAACAGCATGGAGGACAATATAGTGTGGGTTTGTGGGTGTTTGTTGCCTTTTTGTTGTCAGAGGCTTCACAGTTGGTTATATTTAGCTGGTTGGTTTCTGCATGCGTTGGAATAATGATGCGGTTGGTAGGAAGGGGTGACAATAGATTGCTTATTTTGAACTTTGAGGAGTTTCATTGGTGGTTAGAAATTTGGGAGTGAATAAAGGTAGATTTTTAATATGAACAGATGATCAAGGCCTGTCATTTGGTATTCTTGTCAGGAGTGTAGTTTTAAAATGAAAAGACATTGATTTTCATTGAAACATGCTAAATCAGAATTTCCTTGAATAGCTAAATTGTCAAGGTTTTCTTTTCGCTTATTTCCACCCACTGACAAATTTCAAAAGGAACATACGCCAAACTAATTATCTTTGCTTTCTCTCTCCCACCAGGAATGAGTTGGAGAGACAGTTTCTGGAGTTGCTGCAGTTCAATATTAACGTTCCATCAAGCGTCTACGCAAAGTACTATTTTGACTTGCGTTCGCTTTCAGAGGCGAACAATCTCAGATTTCCCCTTGAGCCTCTCAGCAGAGACAAGGCCCAGAAACTTGAGGTGAGTGGTCGATACTTCTCTAGATCATTAGCACACATTATATAGCTCAGGATATTTATCTCAGATTGTCACTCAAGCTCTCATTCATATCCCAGTGTGTTGTGGATTCTAGGTTTTCATGAGAAGTCCAATGTTTCAGCAAATTGTAATACTGAATCTGTTAGCATTGTTCTAGCAAGTTACAAAAATATGGAAGTAAAACATGAAAGCTTGCGATGGTACAGCTTTCACTAAGAAGGGATATTGTGACATGTTGTATTGGTCCATTGGTTCAGTAGCAGCAGGTCTGAGTAATTACCTCGGCTGAATCCCCATGTGTCTCTTATGCCAGCATTCAGCCTTGATGCTGCCCAATTACAGTCCTAACAAGACCAGGCCTATAATGATGTTAGTTAGTTCAGCTGTGTGTGTGTGTGTGTGTGTGTGTGTGTGTGTGTGTGTTTGTACAGTTGCCTTTGGTGGCATAATAGCCCACTAGCCCATCTAGAGTCAGTGGTCTGTGGGTGGACAGCTCAATCAGTCAGTGGTTTATGATCCATTTCTTTCATGAGGACCAGCCCCCCTGCTTCCATCTTGCACTGGTCCACTTTTTACGCTCCAACACACAATCATCATCTGTCATCTCAAAATAATGGACACAAGTTGTATCTTGCCTCAAGAATGAAACTTTTTCCCACTTATTCTTGGAGGTTGTGGTACTTGGAAATTTGGTTCTTGCATCAGAAAGAACAGGTTTGGCCAATACTTTTTCTGTGACGCCTTCAGTTGTATCAGATGTGAATCTAGCTAATTGTATGACATTTTTAACTCTTATAAGTCAGCAGATAATGACTTACAAGTTAATAATAAAAGGTTATACTACTACTACTACCACTACTACTATTACTGTAGAAGAAGAAAAGGGCCAAAAACAGAACCCTGGGGAACACCTTGAGTAAGAGGAGCTTTGTGTTATTTCCACATTTGTGAGAAAAAAATAAACATGCTGGGCCTGAAAAAGTCAATAAATTTATAAAAGCTGTTGACGTCATTTACATTTCTAAAATATATATTATATATACATTTAATACAGTAATACAATGTTTCTCATGTTTCTCACAGGCAATCTCCAGGCTTTGTGACGACAAATATAAAGACTTGAGAAAAGCAGCCAAGAAGCGCTCAGTGAGCGCAGATAACCTGACAGTGGTCAGATGGTCGCCGGCCATCATATCCTAATAACGGTGGACATTGGGGACTTTCACGAGAGACTGAGAGAAAAAGACTGTCAGAAGAAGCGTTCTCTAAGAGGACACATACATGCATAGTACCTCCACAAGACTCTTGTGCCAGAAGTTTTTGTTCTAAAGAGTGTCCTTGCTGGTCGTATGGCTGCTGTATATACACAAGACACCCACACAAAGATCACTTTCCAACCTGTGGCTTAGAGAAGAGAGGAGGACACTGCTACTGCGGTTCAGAAAAAATATAAATGAGGGAGAAAGACACCCAATGACTGGAACAGCATTCCAACAGCTCTGTCATACGTGTTTGCCATTCCAGGAGAGGAAGTATTTGTACTGTGTTAAATGATCTTGTATGGTTAGAAAAATTCCACCTGGATGCGCAACGATGTGTTGCATCAAGATCAAGAGCCAAAATCAGCCACTTCTCAAGATATTCCCTAGATATTCTTCCATTGCTTAAACTATTTCTCTCCAAATGGCTGTGAGCTGATCAAACTATAAAATTACCACTGTTACATACATTTATGTAACATTTTATCACATTAAGATTTATTTTAAATTAAAAACATCCTTAATGGCAGTTAAAATTAGCCTAACAATGCAAATTAATGGGAAAATATAAATTTGGACCTCTATGTTAAGTCTGTTTATTTTATTGTTTGTTTTTGTTCAATTTTTAATACCTGATAAATGCAGTTTGCACCATTTAGTCTTATTATATAAGAGTAAAGGAAGCTGACTTTGTATTTTCAAAATGAAAGTGTTGTGTAGGGTTTCCATATGAAGTTCCTGGGACTTTCCTTTTGAAACACAAGATTCGGTAATTGAATGCCTTGAAATAATAAGTTTCAATTGAAAATGTACAATGTCGAAATGGACTGAAATTGGAAGTTTTAATACTGAAATCAAAGGATTTTCTTCTGCAGAGCCAATAATGACATTCCATCATCAATCACCATGAACGTGTATATATTTGTCGCCATTTTTTTTTCATAACCTCAACAAATGCCAGATATACACATGCTGTGTCACTCATTTCCAATTCTCAAAGCAATACACCGTGTTCTATCTATTCCGTACAATGCCTGCTAGAAAGATTGGAGATGTTATTTGAAAGGCTCCTGGGGAACTTTCAGATAACATTGAGTTAAAATTGGTATCATGAAGTCAAAATACGTGTTATTAAAGGTGAGGTGCCACTGCGATACAACCGTTTGGACTGATTGCAGTGCTTTATTTCTCAATTATGATGCGTCAAACCAGAGACTCAATTCCTGCTGTATCCACTGCCATCACCACAGCCTGCGTTTACCGGGGAAAATGGCCTTAGATGTAGAATATGAAATTAACCTTTTGATCATCCCTTCTCATAAGACAGCAAAATATGTTTTTAGTAGTGCTGTCAAATGATTAATCGCATCCAAAAGAAGTTTTTGTTTGCATAATATATATGTGTGTGTTCTGTGTATATTTATTATGTATATATAAATACACACACAGTAAATATTTTAAAAATATGTATTTACATGTCTATATTTATATTCATATAATTTATATAAATAAATACATTTAATATATAAAAAATAACATATCTCTGAAATATATACATGCATGTGTGTGTATTTATATATACATAATAAATATATAGAGTAAACAAAACCTTTTATTTTGGATGCAATTAATCACGATTAATGGTTTGACAGCACTCGTTTAGACAGCAGAATTAGTTTTAAAATCAGTTCTTCCTAATTCAAAGCAAGTGCTGTATTATTCCATCAGATGTATGTGAAAATTATTCGTTACGTTATCTGTTGAGAGTAATTGAGACATTTTCGTTTGTGAGACTTCACTCAGAAACACCTTGAGAATTAGAACTTCCAAAAATATATTTTGTATATTGTACATAAACACACTTAAAAAAAAAATAATAATTATGATCTTCAGATATTTATGCGTGACCAGTATTTACTTCCTGAATTCTGGACAATTATGGAAAAAATTTGAAAAATATGTCAATTGTTTTATCAGGAATAAGGAAATCTTGTGGAATCCGACACCGTTTCTAAGCACTGTCATTGAGGTTTTTTTCTTTAATCGTAATCATCTGTCCTCGATTGAATTTCCAGTTGAGTTGAACCTTTTTTCCGCATCACAAATGTGACAAAGCAATTTAACAATGTTTTGTTGACATGAATGTAATTCTACAATAGTTTTTATTTTTTTTTGCAGCAATGAAAACAGCATTTTTTTTCCTTCGTGATTGCTTCAGATGACATCAAAATGGCCATTAGTTTCAAGCAGTATGTGCTTATTCTTACATTATTCTAATTCTATTTTTTTCATATTTTATCTCCAATGCCCTAAAAAATTGTTGACTCTAAATATAGTGCACACTTTGTGTCTTTTGTATACAATACAGTAAGTAGGCTGTGTGATGCTAACATATCCGACTGGACATACAAAGGTTCAATATTTCCTGCAAAATCAAAAGAAAAAAATATGTATATTGCAAGAAGAAAATTAAGCCTATTTTAGGATAAGATTGTATTGTCATCATATTTGGGGGGCTTAGTTATCTTATTCATGCAATATATAATTTTTTATTTTGTGGTGAAATATGACCTATAGACATGTTCTTGATAGCAAAGTACTCGTGTTTGGATACATTTTTTATCAGACATGATACTAGACAAAACGTGTAATTATGGCAGTGAACCCAGATGTCTGTTTTGGTTTATTTCCTTAAGATGAAGGAAGATTGAGCAAAGCACTTCTCAAGGAAGGTCTGTTTTTTTTTTTTTTTTTTGCAAATGAAGACGCTTTTAACTCCGAGTCTTGGAAACTGTTTGAAATCAGGGAAAAGTGTCTTTGGGAAGGCAAACGGAATCGAAAGACTGATTTGAAGCATTTGAAGATTGTATTATTCTATTTATTTTCTGTGAGCATGTGGGGATGCGGCCCAGCGTTGGACCTGAAGGCGGTGTTATAAACTCGAGTCCTGATAGGAGGCAGTAGGCAGGCGAGTGGCGAGTTTTAGCCGTGTGCACTGAACTCTACCTCTGCATAGAGTCTTTGTTTCTTATTTAATACCTCTCTCTTGCGCTTTCTGTCTGTTTCTCTATAATCCTTCTCATTTCCATTGCAATTTCTAGGAAATGACAAATTCAAATATTCCACAACATTTATACTATAAGTGGTTTCCTGTGAAAAAAGAAAGAAAACTGCTGTAGTTTTTTATTATATGTTCGGTCACTGGTTGTATGCCTGTTATTATGAATAATACATTGTTGTTGTCATTTGTTTCTGTTACAAAGGTCAAACCCTTCTTCAGTATGTTTTCAGTGTGTGCCAAAGGCTGAATCCTATCTCCTATGTATGATCTTAGTTGATTCTACTTTCTGTTTAACTAAGTGAACCCAGTTGCCTGCGGCTGTCCGCCCAGGAGCTGGAGGCTACAATGGTCGCATGCAGTTTTTTTTTTGTTCTCAAACTATGATTTTAACTGATGCTCCCAGAAGCAATGTTTAGAAACCACCACAAGAATAAACTTTTAAAAGTTGCAATAAAAACTGGTCTAATGTGTTTTTAATGAGTCTCGTCATCACATTATATAAGCTGTATAGAGGACTGGGTCATATTTTTCATTATTATTATTTATTATATATGCTTAACCCTTTTTGTGCCAAACGTGTTTTTGTGTGTTAACACATAAAACCTCTATTGAAGCTTTTCAGAGGCTGAAAAGTATAAAACATTTGAAATGTAATAATTCACAACTATTTGCGTTTTTTTTTCTATCAATTTGACCCACACATTTTCATTTTCAAAATTAGCTGTACATATGAATTAATGAATACCTGTAATGACTATTTGCACACGTGCAAATTACTATATGTTAGTAATAGTAAAATATGATTTGTCCTTATAGCATGCATTGCTATTTTTACATTATTTGCCTCATTTTCTCAAACACTTGCATGGGTAAAAATGGATTTCTCATTATTTCCAGTGTTAACCACCAAAAAACAAACTTTGACAATGTTCTTTTTTTTTGACTGTGAAACGCAAATGAGTCAATTTTGAGTAAACTTTAAGATTTCATTTTCAGAGGTTCTTATTCATATTTTAGTGTTTGACAAGTTACAGTAAAGGTTTTCGACTTTTTACCTGACTCTTTAGTGTTTCTCATTGTTTGGCAAATTGCATGGAATGGGGGTCAATGTTGGAAAACATAAATTTACCATACTTTTCAGACTGATTTAACTAGAAACCACTGAGAGAGAGAATAGACATTTCTGAACTTTGGACCCTTGCAATTAACTAAATTTGCCATTTATAAATTAAAGTCTTTTTTTATTGTTATTATTCAGTAAATACTGTGCATCAAATCAAATTTACCGTTCATTGTTTGAAGATATGGAATGTTGGAGCTTGAAAGGTTTGATGCATTTTATTTGACCCAACAAATTCAGCCATAAGTTGCACTGCACCTCATTTAATGAAATAAATGAGAATCAATAGTATAGAGCATCAACTATAACAGCAAGTCATTCTGAAACGAGAGCATATGGCCCATGCATTTCCATCTTAAGTCTTCGGCTTTGCACCTCTAAATGTGTCCCTGGTGAACTACGCCACTAGTTACCTTAAAATATGTCTTTATCTAGAAGAGCCGGCCTGCTAATCCAATTACAGCGATACAGAGGAGAAAAATTATAGAAATATTTTAGACTGTAATAAGTCATCTGGGACATACAGTATCTGTTCTAAATTGTCAGTCACCACAAATGGAAATGTATTTGTGTGTTGAAAAGAACAAATTTGGTTACACTTGCAAATGCTGTATGATTTGCATTGTCTCTTCAATGCAGGCATACAATTAAACTGTTGTTCGCCTACTCGCTTTAAAAAACAGGATGCAATTTTCTGTAATCCTAGTGTAATCAATCTAATAAACATGTTCCAAAATAAGAACTAATTTCCCTACTTGACTATCCAAGACAGATTGATAATAATATTTAAGCGGGGTGCCTGACGCAAAGTAGCCTTTATTTTTGCAAATATTTCTTGTTAATGAATACCTTTACGTTTTTATTTCTAAAGTGATTGCAAAATAATTATCTAACTTACAGACCTAATTTAGGTCCACCACAGTTTCCCTCTCCCTATAGTTTGCGTACCCATAAGTCTCCATTCATTAGAACGCAAGTCCTTCAAACCCTCTGTCCAGATGTCCCTCATTCAGAGGTCATTTAGACAGGGCTAAAAGCTTCTAGAGATTCCACTATGATCTACTCTGATCCCATGGCATTCAGTCCTGCCAAACACCTCAAGGACAGAGCTAAACAAGAAACTTTTAGACACAAGTATGCAAAAGTCTTCAGTATCCTAAAAGGTTCAAATAAATGAAATTCACATCAACACAAAAGGTCTTTCCTAACGATTCTGCGACCCAAGACCTCATGTGACTGACAACTGAACTGTCATTGAAATGCTTTCCATCATACATGATAATTTAATACTGTTATTTGATGCCTGATGCAGCAAGTTATTATCCTGTAAGGACAAACAGAGCCCAAATATCACAGCAAGGCCTGCGTGCCGACATGCCTTTGGTGGGTAAGAATAGCCTCACAATGTAGCTTGCATCTCTCGTCTTCTGTTGTCTGGGAACAGTTGTTGTCAAGACGGAGGCAGAGGTAAGATGGGAAGCCAAGTTGGTGGATACACTCGAGTCTTGCCGTTGCGGATTTCACCTGACCAGGAATTTGAGTGCTTGTAAATGGAGCTTATTTTTAATTAAGTTTAATACAGACTTAAATATTTTTCTTGTGTGGAATCAAGTGGGCTGTGAGTTGACCACTGGGATATCCTTGGTTTGGAGGCCTAAATCTGCTGGCATGGCTAAACAGACTGCATCTGAAATTATCTTCATAACATTGAACCACAACATCACCCTCATAGGTATGTGCATGGTTTTGGTATTTCAATACGAATTCATACAGGAGCTCAAGAAAGTATTTGGGCACTTAAGTGCAAACCTTCAACGTCTAAATGTCATTGTATTAGATTTTCAAAACATTTGTTTTAAATATAGCACATTTGTACATAGTAAACGTTCACAAATGTCTGTTAGATTTTAAATAAAACAATAGATATACTATTGAAAAATTAAGATGAAAAGCATTTTGACACTTGCTGGTTGGTAAACATTAGTAGATGTTGCAAAGATACTTGTTCATCCACTAAAAATCACCTTTAGACCAATTCCAATCTCGTTGGCAGATGCCACTTAATTTTCCTTAGTTAATTTATTTTGTATCTAATGCAATGATATTTGTACATTCTGAACTGTCCAAATATTTTTGGGGAGCCACTGTATCACTGTATATTGCATGTGGACAAATATCATCCACCAGTTCTCACAGGTATAATGTAAAAAAAAAAATATATATATATATATATCACGACCAATGTGTACGTATTTTACAAGGTAGCTAATTCTTACAAATTCGTATGACCTCACAAATTTCGTATGATTTCTGTAAGGGGTAGGGTTGGGTTGGTCATTCATATGAATTTACCCTTGCAAAATACATACATTTTTCACAATTCGTACAAATTTTCATGAGTGAGGTCATACGAATTTGCACAAATTACCACCTCAGAAAATATGCATGAACTGCCGTGAGATCGGGTTGTGATTTGCTTGTATAAATTTGTCAAAACAGTACTTGTTTATTCAATTAACTTGACAACATTAAGTCAATTTCCAGACCAATTTCAAAGGAACATAAATAAGTTAAACTGACAAAGAACTGTGTGCTTTTGCTCCTTAGGGAAAGCATGGCTCGTCCTGGTGGTATTCCTTAGAATCCTGGTCTTGCTGTTTGCTGGTTATCCCCTCTACCAGGATGAGCAGGAAAGATTTGTGTGTAACACTATTCAGCCCAGTTGTGCCAATGTGTGCTATGACATGTTTGCCCCTCTTTCGCTTTTCCGATTCTGGCTGGTGCAGCTCACAACCCTTTGCCTTCCCTATGTGATGTTTATCATCTATGTGATCCACAAAGTGAGTTCTGGTCTACCTGCTGACAGCGGAACTTTGGACTCCATCTATAAGATCCATCAAGAATCGTTCAGAAAAGCATCTCTTTGTAAGACCGTCATGAAGGCAGAGAAGGAGCAGGTGCAGTACTTCACAGGAGCCTACATCTTGCACCTGTTGCTTCAGATACTTGCAGAAGCTGGATTTGGAGCTGCACATTATTACTTGTTTAGCTTCCACATCCCCAAACGCTTCATGTGTCAGCAGTCACCTTGCACAACAATGGTGGACTGTTACATCTCTAGACCCACTGAGAAAACTATCATGCTGAACTTCATGTTGGGGGCAGCCGCTTTGTCCTTGCTGCTAAACATGTGCGACCTTATCTGTGCCGTCAAGCACTCCGTGAGGCAAAAAAGCAAAGGAAAGATGCTAGTAGAGAAGATGTACTCCGAGGAGCAGTACTTCCTGTCAGGGAACGGGAATCAAGTTGTGGACGCCAGTATCCAGCCAACTCAAGATGTGATTGGACCGGGAGGGTTCCGCAAAAGAGGGACCAGAAATTCAACTGGCGATGAAGCTGCTTCCATTCTTTTAGACGATGACCCTCCACCACCTTCCACTCTTGGAGGAATGCCTACAATTGCTGGAATGCTTGGTTCCAACAACAATGACAACAGCAGCAGCTACCAACCCACCCAAGAAGAGGGGATGGTAAGAGAGGGCAGTGAAGTGGCACTGTACCCCAGTGAGCCTTTGGGGACACCTAGATCCGTCCGAGTTAGCAAACGCAGTCGTCTCAAACCTCCACCACCTCCACGAAGGGACAAACTAGCTGCTCAAGGTGCAATTGATGTCTCGGGAGCAACAGCATTGTGTACCAGAAGAGTAGGACAATATACTCTGGTAGAAATGACCACCGGTGAGGACGTACCAACTTGCAATGGAGACAGACAGGAAAAGAGGTCGGAATGGGTTTGACTGTCTCTCCAGATGACTAAGAAGCTTTATTTTTTTGAAGCATTGTAAGTAGATTGGGACTGGAACAGAGTGACTTGATTGGAATAGTTTGCTTGGAGAAACAAGGTGAAAAGAGATGTATTATTAGATGCCAACTTCATGGATACATGCCAACCCTTGGATCAGCTCTGCCCATCAGCATTCACCTGCCTCTCATGTTTGTGTTAGCGCATTCTGTCTTTCTTTCACAAGCCAGACAGGCCTTGACCTGCCTTGCCCCTGCGACAATCAAGGGACACTGAAGGCCTTTCTAAAAACAGGTCTGTTGCAACCACCCAAGGTCTCTGAGGTTCAGCTAAGACTGACATACTTTCTGCTTCAACAAGGGCGGCCACCAAACAATAGCAACCCTGAGGGTACGAAGGTGCTTTAAAGGTCCTCCAAAATCCTACAGCCTGCAAAAACTCAGGAACTGTCGATTTTCAGTCAACTGGACCCCATCAAAAAGCAATTACTGCCCAGGCTGCTTTTGGATTTATGGAGGTAGCTTGTAACACTGTTTCAAGGACCTGCTGGGGTTTGGTTTGGAGCTTTAGAACAAACACTTAAAATAGAGCTCCGTAATCTGGTGTAACACGAGAGCAAGACGATGCGCGCCTTTCAGACTCTCAGAAGCGAGCCGCAACATGTAAACGATTAGACATGTTAGCTTTGGACAGTCACCTAGACTGCAGCCCTCCTGTGCTCACAATGTCAGTCATGTGTCTTATTATACATGCCAGGGACTTCTGGGATTGACTATTTATGGAGTTTACAGAAAGGACAGACTGCACAAACTCATGTGTCTCAAAATGCAAAACATTCAATTTCAGTTACATTTGATTTAATTTCAATTGTGATGACAGCTGGATTTCAAATGGAAAGGAACCGTTTCCGAAATGATACTGGATCCCACTCGTGCAAGTTCATGTGACCACAGAGTAACACATTACTTGGAGTCTCTAGTAATGTGCTCATGAGTCGACTCAGGTGTTTTTGATTAGAAAAAATGTGTACTGTTGGTATGCCACCAGAAACAGGGTTGGGAAAACCTACCATAGATGAACATCCTATTAAAAACGGACAAATCATGCCCTCCAGTGGACACACATGCACAGAACTCAGGTCTGAAGATGTCCTTCACTACTGCAAATGTTTGCACATTAATGTGCAATAAATTAAATTATGTTTGCATTTTGGTTATTTCAACTGAGTGTCTTTGACACTTCTTCCGGACACTCCGAATGTTTAATATATATGTTTCTATAAATATACTGTTTGTATGTATTTGTAGGCCTACTGCAATACTAAAACTTCACTGTAAATGTAAACATTCTACAATTTAAGTTAGCTTTTACTGCATTGTATTGCATAGCATTACCAACTGGGGTGCATTTCCCATCGTTGGCTAACTATGGTGGCAAGTTCAATTAGCCTAATGACAGAATTTGCGACCATAGTTGATTTTGGGAAACACACCACTGGAAGGCTAAAGGTGCTTATAAAGACTACAACAAAGTTACAGTTTGCCAATCATCATGCCAGTTCTTTTGGGTGTGCAAATTGTCCTCTAATGGCTACAAAATTAGACAGTGCATGTGATTTTGATTTATAATAATGTTTATCATTATATCATCACTACAGTAAGTGCAAAATGTGTTTTCAGAAGAAGAAAAAACTGAAAGCTGTATTTGAACACTGCATAATCAGTTTGTTCTTGATATCGCATATTTAAGGTGAGATCTAATATTAAAATAAGAGATGTTTTGAAACCAAGGAGCCTGGAAACGTACCTGTCACATGTGCAGCATTCACTGTTCCTGCTCTCACTGAGACTCGGTGCTCTCTGCTGGCAGGAGTTGATACTGCACGCCTCTGGCTTCAATGAATCTTTCTAGAAATGGTAAGTTGCATTGTGGCAGGGGTCGTAGAATGGGCGTAATCTAGCGCCCCGGAAGTTGTCTTTAATTGGTCAGGTAACACGGGTGAATAATAATAATCTTATTTTAAAAACCTCAATGTATATTATATTTAAATCGCTAAGAATCTCAAACGTATTATTCAGGTGTGATTTATTGTCCAGACCGCGTCTCAAAGAGGCACATGGACGACGTGTCACGTGGTATCTGTTAGTTTTCTCAGCACTGATGAATAAAGGCAAATCAGTCATTTTGCGATTACTTGAGGCTTTTGTTGATTCATTTTATAGAAATTTCAGTTATGTCAGATTGCAATTTTAAAGATTACTTTAGTTTTAATATTTCTCTAATAAGGCATAAAACAGCCGGAATTTGGAGTGCTATTGGTTTTATTGATTTCATGAGTGCTTTCTTGAGAAATACAACACACAATATTTGTCGCTCAGTGGTTTTATGCCTGTTTTAAGCCTACTATTTATAATATTCATAAGCTCACTTTAGTAGCCTAAACAAAAAATAAATAAATAAAAAGGCTAATAAATGAATGAGAGGACGAAATATTTCTATATATCATTTGTATGCTTTTAACTTTTTTTAACACTTACTTATGGTTGACTTTTATGGCAATTTAATGTTCTGTCAATAACACAACATCGTAATAACGGACGGGTTTGATCTAGGCTACACAAGATTTCATTTCTAAAGAAAGCACAAGCTTCCCACAAACCCACGTTTATTTGTAAATCAGGAAACAGTTTTAACACGCATATCCATCCACTCTTTCTTATCCAAATGTGTCTGCTTCCACACGCAATGCACTTAATGTCCGTGCGCCTATTGCTCTCGGATGTGTAGAAAATTACATATGTGCATTTACTTAATTACAGCTACCTACTAAATGGTAAGTGAAAACAACTTTAGAAAGTATCTGATAATGTGCAGCTATTATGTGCAGCCTGCAAGTTATGATTGGTAAACATAACCAAGTCTTTGACCACAAGGTGGAGACAGTACAGCAAATATAAAGTAGTTAGGCTATTGTCGAATGCACTTAAAAATTTAATGATTTAAAAAAAAACGTAATTGTTTTTAATGACATGCTTTTTATTATTATTATTATTAAGGACCTTACATTGGTTTCCATTATTATTACATTCTCTTTCAAAGTATCATGAATCCACCAAAAAGTTTTGTTTGTGTAAAGGTATAGATGGAAATACCACAGCAAGTTATTTTTTTTAAGTGCTAATAGAAATGGAAAAGTGTGACAATTCCTTTAAAAATAAAATATCCTTTTTTTTTCCTTATTTATTTATTCTGTCTATCTGTTAATTTCTGCCACTGTATATGCTGGCCTTACATGCAGTATTTGTATTAATCTGTAATCGGTGTTTGGTATGATATTGTCGTTTAATGGATGATAACAATAAAAACTTGAATTAAAAAAAAAATAAATATCCTGGTGAAATGTTTAAACTAACCTATTGTATCAGAATCTATGAGAGTAATTGCACATAAGCACTCTTGTGTCCTCTGGCTAAAAATACTAAGTAATAGTTATACGCAGACCATTTTACATTTGCTAAAAAAATTAAATATTGCAACAGGACATTCCAAGTAAGAAAAATAACAAAAACTAAAAACTGACATGTAATATGACACACAAGTAAGCATTTCAGTGTCATTCTTAGTCTAATAATCTCCATTGGAGTTTCACAGAAAGGCTCTGTGGATTACGTAAGGGACCACCTGTAGGTTTTCATTCACTGTCTCTGTGAGTGTAACTACTATTAATACAGCTGAAATTCAAAAAGGACGTTTTGTTAAAGAAAACCTGTGACGGTTTTATTTTTTATTTTTTTTTTAACACTAACAAAACATGGCTGGGGCCCCGAGCGTCAAACATTTCTATAACGTCGATCAAAGGACAACGGTCTGAAATTAAACATTAAAAAACTTGGCGCATCAGTCTAAAGGTTCTATCTACATGGCACCTTTCTTCTAGACGTTAAAAGAAAGATCAAAGTTTCCCCAGATGAAAAGGACCTGTTTCCTCAACCCATTCCCCAGCCCTCTTTTAGTAAATTAAGTAGCAAGCATGTGAAGGGTTCAACAATTATGGAGATTGTCCAACACAAGGCCCTTGTCTCTAATTAGACCTCAGATAGCTAAAAGAGTTTCTCTCAACAGAACCCACAAAAGCATCTTTGCAAAGCATCTTCAATGGGAATGACCACAAAGAGCCGATGCGGAGCATTCATTACCAGAAGCTTCCTCAGCATTAAAGCAGCACTTGGAGAAACTCAGATTCCTCAAAAAGTTTTTATTGTCAAAATAAAGGTCATATTTGCTTTGCATGTGGCATCTACACTATATACAAATGTACAATAATCTTATAAATAATCTTTTATACACCATTTACAAGTTTGTATAAATACATTTCGCAATTTAAAAAAAGAAAAGGAAGAACAACCCGTATATAATAACAATAACAATAATAGGGCACTAAAACATTAAGGCTTATTTAAACCATCTTTGATTGTTCAGACAATTCAAAACTTGTCTTCCAACAACGCGTAAAAGTAAATGACACGAAATGCTGCAAGTTGGGGACGTGTCTTACTCCACTAGGAACAATGTAATGCCCAGAATTCTCCTTAAGAATGACTGATTGCATGTCATGTCCATATCAATAGAATGGAATTAACGCAACGTAATTGTTTCTGCATCGCTGCATTGTTGCAACCAGTTCGTCCGCTAATAGAAACCATCAACAACTTCATTTGTATGCAAACGACTGAAAAGACTAAGAGACCCCCCGACAATTAAGAGGGTTTTCTTGTTTCAGACCTGGGACAAAGGCATCTGCTTGGGGCAAGACACCGAGCTGGCGGTACCGGACCTCCACGTTAATCCCGTGCTCACGTCACTGTACATGGAGCCACCGGAGCCCTTGCTGCCCCAGCAGCAGCGCGTGCAGAAACTCCTCCAGGACTCCAGGGTCTTACCGGACCAGGTCCAAACTCCAGAGGTGATGCCCACCAGAAGGCACATGAAGTATTTGAGCATGAAGACGGCATAGTCCGGTCTCTTGGTCTCCTGCTCCAATAAACACGAACAGTTATGAGTGATCTCCCAACTCTGTCTGTTATGCTGCTCGTAGAAGTAACACGCCACGATGATGGTGGCGGGAACCGTGTAGAGCACCGTGAAGATCCCGATCCGGATCATTAGCTTCTCAAGTTTGTCCGTTTTAGTGCCACCCTGCTTAATGACACTTCTGATCCTGAAAAGCGACACGAATCCAGCCAAAAGGAACATGGTGCCGATGAACAGGTAGATAACCAGCGGCGCCAGCACGAAGCCCCGCAGGCTGTCCAAGTTCTGGTTGCCCACGTAGCAGATCCCGGCGACCGGGTCACCGTCCACCGAGCTCAGCGCGAGCACGGCGATGGACTTCATCGACGGGATGAGCCAGGCGGCCAGGTGGAAGTACTGAGAGTAGCCCGCGATGGCCTCGTTGCCCCACTTCATGCCCGCCGCGAGGAACCAGGTGAGCGAGAGGATGACCCACCATATCGAGCTGGCCATCCCGAAGAAGTAGATCAACAAAAACACCACGGTGCACAGCGCGGGGCCGGTGGTCTCGTAGTGGATGTGCTCCACGTCGTACTCCCGGTTACACGCCACTTTTTCGTGGCCGGCAATCAATCGCACAATATAGCCGATCGACACAAACATATAACACGCCGAGAGGAAAATAATCGGGCGCTCGGGGTATTTAAAGCGCTCCATGTCGATTAGAAAGGTAGCGACGGTGGCGAAAGTGGATATGAAGCATAACACCGACCAGAGTCCGATCCAGAAGGCCGTGAAAGTCCGCTCGTCCTGGGTGAAATACGGGTTGTGACACGGCATGGCGCAGTTCGGGATCTGACCCGTCTTGACGCGGTTGTACAGCGGGTGTCGGTCGCTGTTCACCGCCACCATCGGCGCGCGACACTGGCAGCCCGGCTCGCAGGGTTTACTCGCTTTGGGTCCGACACCCGTTCGCCCGCTTTTCTTTTTGTGCGGATTGAAGGCTTTGATGGGGTAGTTGGTGGGTTTGGACAGCACCGGCGACACCGTGGTGGAGTCGGTTCGGTTGTAGTCCATGCACAGCGTGTCTGGTGCTCCCTGCACGGGTAGCAAATCGCACCTCATGCGATCCGGCCAAGGGAAGCCGTACTGCCGCATGAGCGGGGCGCAGCCCGCCTTGGCTCGCTCGCATACGCTCCGGCACGGCGGCAAGGGTTTCTTATAGTCCTCCAGGCATATGGGGGTGTACATGCTGCACAGGAAGAACTTGAGATCCGGAGAGCACTGGATCTCCACCAGAGGCCAGAACTGGTGCACCTCCAAGCCGGCTTCGTCCTGCGTGTCGTGGTTGAACTGGTTGGGCATGTAGGTGTAGTTGTAGCCGATGCCCTTGCACAGAGGAACGGCTATCTCCTGACAGGTGATCTCCTTGGCCGTGGTGCCGCTTGACCTGGGCAGCAGGGCGAGCGCGAGGAACAGGTAAATCCCCAACAGGTAGCACTCCATTCTTTTCTCCCCCTCCAGTCAACACGAGCAATGCAGCGCTGGAAACAGTTCAGATCTTGAAGAGCAGACCCATCTCCGCTTCACTTGTTTGGCACGGACTCGCGGTTGGGTTGCATACCGAGAATAAATAGCCCTCGGCCGGGCGCAGGCAAAATTCCTCTCCTTGTTCCCGCTCCAGCGAATCGTTAAAAAATAAAGCCGCCTTTTAATAGCCTAAACTTCTCTGTTAACAAAAACACTCCCGGTGTAAACGCGTTTTCTACATTCGTTCCGTTCACTAGAGCCTTTCTCATACAAATCAGTGCCGTGGAGTAGGACGCGCTGAGTATAAAAGACAGCCGAGCGGACACGCCCCCCATGCGCCCACCGCCAATCACAAAGCGGCGAGGGCGGGTCGCCCAGACGTGTCAATCACGTTTGCTCAAAGTGTACAAATGCAGAATGTTGTTTTTGAAAAGGAACGCAAATTAGATCAAAGATAAGTTTGTGCCTGAAGGAAGCAGATCGCGCATAAAACACATTTAATAAATGCAATTAGTGTTTGTATTGAATCTCTAATGTATGGCTGTATGTTATTTGATGGCTTGTTTACTAGCAGTGTGCATTATGAAAATTTCAAAAGGATATCAGACAAATCAACTATTATTATTAGGCCTGTTTTTTTTTCTCTTAAGTGTTCTATTCAATAGAATGTATTTATTTTTATTACATTATCAATAAAGAACATAATTTCAAAAGATGCATTATGTCTGCTGTAAAGTGGTATTTATTTATTTATTTGCAGGACATGAAGACAATCTGTTTATTGAACAGTGAGATTTTTGATACAAATTTATATCAATGCATTTATATCAATGCAGTTTGACTTTGACTGCTCAAAATATAAACTAGAAATAGAAATAGAAATGTTAATGGTCTTTAGCATTTCACTGAAATATAACTGTGGTCTGACAAATTACATTTTTAAAAGTGCATATAAACACGTGGCCATAAAACTGCATGCACGGTACTCATAAAGGACTTGTTAAAATAGTTGTATGTAGGTTACAGCATGCCACACTGCTCGTTAACAATCCATATTTAAATTAACATTCAACAGTTTGTGACTTTGGGGTCAGCTGCAGTTTCAACAGCAAATGTTTACTGTCCGAGCCTCGTTATTTCAGCCTATTATTTTATGAAGCTCTGCATAGATACTATATATATATATATAGAGAGAGAGAGAGAGAGAGAGAGTCCATCTCATTGGGTCCCCTAATGTATTGGGGTTAATTTGTGAATGATAGGGCCCGGCGGGGGGTTGTCCTGCTGGTGGAGCGGGGAGTTGATGTTTTAATGAAGGTGTGGATGCGTGGAGCTCCTGCAGAGGATGTAATTACTGCAAACTCAAGAACAAGCAAAGCAGTTTGTTAAACAGTGGCAGCGGACAAGCAACCCCTTCCCCCAACTCATTATCACAGGCCGTCTTAAAGGAAACGCAATGTAACAGTAAAATTTGACAGTGTAAAGTAAATGATTAAAGAGCTCCTTCATTAATACTTTTTTTAACAGAGTTTATGTGCGATCTCTTTGAACTATTGTCCGGTGCCTTAAAAGGCCCATACGTCCATCAGGAGTAATTACATTTACCTAAATGTAATATGTATAAAGCTGTTTCCTCTGCTACAACTGTTTAATGATTTCCATTACAAAGCTGCGATGACGTTATGGGACATCACAACCTGTTGCGCCGGTTTGTTTTTCTTCTCTTTGAGCTCCGATATGGCGATAATTATTTTACTCCTTTCTTTAGGGAAACTCGCAGGGATTTAGGAACAGGTGTGCCCTCTGAGGATTGTGGCAAATGCGGGCAGATGAAAAGTAGAATCGCTTTCACTGATTATATCCATTATTCCCCCAGCCATATTGATTAACAGGAAGATAGAGCACACTCTAGTCTCCAGCAGTTGGAGCGTAACCTTTTACCCTGGCTCTGTCCCAGCTCCGGCCGGGCTTGGGTTACATAGTGCCCGGGCATTCCAGAGTACAAATGGAATTAGTGCATCTGTTCGAAAGTTAATTTTCAAATCACCATTGAATGAGTCTTTAGAAAGAGCTGAAATGGTGGCCGGTGGCCGTCAACCAGAATAACACTCCTTCTCCTGTATCGGGCCTAAGGATTCTTTGTGTGCTTATTATTATTTCTAAAGCGTGGATTATGAAGCTTCAGATGGGAATTAATTGTCTACAAGTAAGAGAGTCTTTCAAGTAGTACTCTAATAATACAATGTGGAGCCCTACGTGGATTTCTTTTGTAGGTTTTATACAATCTCTTCAAATGTTTTCAGGCTATAATATCCAAATCTAAAAGTATGTGTAATTAAAGGATTTTTAAGGTCTATTTACAGTGTTTGTGGCACAATCAAATGTTTAAAAGCTATTTTCTCAAAAACAATAATACATTTTGAGCTGTAAAATGCTCTTATTTATTTATTTTTAATATGAGTATCCATGATAGGTAGATAGATAGATATTATTTAAATATATTAGGAATATAATGATAAAATGCTCTAAATATTTATGTATTTATATTATTATTATTATTACTATTGCTTTCTCTTTTTAGCAATTTTAACACATTTTATGTTAAATATTGGTTTAACAGTTTAATCTGTTTGAATGCATTTTTAAAAAGTTTCTTGAGCAGCCAATCAGCAAATTAGAATAATTTCTGGATCATGTGACACTGAAGACTGCCTTTCATCACAAGAATAAATTACATCTGAAAATATAAATTGTAACAATATTTCACAGCATTACAGTTGTTTCTGTATTTTTGATCAAATAAATGCAGCCTTGGTGAACATAAGAGTTAAAAAAAAGTTAAAACATTTGAATTATTAAACTTTGACCACCAGGGTACATTACTGTAAATCCAATATCTCTACTTTTTTAAGCAAGGGGCAAGTTCAGATTATTTTCTGTTTTAATATATGATGCCATAAATGATGTGAATACAGCTTAATTTGTTGCAAACCTGCAACATTCCGTCAAGGTGTAATTATTAGTTTTCCAATTTTCACTTAGCAATAATAGCTTAAGTAATCCTGTTTCCAGTAATCACCTCTCAATATAGGAATCCTAATGGCATTGAGCATGTTAATGAAACTCTGTCTGTGTGTGCATAGTATGTATTGATTGGGCACACAGTGTGATTACATCTGCAGGACTCTTATCAGGGATGTTTACGTTTCATTAAGACTTTCAGCCAGACTAATAGAGCAGAATGTGTATTTGCCTAGGACCACACTCTTTAGCACACTCTAGACCAGAGAAAACATCTATCTGGTATCTGAGTGGGAAGGTGTAAGATATAAGAGAGAGAGTCAGCCATTAATGCGGGCCGCTCAGTAGACAGGTAATGATTCACTGTGAACTGCTGCTAAACTCAGATTTATGGCTCATGCTGCAGTTATTGAGTGACAGAGCGCATGTGAACATTCTTCTTCAGGGCTAGCTGTCTTATACCTGAGGTCTTATTACCCGAGGTCAAGAAGAGACACTATTGAGACAATTAAGCTGTCTGTAGCTGTCTGTAGCTGTCTGTCAGTGTGTGAGAGGACATGCGTTTTCTACTCTACCAAATCCTCCGTCTCAACTGGAAACCAGCTTTGTTCCAAAATAGAGTGAGCTGTCTGCTTAGCAACATTAAACCAAATTCTGTGTACACAGAGGCCATTCACTAAAGAACTGATGCTTTCTTGTATTCCAAAACATGTATCCCAGAATGCACTACAAGTTCAGTGAAAAAAACAACAACGAAAAAGTCACACAATAAGATACCTTTGTAGATAATAAATGCACTTTAGAAACTATTTTACGCATTTTTGAGTAATATTTGTGTACAGCGTGCTATTTTTTCATGTTTATTAGCATATCTCATAGTTAGCTTAGCAACAACAACAAGCTCTGAAATCAACCGTCATTGAGTTGAATCGGCTGTCTGCTTTGCATAAATAGTGCACAAGTTAGCTGTCTAAGGCATAAGATACACTGTAAAACATGTTTGAAATATTTACAGAAAAATACTGAAATAATGCAAAAGTAATTGTGACCGTGGACCACAAAACCAGTCATAAGTGTCAATTTTTCGAACTTGAAGTTTCTACATCATCTGAAAGCTGAATAAATAAGCTTTCCAATAAGCTTTTTTTTTTGTGTATGGTTTATTAGGATAGGGCAATATTTGGCCGAGATACAACTATTTGACAATCTGGAAACTGAGGGTGCAAAAAAATCCTAAATACTGAGAAAATCACCTGTAAAGTTGTCTAAATGAAGTTCTTAGCTATGCATATTACTGATCAAAAATTAAGTTTTGATATATGTATGGTAGGAAATGCACTACATATCTTCATGGAACATGATCTTTACTTAATATACTAATGATTTTTGGCATAAAATAAAAATGTATAATTTTGACCCGTACAATGTATTTTTGGCTATTTCTATAAATATACCCCAGCGACTTAAGACTGCTTTTGTGGTCCAGGGTCACAATTGGTTAACTATAGGTTGCAGTGAAAAATTTAAATGGTTTAACATCGCATTAGATGTAATTTTAATGTAAAATACTGTCAAATGTATGCTTTTTGCAATTAAAAATGATAAATTATCAAATAATTTACAGTGAAAATCAGTAAAAGGAAGAATTCTCTTTTGTAATCAGTAATATACTGTACATTATGGTCTTTTGTGTTGCATTCCCTGTAACTTAGTTAATGTTCATTGCAATATGTGTGTGTCATGTGTTAGACTAATGCTGTTTTGTTTTTGTGTGTACGAAGCTGTGCACCATTTATGTAGAAGCAGTGGCTGTGTTTAATGGATGGGCCATTTAACTCTAATTTTGCTTTCTGTTTTACCACTTGTCTTATTATAGTGGTTATCAGTACATTTGAAAGTAAAAAAAAAAAACAGATCTTAGAAGCTTAGGTTATTAATTAACATTACTTAATAAAATATATGGTAATAAGTTGTAACACAAACGGCACCAATATACCATTGCATAATACCTGAAAAACAGTCACACTATTTTATTACAGTGAATTTCTGGTAACCACATCTGTCAGTTTTTCACAAAGTTAACAGGATATTTTAAAGCAGCTCACTAAATTTCAGAACAGAGCTAGCATGTTGTTCGACTGCCGCTAAGTCAATTAACAGCCTTGTTTTAAGGATGTTTTTAAGAATTGTTGTGCTATGTTTGTTCTTTGACTTTGCCCGGGCCCTTACATTTCTCCATAGAGCGATGTTGGTGGGGGAGGGCAGTGCTGCCCAGCCCCCCATCCTCATCAGCACGTGTTTTCTTTGGGCTTGGCAGCTAATCGGTTGCAGGTGGGGCTGAGCTCCTCTTGGGTCCCCTGAGGTGGTGGAGCGCGCTCCCTGGGTGTCCCCTCACCTTCACCTCATTACCTTGACAAACAGGTACCTGCTCATCAATCCACCGCTGAGAGCACACAAGACACGACATCCTTCTCATAGATCCGCTCGCTGTGTCTGTGTACCTGGAATCAGCAGGTTATTACATACCATAGAGCGAGCATCAGTAAAAACCACGCAGAGTGACGATTGACATTGTTTTGACATAAAGTTAGAAATGTTTGTAACTTCTTGTTGCAATTGAACAATTGCATTACGCATAATAATTATACATATGTTAATTCATACTATGTGTATTGCAGTGATTGTTAATCATATACAGTTAATTATACACACACATATACATATATATATAAAATGAAATACTATGAAAATATATGTAATATAATATAATATATTATGCTTCTTTTAAAAATACACACTATTTATTTTGTAAGATTAATATATGTTTAATCTATATGAAGTATAAATTTACTCTCTGTTAAACACATTTTAATTAAATATACCTTCTATTCACAGAACATTTAGATAAAACGTATCATTGCAAAGCATTACATTCAGTTTTTAAGTTTCCAAATCACAGCCTATCAGCCAAAAATTTGATTTTCCTTCTGCTTTTTTATAAGAAGTGAGGCCTCCGTGTGTATCAAGCATTGACAATCCATTTACCTTTCAAAATGTAATGCATTTCTGAGTAAAACCCACTATTTAATAAGACTTGGTAAGGTTCTATCCATTGGGAATTTATCAGGTTTTGCAAAGTATGTGTTTAACTCCAGAATGGAATTATATCTGAATGTTAATTAAGTAAAACAGTGTCTAAATAGTTATTAGTGATTAGTCACTAGTCAGTATCTCTAATAGACCCTAGTTGACCATCCAGCATAAATGACCCAACCCTGCTCTCAACTTACTCTTACTGTCTGCCTTCATTTCAGCACAGCTGAACGGTGGATGAGAGACACATGGAGGGATGGACTGAAAAAACAAGAGAGAAGAGGAAACACCTCACACAGAAGTTGAAGCAGCAGCACAAGAAACATCCGGAAGGCTTGAAGCAGACGTATAATAAGATGACCTCGCAGAGCGTAGGACATGCAGGCGTATTTGTTTTCTTGCTTCATTCTGTCAAACCTTTCCTGCTCCGTGGGCAAGAACCTCCAGCAAATCCACCCCGGGCCCCCTCTAATGCTCATTAGCAAAAAGATTAAGACATGTTTATTTACACACTAAAAGAGTGAGTGGGTAAACAGGGGGGCTTATTTATTAATTTACCCTTAACGTTGAGTGCACTTGACAGGTTGGATAAGAGGGAATTGATGCGAGGATGCAGCCTGTGTTTGAAGTCTGCATGGGGATATCTGCCGAGGGTTGAGGTGCCGGGGTGATGGAAGTAAAGTAACGTTCCCAGCGACACGAAGGCAGGGGGGTCAAGATAGGCCCATCCTTAGGAGACCCGCAATCGCCTACGATCGTGTAGCGTTTCACCCAGGAAATGAAGCCACCTCTGGATTTCTGTTTCGTTTTCTATGCCCACATGGTCTCAAGTGGAAGCTTGTTGATGGATCTGGCATCTTTTGAATAATACATGCCCTGGATAATGACTAGCACAAAGACCCATTTGAGTATTGTTGATATGACTGTCTGGCTCTCATCTTTCGCTAATTGCCGGTAGTTGCGTCTTACAGTACGGGTACTGATGAGATAAGAGATAAAACGTTATAGATTTACTCTGTGTTATTGCTGAGTGAGCGAGGGTTACTGAGTAAAGGTGTGAAACAAGGAAGAAAAGGAGGAATAAAAGTTGCCAGGGTGGAGAAAGTTTACAACTTCAGGTGTATTTCTCGCCCTTTGGACAGTGGAAACAATAAAAGTTCACCTTCAAGTTCAGTAAGCGTGACAGTCATGCATTACCAAGCTATGGTCGATTGGTTCAAACTATTTTTTTAAATGGAACAGACTGCTTTACATTTACAAATTCATTAAGCACATCAACCACAACAAATGAGGAATACTAAAACACACTTTTCTTCCATGTAGCGAGGATTGCGTAACTAATTAAACCCAAGAGTGACAATCGACCGAGTCTTGAACTCGATGGTCTGTTCATTCCTAAAAATAAAGTTTCCCAAAGGGGGTTGCCATAGAAGAACCATTTTGGGTTCCATTTTTCTAAACAGCCTAAAGATTCCATTGATGTTAAACGCTCTTTAGATTCCAACAAAGAACTTTTATTTTTAAGAGTGTTAGTTAAGGTGTAATGTTAGAAGGAGAAGCAGAGCCTCTTTTGTCTTTGAACACAATCCATTTGTCGAGAAACTGTGCACTTACTGTACAATAGTACGCTTAGCACTCTATAAATAAGTTTAATTATGCCATTGTAATTTAGCATGACATTTGCAGAGTTGGCACTTTTGCTTTTTATGTAGGATATAATGATATAATTTCACCATGGAGGTACCAGACATTAAAGACTGAAAATAACCAAAGATGCAATTTTACCTTTGAATGTCATAATAAAGAGCAAACAATGTCGTAATATTACTTTAAGAAGCCAAAACTCCATATTAACCCCTATATTGTTAATATTAGAGGGTTGTTTCGCCACCACATTATCTAAGATATTTATGGCCCTGAATTTGACCCGGTGAATGCACCACAGGGAACTAATAAAGCCTATAGGGACATCTTGATTTTTGCACTTTTTAATAAATGCTACATTTCAGTATCGGCACGATCATGCAAGATTAATGAAACACACTCCACTCTGCACTGAGAAAGTACAAAACACACACAGACAGACAAGAACATACTAGATTAAAGCAGACGGCTTCAAATTCACCCAATTGTAATTTGGCAGATGATAATTAGGCCATTTCAATTTGCATGACAACAGGAGGTGTTTATGTTATGTGTGGTGTTGGCTAAATTAGGTTAGCACATGACAGTGGCTTCCTTTGAGTGTTTTAATATGGTGTGATTTCATCAAACGAGAGGAGAGAAAGTGACTCATTTAAGACAATAGATGTTATCTTTTAGAAATACGATATGGCCTCAGCAGTCACACGTCATATCTTTGTGTATTTATTGACTTGAACTAAGGGCAAGATTGTCTGTTTGAAGCAATATGTCCTGTTTGCATTAACTGTGGCTGTGGTTGTGGTGAGGGGGAAAAATCGAATTAAATCCTCATGAAAGATATTTTATACATAATTCCAAGCCTATAACAGCAACACATTACATATACCACAATATATACACTTTCTAGCTAAAACAGTGTGTTTTTTTTTTTTCTGTCTGAACCCAGTTCCAGACTGTCAGTAGCACTACTATACCCATAAAAGGCACATTTTTCTTCTCAGTCTGATCAGATCTTCACATATATGTCCAGAACAAATAAAAATGACACTGGCTACACAACCCTCCCTTTTCATTTATGTGCTACACCTATGATTAAATCATATATATGCTTGCATTTTGCTTTGCCATGATCAACACAGGGCAGTATGGCATGACAGAAACCTCAATCCTGACCATGGAACAGGAAAGTCATGTATTTTTTTGTATTTTTACAATAAGTAATGAAAGAGAAGAGTAAAATGTCTCAACCTCAAATCAATAATGCAAATAGGTAATAATGAATTCAATTTTATAACCACTTCCGTTAACCACTGGAAAAGTGGCAGTATGCAGTCAGGTTTGGTACTAAGCCCATGCTAAATTTGAATACCACAAAAAAGTGAATAAGTCTGAAAGTTTGGGATTTGAAAAAAGAAATAAAATATTATATATATATATATATATATATATATATTTTTTTTTATTATTTTTTTTTTTTTTGATGTGGTATCTAAATTACAATTATTATAATTGTATTTTATTATTTTATATTATATTTATATGTTTTATTGTTTGTTTATTTAGATTTTTTTGTTTGTTTGTTTCCTACCACTGATGTTATCTGTTGAACTTGGCTTGCTAGGGTCTCTCGACAGTGTTCACTGGTCCCTACTCACTGAACACAGGGTAACTGCTGAAATTCACTTGTATCCATTTATTCTTAACACCCTGCAGTGTCATCAAACAGACGAAACTTGAGCTGTGCATATGAGGAGTTTAAGGTTTGATACCATAATATACTACTGTAAATAAATATAAAATTAATTACCATATATTTGGGTAACATACATGTGTATATAATAAATCAATGTGTATTTATATACATTTAAATATAATATAAATAGTATTTGAAAGCCTAACCTGAGTGATAAATGCCTGTTGTGGTATTCAATATAAGGTAATTATTCCTACAGTAAACACAATTAATTATAGTAGACATGTCTTTTATCATATTTAACCATAATAATGATATTTACGTTGTCATGTCCAACGCCATTTATACCAATGCACAAATGTGTACAAACCACACCTGGAATTAATAAAATAAAATAAATAAATAAATAAACTGGAGCTTTCACTCTTTCCCAGCCTTTCTGTTATTTAAAGGAACAGTTCACTCAAAAAATAAAATAAAATTAATAATAATAAAAAAGGAAAATTGCTAAAAGCCCTCAGGTCACCCAAGATGTAGATGAGTTTGTTTCTTCATTTTTTTGTAATAAACAAATCCATCATTACGATATTTTAACTTCAAATCGTTGCTTCTGGCTAAAACCTTCATAAATTAATCTATCCATTGCTTTCTCCAGTGAAAAAAGTAGTCTCATCTGAATCGGGAGAGAAATATGCAAAGATCAAGCACTGTTTACAAGCAAAAACAGTCTATAACAGTTCTAAACAAATATGTCTGTTTTGATGTGAGAGGACAACAGGAGATGGACTTTTTCACTGGAGGAAGAGTTATCATGGATTATAGACTCATATTTTTAGGAAGCTTAAAATGTATTTATTAATATTTATTTGCTTCAGGAGATGTTAATTGACGGACTGGACTGGACTGGAGTGGTGTGGGTTACTTGTGGATTATTGTGATGTTTTTATCAGCTATTTGGACTCTCATTCTGACGGCACCCATTCACTGCAGAGGATCCATTGGTGATCAAGTGATGCAATGCTACATTTTTCCAAATCTGTTCGGATGAAGAAACAAACTCACATCTTGGATGACCTGAGAGTACATGTTCAGCAAATTGATATTTTGTGGGTGAACTATTCCTTTAAATGTATTTAAATATTACTACTATGTTTATTATGGGATAATGCCTGTTTCACTTACTGTTTTAAGGAATAGTATGCAGTATACAGTGTACACTGCACAGGATTCAGTATTCCATTTCACTTTGGCTTTAATGAGATTTGCTCCACACTTCCACTCAGACAAGAAACAGTGTGATCTGAAACGAAAAGTGTTCCAATTACAATACACTGTACACTTGCTGCACTCAGGTGCAAAACCGCAGGCCCACGAGCCGTCAGCGTAGCAATAGAATCTTGATTGACGCCGAACACGGCGGATCCACCCGGGGGCCCCTGACCCCGCTCTTTGTGTGAGAGCCTGAAACCTGATGATGGCCAAATCCAGTTTGGAATGGCTGCAGGCAGTGACCTGCACTAGAGGGGGTCACAGAGAAACAAAGAGCATTCAGGTACAGAGCGAGACGCTCTCCTGCTCTTATAAGAAGAGCGAAGAGGCTAATGTACAAGAGTTTGCATTGTTAGCAGCACTGAGCACAAAGATGAATGGAGCAGAAGGGCTTTTTTCGGCTGTGGAAAAAGGGTGACGGAGGTGATTGACAGGTGCGTAAACACTCCAAATCCGAATAGACATTCCAGAAATTGCTAACAGTATTGAAAATATGCCATACGCGGCACCAATAATCCTCTTTTGTGTCTGCGAAGCTAACGCTAATTCACTTATCATTCACAACACCCGACAATTCACCCTTTCACCAAATAGGATTGCAGTCTTTTCAGAAAAACACAGTTTAGCTCTCTCTCTCTCACACACACACACCAAATTCGGCCTCAAAGACATCATTCTGCACCCTAAACTTGTTGTTTACAGAGTTTGCATTAGCGACACAAACTGCGGTGAGTTTTTTTAAATACATAGATGAGCTGGGATTTGCGTGTGGTAGTTTGTTTTGTGCTCAGACTGTAGTCAAAGAAACCCCGGATTACTTTGTACACATCCAGTTACACAAAAGAAACAGATTAGCTTTTCAGTGTGAGGCAGTGAGTCATATGGTTCTCAAACTTACATTGAGCAATGAGTTTTTGACTCTTATACAGGTGAACACAGGTGGAATACTGTCCTACTGTCGCTCCAGCCGGCAGCTAGTAACAACCACAACGCCTGCAGGAAAATCATCAAATTCATCAAACAGCAGTGAAGCGGGGAACGGTCACGTGCTGTGATGCTAGCCAAACTTGGCCAATTAATGAGGGTCAGATTGATAAAGTTCACGCTTCTGTTTTTGGAGTGATAATGTGTCTATGTGACTAAGGAAGTGTTTTGTATATACAAACGTGTTTAAAGTGACTAACTGAGCAGACAATGAAGGGATTTCCGTGTCCATATAGTGACATTTAAGATGATACATATTGTTCTTTACTATATATTTACTCTTCCAGCATTGCTATGAGTTATATGGGCTTGGCCTATAAAACATGCTTATCTTATAACTTTTAAAGCAGTAGTTTGTCAATTTTCTGAAAATGTACTTACCTTCAGGTCATCCAAGATGTAGATGAGTTTGTTTGTTCATTGGAACAGATTTGGAAAAATGTAGCATTACATCTCTTGCTCACTAATGGATCATCTGCAGTGAATGGGTGCCGTCAGAATGAGAGTCCAAAAAGCTGATAAAAACATCCCAATAATCCACTCTTTAAACTCTTGCTTCTGGCTGAAAAACCAGTCCATAATCCATAATAATGCTTCATGTAGTGAAAAAGTCAGAACTATATGTTCAGAACTGTTTTGGCTTGATCTGTGCATCTGCATTTCTCTCCTGATTCAGCCGAGATGACTTTTATATTCTATATTATCAATAAAATTAAAACAATGAGTTAATGTTTCAGAAATGTTCCTGAGCAGCTCAGTATGAAGGTTGTTTGCATGTGGTCTTGTCTCTCTGGTTGCTCTTTTGTCATGGCAAGGCTTCACATATCTTGCAGCCAGGTTTGAGCTTGATGGGGTTTTATTTACAGCAGGTATGAGTTTGTCCTTGTGTGATTTCAGATGGAAATTTTGTTACAGCTTGTATGCCCCAATTCATGTATAGGTGCTCTGTTTTCCAATCAATTTTTGTTTCTCACTCTGATAATAATGCTACAGTACTTTGATATAAAAATGGTACTAATTGATTATCATATTCATGTTGCTTGGTACTTGTGAGGTACTTCAGTGTACTTTACTGTTTGTACACCTATACTAATTCTTCAGTATTACTATGTTATGCCTTTTTTACATAAATGTAAATATAGAAATTATGTTTATGCAATTACAAACTGGGTTCTTCAGGATGCTTAACAATTAAACATTGTTAATATGTTATCATTTAATTTATTTAAAAATTAAACATTTTAATTTAATTTAATTTATATCTGCTTTTAATACTGGTTTCAATTTATTTTATTTACAAACTTGCCATTTATTAAAATTATTAAATTAGATTTTTTTTCTTTTTTTCATAATTTTAAATAAATGATGAATTAGGTGCTTGAGGTCCTGGTCCTGGGTTGCTTTTTGAACAGTATTAAAGTGGTTCTTGTATATGCTACACACTTGGTGGCTATTTTTCCTTAACTATTTGGACTCTATAATATATATATATATATATATATATACACATACATACATACACACATATACAGTGCCCTCCATAAGTATTGGAACACAATTGCTCTGATGCCTGTGGAGTCAAGACATTCGCAAATATGATTAAAAGATGAATATGAGACAGAACTACAGAATGTCACATTTTATTATTAGCCGTTTCAACAAATATATGCTTTACCAAATAAAAAGAACAGCACTTTTAGAGTTCATCCCACTCATTGATGAGAGCATAAGTATTGGGACAGTTGAACAGAAGGCAGATATAAAAGATTAAAAGCTATTATTTAGTTGCAGATCCCTTGATCACAATCACAGCAGTGAGTCTGTGACCCGTAGACATCACCAGACTCTTGCTCTCATCTTTGAAATACTTTTCCCAGCCTTTAATTCAGCCAATTCCAATTGTTGCTTGTTTTGGGGAGTTTCTGCCTTTACTCTCCTCTTCAGCTGGTGAAAATCATGTTCAATCGGATTTAAATCTGGAGATTGACTTGGGCAATCTAAGACTTTCCATTTCTTTGCCCTTATAAATTCCTTGACTGAACTGGCAGGGTGTTTTGGGTCATTGTCCTGATGCAATATGAAGCACTTCCCAATGAATCTGGTGGCATTTTCTTGAATATTGGTAGGCAAGATGGTTTTGTACCCTTCCAAATTCATTCTGTTTCTATAACCATACATTAGTAAAGTTGAGAGTGCCTGTTCCAGAGACAGCCATGCATGCCCATGCCATGACCCCACCTCCACCATGCTTTACAGATGACGCTGTATGCTTGGGATCATTTGCTGTTCCCTTTTTTTTTCCACATTTTTGCTTTCCCATCACTTAGATAATGTTTGCATCTTGCTGTGTAGCATCTGTAATTCTGTGTCAAAGTCTCCTGAGGACAGTAGATTGTCAGAGCATCACCCCAGCTTTCTGGAAGTTGTTGCTGATTTTACAGACACGTCTTTTATGGTTAATTTTCACAGCTTTTATGATTTGTCTGTCATCAACTACTGTTGTTTTCTCAGCCGATCAGGTCGTTGTTGGTTGCTGGTGTCGCTGGTGGTTTCCAAACTCTTGATTTCTCCATGCCCTTTGTTTTTGCTAGAGCTCTAATTGATTTACTCTTTTCTTTTAGCATCCAAATTGCTTGCTTTTCTCTCAAAGTCAGCTCCCTCATCTTCATCCTGGTTTGTGTGAGTCATCATCGAATGCAAGATTCAGAATACAGAAGTAATGGATATAACTGATACGACACATTCCCTGCTTTTAATATCTGAAGAATTAATGCAACAGGACACAGCTGATCACTTAGAAAGACCTGTGAGGCAACTGCTCCAATACTTCTGCTCACATCAGATAGAGGGATGAAACTCTAAAAGTGCTGTTCTTTTTATTTGGTAAAACATGTATGTGTTGAAACGGCTAATAATAAAATGTGACATTCTGTAGTTTTGTCTCATATTCATCTTTTAATCATATTTGTACATGTCTTGACTCCACAGCCAACAGAGCAATTTTGTCTTTACTGTTCCAATACAGCACTGTATATATCTTATATATATATATATATATATATATATATATATATATATATATATGTATATATGTAATCATATATGTATATATGTGCATATATATGAATCCCTACAAAACTAATTCCAAGCAATTAAGCAGAATCCCTTAAATCAAAAGAAGTCTATATACATATTTATGTTTTTTTGTTTTTTTTTCCTCTTTATTTTACTGTAGAATTCTGTTCGATATATTCTCTTCTGCCTCACTTTCCTCACTCTCTCTCAGTCTATCACTCACTCTAGGGCCTAATTATGAACTAGCTTGAAATAAATACATTTATTTTACAAAACAACCCTGCCGAGTGCTGTTTTTTGGTACAATGAGGCACAGCTCTGCAGTCTCTAGTGCGCTCATACTGGGTTGAGGGGGGCGCTTTGGGATTGACTGGCCAGAGATTTGCTGGGTGCAGTAATTGTGTCTCATTAATTCTTACAGTAATGCAGGGGAGCTATACAGGCTATGCAATTAGCAGGCTGAGCCCTGAATAGAGCAGTTAATCAAGGGACAAAGGCAAGAGCTCAACAGCCATTAGGCACAGAGGATGTCGGCCCATTGTCAGGGACATAAGGAATGCATGCAGACGTGCCTTCATTTAGGACAACTCAGGCAGGGGAGAATCCAAGCCCTCTCCAGAGCTTTTCACCTCCCTACTTAAACTTCCTGCTTTTTCAGGTCAGGAGAAAAATCAGAAAATACATTTTATTGTGATAATAATTATTGATTTGCTTATGATGTTATTTTATTGTTTAAAAACGACAGCATGTTTTATTTTATTTTATTTTAATCTATTTTATTATTTCTTTTTTATATCCATTGCCTTTTCTTTTCTTATTTTTATATTTTCTTTTCTTTTTTTAGCATTTGAATTTAAAATATAATATAAGAAAATAAGAAATTTAAATATCTGTTTACAACCCAAATTCCAGAAATGTTGGGACGTTTTTAAATTTGAATAAAATGAAAACTAAAAGACTTTCAAATCACATGAGCCAATATTTTATTCACAATAGAACACCGATAACATGAATGTTTAAACTGAGAAAATTTACAATTTTATGCATAAAATGAGCTCATTTCAAAATTGATGCCTGCTACAGGTCTGAAAATAGTTGGGACGGGGGCATGTTTACCATGGTGTAGCATCTACTCTTCTTTTCAAAACAGTTTGAAGACGTCTGGTGATTGAGGTTATGAGTTTCGGAAGTTTTGGTGTTGGAATTTGGTCCCATTCTTGCCTGATTTAGGTTTCCAGCTGCTGAAGAGTTTGTGGTTGTCTTTGATGTATTTTTCGTTTAATGATGAGCCAAATGTTCTCTATAGGTGAAAGATCTGAACTTCAGGCAGGCCAATTCAGCACCTGGACTCTTCTACTACGAAGCCATGCTGTTGTAATAGCTGCAGTATGTGGTTTTGCATTGTCCTGCTGAAATACACAAGGCCTTCCCTGAAATAGACGTCGTCTGGAGGGGAGCATATTTTGCTCTAAAACTTTTATATACCTTTCAGAATTTATAATGCCTTCGAAAACATGCAAGCTGCCCATACCATCAGATATGCTGGCTTTTGAACTGAACGCTGATGACACGCTGGAAGGTCTCCCTCTTTTTTAACACGGTGTCTGTTATTTCCAACAAGAATGTCAAGTTTGGACTCGTCTGAGCATAGAACACTTTTCCACTTTGAAACAGTCCATTTTAAATGAGCCTTGTCCCACAGGACGCGACGGTGCTTCTGGACCATATTCAAATATGCCTTCCTTTTTTGCATGATAGAGCTTTAGTTGGCATCTGCAGATGGCACGGCAGACTGTGTTTACCAACAGTGATTTCTGAAAGTATTCCTGGGCCCATTTAGTAATGTCAATGAAAGAATCATGCAATGAGTGATGCAGTGTCGTCTGAGGCCCTGAAGACCACGGGCATCCAACAAAGGTCTTTGGCCTTGTCCCTTACGTACAGAGATTTCTCCAGTTTCTCTGAATCTTTTGATGATGTTATGCACTGTAGATGATGAGATTTGCAAAGCCTTTGCAATTTGACGTTGAGGAACGTTGTTTTTAAAGTATTTTTTATACACTCTTTCACAGAATGGAGAACCTCTGCCCATCTTTACTTCTGAAAGACTCTGCCTCTCTAAGACATCCCTTTTATAGCTAATTATGTTACAGACCTGATGTCAATTAACTTAATTAGTTGCTAGATGTTCTCCCAGCTGAATCTTTTCAGAATTTCTTGCTTTTTCAGCTCTTTGTTGCCCTTTCGCACAGCAGTAACCTTTTCATAGTACCCAAAATTATTGTGGAACTACCCACTTTTTGGCGTGTTCGCAGGAACTACGAACTGTTTTAGTTCCCGGAACTCCTTTGGAGGAACTAAATTAGCACCTACTTCAGAGTAGGGTCTAAAACAGTTCCATAGGAACTATCGTGACGTAGGTGTACGCTGATTGGCTAAATGCGTACGAAAACGCCCTCACCCGCCATTATTTAAAACGCCGTGTAAACACATACTGTGAAAACATTCCATGTCCATTATTGTGAAACCTGCCAGATACAACAGAAACACAGCTCCGATCACAGCGTCCTCCATCCTCCTGTTGGTAACGTCGCTGTTCTTTGTTTACATTGTTGAACGCCGCGTACAAATGAGACGTTTTACCACCTTGGACAAGCAAGTGAGGAGGAAGAGAAATCACCAGAATACGCTACCTTATCTTCCCTTTCCGCTCTCTCTCTGCAGTCCTTTTATCTCCCACCCCAGATAATCAGTCACTCGGCAGCGTCGAGTAAATGAACCTTTCTTGGCCATTAAAATTAAGCATTGAATTATTGACATGTAATTAGCATGTCTTTCCTAGCAGGGCCACTGTAAAGTTTCCCCTTGCAGTTCCAGTGAAAAGCTGTGTATTTCACTCATTGTAGCTCAGATATAATAGCATAGCAATGTTAAAAGAAAATAAAAATGTATGATGAAAAGTGCCTTAAACCACAAACTCGGAAATCCTATTTATCAAATAATGCAGCTGCTAAAACTTTATCAGCATTTATTCTCACAAGTAACGCTGTCTCCCGCTTGTTATCTTAGTCGTTATGGAGGAGACGGCACAGCGTTCGGATTAGCTTTTGGATTATGCAAACATGCCAAAATATATGTGCGTAATGAGCTGCAAGATTCTCTTTCAAAACAATTATGACTACAGCACTCTTATTTATTTAACGCCTCATGTTTAAATTTTTATTTTATTTTTTTAGCTGGGGAATTTTGGTAAATTTCTTTTTTTTTATAATCCACAATCAGCATACCACAACAATATGCAGTTTATTAATAAATACATCTCACACGACTCTGAATAAAAGGTTGCTTTTCCATTGCAGTTGTCATTTCCCCTGACAAATTCCTCTCGAAGCTGAATTCCACTGAATACTAACCCGCGGATTAATTCCTCTCTTACTTGTGCATTTTTTCTCAGTTTTACAGACCTGTGGTTTGACAACCTGTTTATATTAAGCCTAAGTAAATCAAATTCAGAAGTAGCCTGGTAATCTTATTTTGTTTACAGCAAACTTTAGGAACCACAGCTTCCTGTTTGCCTGACTTAATTTAGTCTGTTTGCAGACAGGCTTTCGATTTAATGGGGAGTAATAAGAGATCATTTTTAGTAACCTACATTCTGTGATGCTGGCATCATCCTGTCACAGAAAGTAGGTTGTAGACACTGGGAAGGTAGTGGTGGAAGTGTTTAGAGCTTTGGCAAATTTCCATCACCCACTTGTGTGTATGAGATGCAGGCGAGAGACACTTAAAAGCTCACACAAAAATGAAATTTCTGTCATTATTTACACACACTCATGTTTTTTCAAACTTGTATCTTGATAGCGTCATGAAGGCAATTAAAAACAAAAAAACAATCACTATTCCTTTAAATGTGCTTGAAAGGGCAGAAAGGTGTTAGACAGATACATGCCACTGAAACTAGTCATTGGTTTGAGGGATTAGTTTCAGTAAACTTTAACCTCCCAGCTTCAATTCAGACTCTTTTTGTGAAGCAACATCTGCCACCATTTTGTTCCCAGTCCTGGCAGGAAGAAACACAGGTGAGAGGAACAGTCGGCATCCTTTGCATTGTTGGCTGGCTTGTATCAGGATTGAAAGAAAGTAGTATCATGTCTCGTCTCTCTGAAGGATCTCCTCGTGGTCTCCAGTTTCAGAGAGTGACCATAGAGCTGTTTCCCAGCGCCTCTGCTCCATGCCTCATTGAACAGACATATCAGTGCCCTTTTGTGGAGGTCTCGTAGATCCGGACCCTTTCCGCCACACCCCAAAACAGGCCATACGGTTTATCTGTCGCTACTTTGCATGTCATTTTCAGACTGCTTTCATATTCAAATTGTACTTATTATTGTTGACGTACCAAGCACCGCTGAAAAGTGTAACAAGATTATTTTTGTACAAACTTGACTATTAAGCTCAAAATAATATTCTACATGAAATTTGGAAATCAGTTTTTTTATGGGGGGGTTTGTCTGCCAAATGGCTGAATGAAAATGCAAATTTACTCTTTGTCAGTGGGTGGTGCTTATGGGAAATGCAGAAATTCTCTAGTTAAGCCCAAAGTTAGTCTCACGTAGCCAGACCTCAGACTGACGGCTGAAGGTCTGGAATGTATGGTAGCTTTCATTGGCCAAGGCCCGCCCATGAGGCCGTTTGACCGACATGCCAAACAACCAATTATAGTTAGTTTCGTTTAGCGTCACGTTTCGAGGCGTGGAAATGTCGCCACAATAACAAACCGGTGTGTGAAACTCTCAGATGTATTTTAAAGATTCTATGCCGCGAACATTAAATATTTCACATACTTTTGAAAATCCAGCGTTTATTGACCCTTATAAGCATTCGTTGTCACATTTGTAAACACAACGGCTTTCTTTTTTCGTGAGGGGGTTTGGCGCCACGGCATTTTTGTTTACGGGCGGATCAAAAATAAACGCGACACTTGCGTCTCCCGGAAATCCAGTTTGATTCAACCAGTTAGATGACGACTTTGACATTCCTGAAGTGTTTCCAGAAAGGTGTGCCATATGCATCAGACGTTTAGCCAACGGTCTGTGGGCGTGACGTCTGAGGCTGAGACTAGCCCAAAGTATACTCCGTTTTTACAGTCGAAAACGGAGCCTTTAAAAGTATACTCCATTTAATGTTGTGCACGAATGCGAGCTATCAGCACACGCGGTCTTGAAAACTTTCTTCATGTCCAGTGTCTGCTCTGTTTTTCCCCATAATTTCTGACCAATAACAAATATTTATGAACTCTTTTAAACCAAAGCTGGGCTATCCCATACCTTCTCGCTGTTGCTGTTGTCTGTTGCTGTTGCAGTCTCCGCTATTTTGTTGTTTTTGTTTTGTCCTTTTTGTTTTGTTTTCTACTGTGAAACGATGGCCCGGGCCAGGGTTGCCACCTTGTGGAACAATTGATTACTGCAAAACAAATTCAATGTGCATGTGTGACCTGCACGTACTAAAATCGGGTGGTGCATGTACAGTATGCATGTGCTATTCTGATGATTGAATTTGCATCAAACGCGCTGTATGCTGTCCCTTGCATATGCATACAAATTTAAGTATATTTTGGGCTTTACTGTACACAAAGCAGTTTCGCGTAACTTTCCATTTTGTACACCTTCTTGTCATGAAAAAGAAGGAAAAACAAGGTTTTCAGCCATTCAAATTTTTGTATTCGCTATACTGTTTATCAGATAACACCAAATGCAGGAATACTATGGTGGTATTCAATTCACTTAGCAATAGAGTCAGTAACAGTTGTCTTAATAGTGTGAGCTATAAAAAAAATCTGTCGCATTGATGCTATGCAAATGTTCGTTTTGGTAAATAGTTGCATTATCACTCATTCAAATGAAAATATTTTTTGCACCAAACATTCATCTTGGTATTAAATATTGGTTTATAATATACATTTTTGTGCTGAAAATATGAATAATACACCAAATTATGATGCTCAATGAGGTGTCATATTTTCACCTTTGGACAATACAACACATAGTCTGAAAGAGAGATCTGAGCCATATCTAGGGACCAGAATATCATAGAGACTTGTGAATGGACTCTTCTAACCTGGGCAGGTAAGAAACCTCATAGCAAGATGCTTCTGGAAACCTCTTAATAATGCCACAATAATTGTGGCAGTGAGTTTTTCATGGGAAAGTATCACTCCTCAAAAAATGTATAAGTCTACTTTGGGAGGTGCGGTGGTGCTTTTTTGGTTTGAAATAGTGGCCAGACGTATTGACAAAAGAATGGTTTATGGATTGTTAAGGGTCATTTGGAATAAAACAACAGCTCTGATAGTGTTTAAAGGTACATTCCCCAAATACAGCTTGCAGACTAACAATGCAATGTGTATTCCAGTAGCTAACAAGGACCTCAAGGATGCAGATGTGTGTTTTGTTTTTAAAAGCAGAGAATTAGGGGATACTGTTCGTCCTCATTATTTTGACCCTCCCTTCAACCTATTCTATTGTTGTCTGCAGGTGCTAATGATTATGCGGCCCACTAAGTACACCAGCTCATTTGCTGAGGTGGAAATAAATTACTTCTTTAGAAGTCTTCCCTGTTGTCTCCCTAATATAATTTAGTTTGGGATGAGGGTTTGACACTCTGTTAAAACCTTGAAGATTTTGGCCCAGTCTCACTAAGAAAACAATATTGGTTTAATTCCTGAGGCTGCCTGGCCACCTGGCTCCTACAGAAGGAAAAACTCACAGAGTTCCTTTCATAAAACCAAGGGAAGTGTCTTATATTTCCTTATTGGTGTGGTTCCTGTGCTTTATGTTTGTGTTGGCACCCTATATCCTGTAGGGTGGTTTTTCTGTATGCACTGGTATGTAAGGCCTATGGCCGACGTCTCCGATCACATGTTCTCTGGTGATGATGGGATAGACAGCAAGATTTTTCCACTCATGAACCAGCTTGACTGTCTCACAAATTGTGTCTAAGAATGTTCAAACACTAACTCACAATGACAGAAATGTCCAAACACTTTAATACGTATATACACATTGTGATATTGGCTCTTACTGTGTGTCTTTCATTGTAAGGGCTGGAGTATAAACCTGCAGACTGGTTCTAGTGCCCTGGGGTCTCAGATTGCTAGGGGCCTTTAAAGCCTTAGGCCAAGAAGTCCAAGAGTGCCCTTGTTGCATTTTAAAATGTAAGATGACCACTAGGGCTCCTTGGCACATACAATGCAAGTTGACTACTAGGGCCCTCAGGCCTTTCAGTTCATATATCGCAAGCTGACGGCTGGGGCCTACAGGCCTCTTGGCACATGCAGCTGACGACTAGGGCCTTTGGGCCCTTGAGCGCATATGTTGCAAGTTGATAACTAGAGCCCCCTGACACTTTGGCACATACAGCACAAGCTGACCACGAGTGCCCTCAGGCCCTTCACCGCACACGTCACAAGTTGACCACTAGGACCCCTGGGCATATGTGGCACAAGATGACAACTAGGGCTGACCGCTTGGGCCCTGGGCTTCTTGTTGCTCACAGTGTGAGATGACCACTAGGGACCCTGGATACCTCAGTAAATACAGCACAAACTAGCCCTTCAACACATGCATCATGAGCAGAACACAAGCATAAAGCAAGGCCCCCTCAGAGACTGTTTATCACCAGGATCACTGGCCTCCTCATCACATACAGCTGAGTTCCTGATTGGCAAGTTACGATATGAACCCATCACATAATCCCCTCAACCCAAAGACATGAGCCCCAGGCGGGACCATGATCCAGCCCAGGACATGGACTGCTTCCCAAACAGGTTTTATGCAGAGTCCACTGAAAATGCTGAGCTCAGCCCACCTCATACATGTTTGCTTACTGTACTCTCACAACTCACATTTCATCTTAGGGAAAGGGTGTCCAAGCCAAGGAAAATTAAAACACTGAAGGTCGTCAAGTCCCTGTAATCCCTGTATCCAGCTGTATCAGGGGGCAGATCATATGAGCTCCAGTTGATAGTCACCACATCAGCTCATGTGCATGAAGCTGAACAAGTTGTTTGCATCATCACTGTTGCTTGTGGTGTCACTGAGAATTCAGCTACACATACCTATTAAAGGGTGGAGCGGTGGCTCAGTGGGTAGTGGCCTCACGGAACAAGGTCTCCGGTTTGAGTCCCAGCTGAGCCCTAAACTCTCAGTGTAAAGTTAGCATGTTTTCCCCATGCAGGATAGGTCAATTGTTCATAAATGGACTGGGTGATTGTGCATTCAAGGTGTTTCCCTGCCTTCGTATAGGCTTCCCTGCAACCCTGCATAGAACAAGTTGTTTAGAGAATGGATTCTTATTGCAGTTTTTGTAAACTGAATTGAAAACCCAAATATATAAATATCCACTATGCAAACCAGGTACACACATTCCACTGTAACTGGTTGTCTTTATGTAATCACTCTGATAACAATGTGTCTGGTGGATAGAGGAATGTTTGTGAATGTGAAAATAGATCAAGATAAAGAGGGAGTGACAGTGTGATATGATAAAGGGACAGAAACATATCAAGCTTTGTTGATGGGTGATCTTTGCGCCTATCGTTGACCCAGGAGACATGCGACAAAAGACATCAAAAACGACAACAAGCTACACAGTGTAGTCGCAAATGTCATCGTTACCCAAAGTGTGAGATGAAGGGAGACAAGACACCATAAATGAGAGACACGTCCATTTGAACTTTTGATCAATTTTTTAATTCCCAGCTTTCATGTCATGTCCTAATTCTTTATGCAAAACCAATTTCAGACAACACAGTGGAATCTCAGCGCAACAGGTTAAAAATTAATGAGCCTGTCAATGCGGGACCATTATGTTACTGTTTAACCGCACGCTTTGTTAAATATTAAATCTCAGGAAAGCAAACATTGGATCCCTGAACTTTTAGCTTCACCTCCCCTGGTGTGTGTGTGAGTGTGTGTGTTTACTCAGAAGTTTTGTGTTAATTGGAATTGTTTCTACAGGACTTTCAGGTGGTGTGCTACACCGATGTTGACTAGCTAGTACATTATTTTCGTTATTATCACAGTTGCTAGGAAAATTGAGTGGTGGTGTCTTATTAAGGAACCTAATTTAGAGGGTGAACACCTAACCAATTATATCTAATTGGATGATTATCGTACAGCCTTCAAAAGACACCTTTCTGACACTGCCACCTCTGGATACAATTTTATTGGACTGCGAATCGCTGAATATATTTAACCCCCAGTTTGCACTCAACAGATCATGAATAGCATTGTATGAACCACAAACAAGCTGTGAAATCTTGACAGTGGGTTTCATAAATGCAAACGCAAGACACAATTTAGAAGTGTAACAAACAAATCTTGTGATTTTAATTTTTTTAGTTTTTTTCAGTCACTTTGTTGGTGTTCTTTCTCACCCCAAACAAGAAGTGTTAAACGCTGTGCTAGCTGACTATTAGCAGTAAGAATGAAAAAGATATTAATCAAAATGTGTCAAACCAAATGAAAATGACTGTTAGCAAACGTGTGCACCAGTGTAGGGATGACCAAAGATATGTCATTTAAAAATGCTTACCATCTGAAACAGTTGAATTCACCATTGAGCAAACATCCGGCCGCTTGGCTACGGAGCACACCGCCACCCCTGTCAATCTCTGGTGGTCGACACAAGACTTTAGTAATATCTATTGTCACTTTACAACTGTGTCCTACATGCCGTATGGCCCGGCAGCAGTGACAGATGAAGTGAACATGGTGGGGCTAATTCAGCATGTCCTCTCCCAGCAGACCTCCTTACACAATGCTAATAGGATGGGACCTATTGTCTGTGAGCCAGGACCACCATGCTCCTCACCATCCACACAAACACAATGACCCTCACTGGGCCTTGTCTCAGCGAGCGAGTCTTTTCAATTTTAGAACAAGAGAGACTGATGAGGGCGTTCATGCATTGTGGAATATCGTCGAGCTAGCGTCGTATATTCACATATGGTGGATATACAATTTAAAGCCCATGAGAATATCTGCATATACTACTAAATTTTACTTTTTTATTTCAATTAATTAATACTTTGTAATCTGCAGGGGCTGACAGCTAATTAGGTGTAGCTCATTAGCATGTTAATACAGTAGCTAGTGCAGCTTGCAATATGCATTTTTTTTTAGGCAAAGTCAACTTGTGTGGCAAAGATAGCCCCAATCACTAATGACTGACTAACTAACTACTTGCAGAATCATCTGATACACCTTGTAACCTGAGCTCAAACATACTGTAGCACATTGTGGCCTTACTCTTAGTTTTGCAGTAAATTTAAACCAGCATCTTTATGCCATAACATACTGGCTTGGATGTACCAGTCAGGAATTATTTACATAAATAAATAAATATGTGTTTGTTTGTTTAAAAAATATTATGACATGTTAAAAAAAATGTTATGCTCTAATGTATATATTTTTATCTTTCATGAATCAAATATGTATTTAGCCTTGAAGGTAACAGTGAATAATTATTTAAATATATAAAGAATACAAATCTGATTTATTTATTTACTTGAAATATTGTTATGACATAATAAAAATTTTACGCAGTAATGTGTGCATTTGTTGTTTCATGAATCAAATAAATAATTAACCAATGAATAAACACAAAATAAATAAATCCTAATAAAATATTAATAGTATGTACATACTACCACTACTACTACTACTAATAATAATAATAATGTAAGAGTCAGCAATTATGTAAACAAACAACACATTTTTTTTGTTTATTTATTTATTGTTTGTTTGTTTTGTGTAAATCATGTTATAAAAATATGTAACACTCAAATATGTTTTTTTTTTTTTTTTTTTTTTTTTTTTATGTTGCATGAAGCCTTTAACTTGCATTTAAAGAATCACCAAGGACCATGATTTCAGCAAAAAAATCTTCTTTAATGTTCTACCAAAACAAAACAAAACAACTATACAAATTGTCTACATATTGGGTGGCCTGAATGTGAACAGCAAAGTTTTACTTTTGGGTGAATAAAAAAAAACAAACAATAAAAAACAGACAAGTTGCCATGCTTGAGAATGTTGAGAATAATAATACTTTTTCAGTTTGCTACTGTCACACCATTCCCAGCTGTTTAAACAGCAAAATGTCAGATTTATTCAGTCAGAAAGTGTCAATAGTTTATAAACAGTATTTCTAAGGTTATAATGTGATAGACTGTTGGCTATCACTTTACATATAGATTGGGGACTAGCTATGTGTACTCACAAATGCTTGAGGATTTAGTTTCAGAATGCGAAAGCCGTTTGCGAGGTCCACAAAGGTGTTTGTTCAACAGGAGAGACACCACCGCTGACCTCTGTGCTTTCAGCCAATCACAAGCCTACAAATCGCTTCAGCTCTAAAGCTATTGGGAGACACAGAGTGAGTGTGTGAGCGTGAGAGAGGCATCTGGAACAGAAATCTGAATCCATGGTGGAAGATTAAAGCAGACTCCTATCTGGCGCCGGTACTCAGAGAAATCCATATCGTTGCTCAGCGCTAATGTTTCCTCTGCAGAATCAAGCAGGGTTTTGCTATCTGATTGGGTGCTCATTCTGCGATGGAACGGGATGCGAGAGAAGGCAGACGAGCCTTTGAAATGGCCTGATGTTTTATTAGCAATTCTAAACAGCTCTCTCTGTCACAGTAGCACTTTTCCCACATCAACTTATATTTCATGTTGTGCCAGAGATATGCATTCTGGTTTCAGACTGTTTTTGATGCAGTTCAGTTGCACCTGCCTGGCCCAAGCAGAGACATATGACAATCCCAGAGTTCCATGCAGCTGCAAAGGTTTTCAACTGAAATTGGAAACTGTGTTTTTCAATTAATACAATTATATAATTAAATAACATTTAATTTATAATAATATTTCGTACGGCCATGGTGTCATACGGGTCAATTATTCAAAATTGAGAATTATATATCATCTGAAATCTGAATAAATAATCTTTCCATCGATGTATGGTTTGTTACGATAGGATAATATTTGGCTGAGATACAACTATTTGAAAATCTGGAATCTGAGCTTGCAAAAAAATCTAAATATTGAGAAACTCGCCTTTATAGTTGTCCAAATGAAGTTCTTAGCAATGCATACTACTAATAATAAATTAAGTTTTGATATATTTATGGTAGGAAATTTACAAAATATCGTGATGGAACATGATCTTTAATTAATTTCCTAATGATGTTTGGCATAAAAGAAAAATCTATAATTATAACCCATACAATGTATTTTTGGCTATTGTTACAAATATACCCCAGCGACTTAAGACTGGTTTTGTGGTCCAGGGTCACATTTTAGTCATTATTTAAATTGGTAAAGTTGTTTTTACATAGATCAAATTAAAGCTATCTATCTATCTATCTATCTATCTATCTATCTATCTATCTATCTATCTATCTATCTATCTATCTATCTATCTATCTATCTATCTATCTATCTATCTATCTATCTATCTATCTATCTATCTATCTGTCTGCCTGCCTGTCTGTCTGTCTGTCTGTCTGTCTGTGTGTGTGTAAAATTATGATGTCATTTTATTCAGTAATTTATATTTAATAATTAATTATTTTATCATTTAATGTTCAGCTAATTTAGGGGACTTTATTTATTTATTTATGTATTTATTTATTTATTTATATGATTTAGATCATATATGCAAAATATAATAAAGGTAATTATCTTTCATAATTAATATATAATGTATTATATATACAATATTTAATTAATTATCTCATATATTTATATTCTCATATATTCATATAATTTATACTTTCTATGGGGACTCATACTTATTTTACAGTTCAAGTTCAAGTTCAAGTTGATATGTATAGCGCTTTTTACGAAACAAATCTTTGCAAAACAGCTCTACAGGAAATTAAGTTTCCACAAATATTGCAGAACCTTAATATATTTAATTTATGGCAAAATTTGGTAATTCTGTATGTTGTCTGAGCTTTGGCATCCGTTGAGGTCCTCTGAGTGGTTGGCATTATCTTTTCCCAGGTGTTCGGTCATCTCAGATCATTTAATGGTTGGATCCAGACTGAAGCTTCTGTAATTCCTAGTTACCACGGGATGTTAATCCTGTGGCAGAAACAGAGAAACAAACAGAGACATAATTAGTGTCGCTGCTGTTCTATCTAAGCGAAAATTATTTGTTCAACCCAAGCTAAAGAATAATAATAATGTACATTTGATCAGATATAACTTCAGTACAAGATTATAGGATGCATTATGTGAATGCTTGGCTAAAGAGATGTGTCTTTAATCTAGATTTAAACAGATAAAGTGTATCTGAACACCGAACGTAATCAGGAAGCCCATTCCAGAGTTTGGGAGCCAAATGTGAAAAAGCTCTACCTCCTTTAGTGGAATTTGCTATCCTAGGTACTACCAAAAGTCCAGAGTATTGCGACCTTAGGGAGCGGGTTGGATTGTAGCGTGGTAGAAGACAAGTTAGGTACGCAGGAGCTAAACCATTTAGGGCCTTATAGGCAAGTAATAATAATTTGTAAATGATACGGAACTGAATAGGTAGCCAGTGCAGAGACTGTAAAATTGGGGTAATATGATCATATTTTCTTGACCTGGTAAGAACTCTAGCTGCTGCATTTTGGACTATCTGTAGCTTGTTTATTGAAGATGCAGGACAACCAGCTGGCAGTGCATTACAATAGTCCAGTCTAGAGGTCATGAATGCATGAACTATCTTTTCTGCATCAGAAACAGGTAGCATGTTTCAAAGCTTGGAAATGTTTCTAAGATGGAAGAATGCTGTTTTTGTAACATGGGAAATATGATTTTCAAAGGACAAGTTGTTGTCAAATATAATACCCAGATTTTTTTACTTTAGAGGACGGAACAGTGCATCCGTCTAGTTGCAAATTGTAATCCAAGAGATTTTGTGTACTGTTTTTTGGTCCAATAAGTAATATCTCTGTCTTATCTGAATTTAATAGCAGGACATTATTGGTCATCCAATCTTTAATTTTTTTTTCACAATCTATTATCTAGATTGTTTAGAAGTTTCATCTGGTCTTGTTGAGATATATAGTTGAGTATTCACAGCATAACAAACTAATCCCATATTTTCTAATAATATTACCAAGGGGCAACATGTATATTGAAAATAGCAGAGGACCTAGGACAGATCCTTGTGGTACTCCATACTTTACTGGTGATAATTGAGATGACTTCCCATTTAAATGAACAAAGTGGTAGCGATCGGACAGGTAGGATCTAAACCATCTTAAAGCCTGCCCTTGAATACCAGTATAGTTTTGTAATAGATCTATGAGTGTGTCATGGTCTATAGTGTCGAACGCAGCACTAAGATCAAGTAATACTAGCAATGAGATGCAGCCTTGATCTAAAGCAAGAAGGAAGTCATTTGTAATTTTAACAAGTGCAGTTTCTGTACTATGGTGAGGCCTGAAACCTGACTGAAATTCTTCATATAGATCATTTTTTTGCAAGAAGGAGCACAATTGAGCAGACACAACTTTTTCTAAAATTTTAGACATAAACAGAAGATCTGAAATGGGTCTGTAATTAGCACGACAGCACCGTTGCTCTCGTCGCCCTTCAGGATCGCGGGTATCTGAGCAGAAACATCGAGAACACGAGCACCGGGGAAACAGCGAGTGTGCACTTTACCTTCAGCTAACGTAGCACGGATGTGCCGGATGATGGAGTCTCCGACGATCACAGAGTCGCGTTCCGTCTTGCGGAGGGGAGCGAAGCGGTTCTGGGTGGAGATCTCGAAGACCAGAGGCGGCGGAGGGGGAGAGGTCGTCGCCCAGGGCCTAGCTCGTGTCTTCTGCTGCTGGTGCACCCAAGGTCCGTGGCGTCCCGGCGCCGGAGTGAAGGACATCTGGGAAGATCACGTCCTGGGTGCACAGGGCCTGTGAAGAGAAACACATGGAGTAGAGGTGGTGGGAGTGTTAGCAGCGTGCTGTATACTTACCCTGGACTTGTGAGCGTCAGCCCGGGATGTTTCCAGCGCGGCTCTCCGCTCTCTCAGCTGGGCCTGCTTCTCCACCAGGTCTCGGATCTGCTTCTCCACGGCCTCCAGCTCCAGCTGCACCAAATGCAGCTCGAATGTGTCCTCACCTGCACTCAAAGGTAGACACAAATCTGCCATTTAAGCAAGTAACAGTGAAACAATGGTAATCTGTGAATATATACAGAATATATACTTTATCTAAAATTAAATATTTTACTAATTTAATTAATTTTTTAAATTGGTATCAAAATCAAGTTATTTGGGGAAATTTATCTTGATATATCAAATGTAAAAAAACAAAAACAAAAAAACATTTATAATATATTAATCATTCAATATTTCATGCAGTAATATGTGCATTTGTTGTATTTCATGAATCAAATGAATAATTAACCAATAAATTTCATTAAACATTCAATATTTAATCAATTGTTTCATTTAGTATCAAGTTACTTTAGGGGACTCATTATATTCGTAAAAGGTAAAAAATATAGTAAAATTAATTATCAAGTCAAGTCAAGTCTGCTTTATTGTCAATTCTTCCACATGTACAGCACATACATACAGAGAATTGAAATTGCGTTACTCTCATATCCCTTGGTGCATACAGTTAACATCTAAGACAGTAGACATTCAAATTTGATCAAATACAGATTATGCTTAATAATTAATTACTTGTTTAATTTAGTATCAAGTTACTTTATGGCACCTATTCTCATTTTACATTTGCAAAAAAATAAAAATATAATAAAGTTATAGTTCATAATCTATGTTTTATATTGTATTATATTTTTAAAAATGTTATTATTTTAGTTATTAAATTATTTCAGGTAGCTTTATCTTTATATATGATGTAAAATTTAAAACTATATTAAAATCAATTATATTTATTTATCTTATTCAGTATCAGGGACTGATTCTTATTTTACAGATTATATATGTAAAAATGTAATAAAATTAATTCGACTTCAGTTTTCAGTTAATTGTCTCATTTAATATTAAATTATACTCATGCTTATATTAGTTTTTATCGATTATATACATGTTATTGTGCTGTTTATTCCATCAATTTTATTTAAACAATCTCAGATAAACTAGCTTTCTGCCTTCAGTGGAAGTCAGCAGGTCGGTGTGTGGGAGTGAGTGAGTGAGTGAGTGTGTGTGTGTGTGTGTGTGAAAGAACATAGTAGTGTCCGTGTGAATGTGTGTATGGTTTGTATGACAGATGTACACCGGCTCTACCCTTTTGCGAGTGGAAAATTGAAGCCACATCCCCTCTGACCTGATTACCATGGTAACCTTTGACCCAGAGGTCATCTGCACACAGAGCCTCATGCATTCATGCAGCCTTTCAGCAGCGAAACAAACCCCTGCAAGATGAACCCAACAAGAAAAACATTGTCTCATTTAAAATTCATAGTCCGATGGCCCACAAAACATGCATTTAACATGCACTTTTGTATGGCAATAACCATACGACCAACAGGCATCATCACAGACGTGCCCGGAGTAAAAATATTGTGAAAATATCAGCGGAGGCGCCGTAATTCTCCGCTGACAGGAGCGTGTGGAAGCGTTCTAGTCCCAGGGCAGGTCTCTGACAGTCTAAGTATACACTAAAGCAGGTGTATCTGAGCCAGAACAAACCCACTCATCCTAGTCAAACAACAGCCACGGGAAAGAATTCCTGGAGTCGGATCATTTAGGAAGGGAGGACAGTTTAAGGTAATTGCATGGTGTGTCACATTGCCCATCCTTATTTTTTTACAGGCCTAAAATATAACCACAATTTATATCGCCTCAGGAAAAGTCAGCTTGGTTGAAGCATTTTTCTCATGGTGATTGCTGTTTAATGGGTATATGTATGTGCGCTTGAAAATAATATAGTATGACTCTCAGTAGATGAAAATAGTCCTGAATATTTATTTATTTATATGTTTAACCTCAAATTCTGATGTTGAAAACAATTTGCCCCATATATACACGTGTATATATATATATATATATATATACATACATACATGCATGCATACATACATACATACATACATACTTTTTTATGTTTTTTAAGGAAAGAAATAAGGTCCTATTAACCAAATTTAAAGTTAATTAAGTCTATTAGGGCAGAAAAGATAATATTTTTAGTGAATAAATAGTAGTAATTATAATGTAATCTAGTGCAATGTAATTGTTCTAATGTAATAATATATAAAAATTATATATTAAATTAAATATAAATTCTGATGCAATCATACGATTTATTTTTACTAAGAAATAAAATAGAAAATTTGTATCAATGATATTCATGAGCCTGTGCTAACATTAACGTAGTTGCGTTAGTAATTGTTGTATTTTTATTAATTAATGTTAACAGATATTAATAAATACTAAAGCAATGTTAGTGAATGCATTACTAGTTGGACCTTATTGTAAAGTGTTACCAGATATAATAAATAATATTTCAGAAATGTTGAGCTTAAGTGATTTTTAAATTTAGCCATATAAACATCAAAAATATATTTTAGCTTTTAATTATTATATATATTTTTTTACTTATATCATCTTTATTTGGAATGTAAAGTAAAAGTATATATATATATATATATACTTTGTTATATAAACAGATACACACACAGTCACGGTGCACACAGCTAGGATGAACTAGGAACACGAGACAAGGATGTAAACTCAAAATAGCAGTCTTTAATGAATCCAAACAAGGCAGGGCAAGACAAGGCAAGGTAGACACAGACAGGAACACCGGGGAGTAACGAGTAGACCAGACGAAGTCAAACTGAACAGACAGGACTATAAATACACAGGCTAATTACAAAAACACAGCTGAACAGAATAAACTAAAAATCACACTGAACAAGGACAGGAAACAAACCAAATATGGAAACATGAGGCAGGAACACATGACACACATGACAGAGGTCTGACATAACTCCGCCCTCCAGGAAGGCGCGAGGGGGGGGGGGGGGCGCTCTGGGTGCCTCTCAGGAACACAGGATGGGGACCTCCAGAGCGGAACAAACAGAACGGAGGCCATGGCGGAGCTGGGAGCTCCAGAGGCCATGGTGGTGCAGGGAGCTCCGAAGGCCATGGCGGAGCAAGGGTCCCTCAACAACGGCCTCTACTTCCGTGACAGGAGGGGCAGGCGGCTGGGAATGGCCTCCGTAGCCACCACAAGAGGAACCCCCGACGAATCTCTGTGGACAAGACCGACCGACATGACATGGTGAATAAAATGTTCATGTGGGCACAACAAGACTTAAAAACAGCACTCCTGGCCGTGACGTGTGGACTGGATCCACGGTAACTTGGGCTTGAGTCAGCGACGGCCGGCGGGCTTGAGTCACATGTGCTCCAGGTGGGCTTGCCACATGTGTGCTAGGGAGAGACGCGGACGGCGGCGTCGATCTCCCATGAACAGCGGGCTTGGGTGAGCCACGAATGGCGGGTTGGCTTTCCCCACGGATGGCGGACTTGAGGGAGCCGTGGACGGCGGCGGGCTTGAGGGAGCCGCAGCTGGCAGACTTGACATTGGATCGGCCGACGTTCTAGAAGGAGCCGCAGCTGGCAGACTTGACATCGGATTGGCCGGCGATCTAGAAGGAGCCGCAGCCGGCAGACTTGACATTGGATCGGCTGGCAGGCTCAAGGGAGCGGCAACCCGAGAACTTGACTTTCGAACCAACAGGAACAAAAAAGAAATTTCAAAAACAAACAAAACAAAACGAGGTGAGTGGGCACCGCTTACTGATATGGTCCTGTCTTCTGTCACGGTACACACAGCAAAGATGAACGAGGAACACGAGACGAGGATGTAAACTCAAAATAACAGTCTTTAATGAATCCAATGACACACACGACAGAGGTCTGACACACACACATACATACAAAATATTTCCAAAATAAAAAATATTAAATTATATTAAATTACATATGAATATACTAATATAATATAAGTAATATAATATAATATAATATATAAAAGTTATATATTACATTCTATATCAATTCTGATGCAATTTTATGACTTGACGAACAGACCTGGTTTTTGGTGGGGGGAGCAGTGTTGCTCCATTTTTTGGAGCGGTGTTCATTCACATTGCCTACCATCCTGCACATTCTGCTAAACATCTCCTTTTGTGTACCATGAAAGAAAGACATGAGGATGAGTACATGACGGCATAATATCTACAGTGTCACTGTTTGGTTATATACAAGTTAATAAAGTTGCAGCAACAAGCGTTTTGAGCTGTCATATCTCGAAGTGACTGCAGCTCCTCTGGCTTTAGCGCCCATCTGTTCAGCCATGCAGAGCAGCGTGTAGCTGTCACAGAGGAGCAGGGTTTTGTGTTTGTGATGGGGAGGCAGTTCGTCTTGTTAATTCTGCAGATGGACAGGGGTGAGGATTTGCCCCGTGGTAAAGTACGTTCACTGGCACTGGATGTCTCGCTGCTGTTTCTGGAGTCAGTCTCAGACGGGCAGACGGCCAGACGAGATGGACAGACAGGCAGACGGACAGACAGGCTAAGATATCGCCTGCAGTTATTCAGAACCCTGCATTCTGGCTGGAGTGAATTTGACTGGAGGCAAGAGGCAGAGCGAGGATTGCTGAGGTAACAGGAACACCACACACACACATTGCTTAGGCTTTTCTTTCTCTCTCTCACTTTCCATTCCTCCATTCTTCCCCGATATTCTGATCAGATATGCAGAGCGGTTGCGGTTCCCCCCACAGACTCCGGAGTTTCTCATGTCAAATCACTTTGACTGCATAGGAGTCATGGCAGGGTGGAAGCCCTGGTGATCAGACCTCCTCTCCGTCTCTCTATGCTCACTTGCAATCATTCGCAATTTAATAATTGCGGTTCTGATTCTGATGGACTTAAAGGGATATTTCACCCAAAAATGAAAATTCTGACTTATCCTCCACTTGTTCCAAACCTGTAAGTTTCTTTCTTCTGTTGAACACAAGAGAAGATATTTTGAAGAACATTGGTAAGCAAACAGTTGACGGTAGCCATTAACTTTTTAACCATTAACCATTTTTGTTTTTTTGTTATTCCCTACTATGGAAGTCAGTGGCTGCCATCGGAAATCATAAAAAAAAAATTCTGTCATCATTCACTCACCTTCATGTCATTCCAAACATGTATGACTTTCTGTCTTTCGTAGAACATAAAAGGAGAGATTTTAAAGAAAGCTCATGCTGCTCTTTTCCATACAATGGAAGTGAATGGGGATTCAGGTTGTTGTGCTTCAAAATGACAAAAAGCAGCATAAAGCATCAGAAAATATTAACGTGTGCACAATATTCCTTGTCTGAAGTCATATGACAGTTTTGTGTCAGAAATAGCCTGAAATGTAAGCTTTTATTTACAGAGATACATACAAAACGTGGCTCCTTGGTTCCTAATGCTATTGGTACTCTTGTGTCTTGTGAAAAAGCATCACTGAAATGGTGCAATGCTTAATTTGTTCCTCAATTTTTTGTATTGTTTCTTCATTGCACTGAATTTAAAATATTTTCTTCGGTTTCAGACACAATAATATTATTTAATGCAAATCATCATTTAATACAAAACCATAAACGTATATAGTTTCCACAAAAAAAAAAAAAAGCAGAACAACTGTTTTCAATAATAAATGTTTCTTGGGAATGAAATCAGCAGTTTATGCAACACTGAAGATTTTATTTTATTTAGTCTATTTTTTTTTTTTTTTTTAAATGCAGCCTTGGTGAGGATAAGAGACTTTAAAAAACATTTGAAAAATCTTACCTCGACCCCCAACCTTTCAACGGCAGTTTATATATTTTTTTCTCTACAGTTGTCATGTGAAACAACTAAGCAGTAGCTAAACTAAAGTAGCTATAAATAGTATGCCAAATAAAAACGAAAACTCGTGGTATTGATATGCAAAAATGGACTTTGGCACGTATACGCTATGCGATGGGTAGGATTAGGGTTGTGGGGTAGATGCATAACATATGCACGCCAACAAATTTTGTATCATATGCATGCGAAATCTGCGTATTATATGCACGCCCAACATGTTCGTATCATATTTACTCCAAAGTCCATTTTTGCATATCAATACCACAAGTTTTCGTTTTTATATGGCGTACTATTTATACGCATTTTCATGCGACCGGGCTCCGTATACATACAGTAACACACAGTTCTTGGTTTATTTCACTTTGAAATGAGCAAGTCTTCTTGACCAATTTGTTGAAATTAATTGTTAAATCGGACTACACTGGTAGTGATCTTTGTTGTTGCATGCAACCAGTGAGGACAAAACAATATAAGACACTGACAGTGTTGTGTATTTATTGTTTTTGTATTATTTCTGACACCCAGTATTTATCTCTCATCACTTTTTCAATTCACATAAATAAGAATTCCCCACCAAAAGTTCCTCGCTTGTCTCAGGAAACGCAGAGATGCTGAATCATGGTAATTGGGGCAGAATGAGAATTAGAGTGTGAGAGGAAACGTTCCTTCCTCCGCCCACAGACACAAACATTCACACAAAGCTGAAGCTCTTGCACTGTAATCTCATCTCCGGATCTGCTGCAAAACAAGATAAACTGAATTAATACCACTATTTTACAGGACAGTTCCTCCCACTGACTAAAGCTAAAGAGAGATGAGATGTAGAGGTGCTGTAGATCAATGGAAAACGGAACAACTTTACAGCCCTTTGAATTATGGGATAAAACGGCCACATTCAGGACCAGGTGTTCATTTTATATGGAGTTTAATGAGGCAAATCTGAAGCACAGATTTTTATTTCCGCTGTATAATATATAAAATGTTCTCAAACATTCATGAGTGGGTTGTCTGTTGCATTTCTGAGCAGGAAATATTATTGGTCAGATGTTGCTCTTTCATAGCTCAAGAGTATTTGAAGTATTTGACTATTAGTTTCTTGGCAAATCTGGGCACAGTATGAGACGTTGTTGAGTTAATTTGTAAAATATACAATATAAAAGTTTGGAAATGCTGCCATTTTTGAAGTCTCTTAAACTCACCAAGACTTAAAACTATGAAATATTATTACAATTTAAAAGAACTGTGTTCTATTTGAATATATTTTAAAATGTAATTTATTTATATGATTCAAAGCTACATTTTCAGCATCATTACTCCAGTCTTCAGTGTCACATGATCCTTCAGAAATCATTCTGATATTTATAAAGTGAAGTGAAAAGTGAAGTGACATACTTCCAAGTATGGTGACCCATACTCGGAATTCGTGCTCTGCATTTAACCCATCCAACGTGCACACACACACACAGCAGTGAACACACACACACCGTGAACACACACCCGGAGCAGTGGGCAGCCATGCTGCGGCGCCCGGGGAGCAGTTGGGGGTTCGGTGCCTTGCTCAAGGGCACCTCAGTCGTGGTATTGAGGGTGGAGAGAGCGCTGGACATTCACTCCCCCCACCTACAATCCCTGCCGGCCCGAGACTCGAACCTGCAACCTTTGGATTACGAGTCCAACTCGCTAACCATTAGGCCACGACTTCCCTTGACTTGATATTTGCTGCTCAAGATATATATCTTATTATAATCAATATTTAAAACAGTTGTGCTGCTTATTCATTTTGTGGTAAAAATAAAACTAATAATGTGAGATTATTGGTGTATTTTTCTGAAGTGAACCATTGTGCTGTGCTAAAAATCATTTACCTAATTTTGGCTTGGTTTCACAGACACGGCTTAGACTAAGCCAATATTAGGCCATAGTTCAATTAATACATAAAGTAATTTTTATAAATGTGCCTTAAAAAAAATAAATAATAATTCTGGTGTGCATCTTGCGATAAAACAAAAGATCAGTCAGTGCAAGTTGCTTTCAGTTGAAACAACTCAGACTTACATTTTAGTCTGGGACTAGGTTTAAGCCTTGTCTGTGAAACCGGGGGTTCGTGCCTTTTAAAAATTGCTTGTAAATCTGTCATTATGCTATACTATTACACCAAATCTTGGATTTTATTTTTATTTTTTAGTAAGCATGTTTTTGTATTTCTTTTTGGAACTGATTGATCATAGGCCAAACTGATCTGAGCTTATGCACCTCAGTGTTTGAGTAAAAACAAAACATTATTTATGGATAATTTTGCTGAAGTTCACTCAAGAACTAAGGTGCATAAGCTCAGATCAGTGAGGCCTATGATCAATCAGTTCCAAAAAGAAAAACAAAATGTGCTAATGTAAATAAAAAAAGTTGATAATACTGATTCAAAGATAATATAGCATAACGAGAGATTTATAAGCACCGTTTTGTTGGGCGGTCATTTTTGACCAGGAACATCATGTGTAACAAGGTGGGAAAATAATACAACAAATATAAACATTTTACGTTTTTAGACCCTTTTTTGAGCAAAGTCAGTAAGTTTTAGTCCATTGTGAAAACATTAACTAGTATTAACTAGCAAAAAAAAAAAAAAAGTAGCACTTTATTTTAAGGTGTACATGTACTTACTATTATAATAACAATAAATTATACATAATTGCATGAAAGTAACCCTAAGCCAAACCCTAATCCTAATGCTAACCATATAGTAAGTATACGTAGTTAATGAATATTATTCAGTACTTAAATGTACAGTTACACTGTAACAAGGACACCTTAAAATAAAGTGAAAAAAAATCACTCTGGGTCAAAATGACCGGAACACAACAAGAAGGTTAATAAGTCCCCATTGTCTCTCCATTCAAACGAATAGCCGACTAGGAGAGACAATTGAGACATTAAAGAGATGTTTCTTTCCTTTGGCAGCAGACATTATGTGCCATTCCAACACTCCCACACTCCCACACAACAACCTTAGAAAGTTAGTAGCTATTTTCTCGTGCTATATTTTGTGGCCCAGTGTTGACAGCAGAACACGTGTCCTAATGACCATTTGTAGAAAATAACATCCTTCTCATGTTTGCTAAGAAAAACTTTCCTTTCAAATTCAGCAAGCTGAAAATAGCTCTCCTTCCTGACAGTGCTTGTTTGTTGATCGTCCCAGTCATTCTTAAAGCGCATTAACAGCATTGAGAAGGAAAGATGAGCAATTTCCTGGAAGTCTAAAGAATGTGCAAGACATACAATTCACAGTTCATTAACTCTCAACTCAGACCATATAAATAACAGAGAAACACTGAAGACGGCATAAAAACAGACAAACATCGCATTCATAATGATAAAAAAACATCCTCCTTTGACAGCAGCTTGTTACCAAGGCTTGACAAAATGGAAAAACTCAAGTGATGCTAAACATCTGTCCTCTTGGTTTAATCATCTACAGAATCAAACACACGTGATTCTTACCTTCCCTAAAGAAATTGTGAGTTGTTGCCATACAAATGTCACCGCCATGATGCTAGGCTGTTTCCGGTGGTTGCCAAGTAGATGCCAACTTGCCCAGGTCAAAAAGGCTTCTGTTAAGTATCTCCTGGTCAATGTAAGTGTGTTTGGAGCAAAGTTACATTCCAAAGTTTAATAATCACATATCAGTTTGATTCTGTATTTAATAAGAAAATAAATTCTGCAGTTGTCATAAATGAGTTGGATCATAACAAATTTGCTCTGAGAACTAAATATATCCTCCTGTGTGTGTGTGTGTGTGTGTATGTATGGAGACCGCAAGTCTGTTTGGAGACTGAAAGCAACTGGCAAATGTCCAATACAACCATTTAAACCATAATGATCTGAGCCTCTGTTTCTCTTTGTCATTGTGCCATGTTGACTCACAGAGCGAGTAGTTTTCTATCTACTGGAATTCTCTTTCTCCCTCTATCAGCTGTCAAATCATTGGCATGACAATTAGTAGCTCGTACTGGACCTGTCTAAATAAAGTGAAAGAGAAAAAGATGAAGACTTGGGAAGAGGTGGTATAGATTTGGTGCAGATAAAATGATCTCCACTGGATAGTTGAACAATAAATATAAATTCTATACAAAGTGACTAAAATTTAAAATAATTTGACCTTTTTTTATTAAGGTTAGTTGTAAAATGTCATGTGGTGCGACTCCTAAAAAAATGTAATATTACATTTTAAATAATATTTATGAATTAATACTTGTAAAACACATACATATACACACACATTTTCTTTTATCTTTTTAAACATTATTGATTAAGGTGCGTCCATTCAAAGTATTCAAGGTATAAAGAAAATATGTTATTACTTTTTAATTCATGGTTATGCCACGTGACATTTTTTAGAGTCAGCAAACGTAAACTGGTCTGTTGCTCACACTCAAGTCGTACAACTTCAGGACTATAGAATATTGTATGGTGCTTTTTTTATGAGATTATACTTTTTGGAAAAAAAATTGTATGGAAAGGAGCAGCTTGGACATTCATTAAAATATCTGTTCCACGAATAAACAGATTTGGAACGACAAAAAATGATGACGGAACTCAACTGTCAGTTATAATGAATGTACTGTTTAGCCATAGAAGTACTGGTCTAGTAAAACCTTTCACAGTTTACTTAAAATGATCGTGTTAATTATGTCACTTAATTATGCCGTTGAAATCATTTTCATATCCTCAGGCCATTTCCAATGTAATACAATCGCTTCTGTGGTTTATACAAAAGCTATGTTAAATCAGTATGTTTGCGTTTTCCATTTCAACAGCTCATTTTATTAACATTCAAAGGTTTACTTGAGCACGAAGCACAAAAAGCTCTCTTTGGCTCTGTTTGGATTGGGGAAAAAGGTAGATTGGCCCATCTCGTCACCAAATCAAACAGTCTGCTTCTCTTCCAAGTAAAACTGATGTAATCTCATGGGCACTGTCTAATGCGTTGTCCCTCGCTACCTCACACCTGTTGCTTTCTCTCTGCCTTTCTTCTTTGATTTTTATTTATTGTTTGATTCGGAGCATCCAAGCAGCGAGAAACAAACGGAGCGCCGGGGAAACAAGAGGACTAAAGGAAATCAAAGGGAAATGGGCAGAGTGTTTATCGGAGAGGGAGGGATGGGGGTGGTTTGGCTGGCACGGACAGAGTCTGAATATTCAAGCAAACGAGACCCCCACCTCACACTCCTGCAAATATTGTCTTATCCATTAGTGGGAGCACGGGAAGAAAAGGGTAGTCTGTCATTGTGGGGCTCATGAAGGAGAAGTCAGGGGAGGAATTCTTTTCAAAACCCCTTCTGCAGTGCTCAGTGGACAGGGCCATTTGTTTGGCCCTATTCAGACGCCGTAGACCGTAGCAACAAAGAGCGCTTTCAGTGCAATCACTGTAAAAGCATGTGAAAGAGAAAAGCAGGGCAGAGGAAAGAGAAGAAAGGCGAAAAAAGAAGAAAACAACTTGAGCGAGACAGGGAGGACTTGTTAAATTTAGATATGTTTATACGGACATTTGCTTGTGTTTGTTTTTTTCTTCACGCCGAAAAGCATTCGTGGCGAAACTAATAGAGTCAAACATTATTGAGCCTTGAAGGAGAATGTTACCCAGCACTCGCCTTTAAAAATTGACACCGGGCTGGCTCGCCGAGAGCTCAACTGTGGTCTGGGACACCCGAGATCACCGTCGTCATAAATCCTACCTGACGTGAGCTAGCAGAGACGCTGGCCTGTGTGTTTATGTATTTACTGCGATGATTATTGCTTTAGCAGCTCCCTTCTGCAGAGTGGATCAGCTCACCTCGCCGTGGGGCGCCCAAATGCTTCCAAAATGCGTCCGGGGTGAGCGCATGTGGCTCGATATAACTTAATCATGCAGCAAGCCGAGCGGCTTCCTGTTTAGTGGCCTTCGAACTTATAGTTCTCCCAGAAATAAAGATTCTGTTGTTATTTACTCAGCCTCAGGTTGTTTCAACCCCGTTTCACAGTCTTTCTTCTGCGGAACACAATGGAAGGTGTTTTGAGGAATGTTCGCGCTACTCTTTTACATACAAAATTCATAATGACCATGGATGTCAAAAAAAAAAAGCCTCATAAAAGTAGTCCATATGACTTGTGAAGTATGTTTGAGGTCATATGAAAAACAGACGTAAATTTAAATCATTATTTGCTGGAAAATTATCTTTTCTCCAGAGTTTTCAAATCTGATTCACACCTACTGTGTTCAGTTAAAGAAAGAATTGCACTAGATTTGATGCCATTGACATCCAGGTCCATTGTTTTTGAATGTCATGCCACATGTCTGAATATGTGGAACTGCAAATGTGATATGTGAATAATCTAGTGCGATGAGACCAGTTGCAAGCTTCATAGAATGTATCTTTCCACATAGAATGCAAAAACGCTGCTTGACGTTGCACAATCACAGCCAGTCAGAATCTATGGTGTTTAATAGACAACTATGAGGTGTAGGACTTTGGACCAATGGGATTTCACACTTTTCACACCGCAGAGCCACCCAGTATCCGCTACAGAGATTTCCTGCTCGTCACTTCTCATGGGTATGCATGGATTTAAAAATGTTGCTCTTTCCCCCACAAAATTTACTCTACGGCTTTGAAAAATTTTAATTATAGCAAATTTGTGTTTAGGACAGGAGTTTTCAAACTAGGGTCTGGGGTTCTCCAGGGGTCCCCTAGATAAGTTTAGAGAAAAATAACTAAAATAAAAAAAATAATAATAATTAAATAAAAAATCAAATAATAAAGGAGTTACATAGGGGGTAAACTTTCAAACTGGGGGCTGTAACAAAATTGTCAAGGATATGCAGAGCGAATGTGGACAGCCACACCACTGTTTTTAAAAGTCTCTGTTTCGGTGTGTTTACACTGAAACGCAACCCCGGAGCTTTCAAACTAAAATGGGGTCTGTAGCATTTTCAAAAGTCTCCATTTTCGACCTCGAAAACCCCGGAGTATCGTAAACGATAGGCATAAGCGTAGCAAAAGTTATGCGTTTAAAAATGAAAACTAGTGTAAATGGGGCCTTAGTCTCCAGCGCCATCATTTTCCAGAACTGCAACCTTCCTGGAGTTTCCGGAAGTGGAATGTGTCAGGTTCTCAGAGACTTTTTATTGGGCAAGAAATAATTTTAAATGGCCCTCACTTAGTAAGAATAACATGCTGAAGTGTTGTGAAATACATGTAGACTGATTTTTTTGTAGGCTTTATGGACAGATATGTTGAGAGTGACTCTTGAAGGACCAGCATCACATCCTCTTGTACCACTGTTTGATGAATTTATCATAAGTTTTGGGAGATCATTTTAGTTCATCTCCTATCCTGAAAAGTATGTCTTATATGATTGATTAAAAATGAGCTCCTAAAACTTACTGTCAGATTAAATAATTATTAATATATATATATATATATATATATATATATATATATATATATATATATATGCTTGCATACATACATACATACATACATACATACATATATATACACACACACATATAGAGAGACGCACACACACACACAGTATAAATTGGGCCTTTTTCCAAAAAAATTATAGATGCCATTTAAATCTTTGGATGGGGGGTCCCTCACAAAAGGATGATCATATTTAGGTGATCTGTGGCCCCTGATTTAGGGTGTTTTTGCCCCATTTTGAGGTTGAAAGCAGTGGTTACTAAGCATTTTTGATGTATATGGTAAAGAACTGTGTGAAGATTACTCAATATTATTTTTTCTGTGCTCCACTGATAAAACAGCAACATACAGGTTTGCAACGACATGAGGGTGAGTAAACAATGTCAGAATTTTCATTTTATGGTTAAAATATTTTTTTTTTCAGCAGAAGAAAAATAAATCATATTCTTTTTTGTTCACTTTATTAATCCACTATTTTCATTTTATTCTCCTCTCTCTCAGATCCCGGGCATGCCTGCAGTATGGAGTGGGTCTAACCAAACAGCAGTGCTCTCATAAAGATTTTTTTTTTTTGGCGTGGAGGCGAAGGAAAGTAGAACAGGTTTTCATCAGTATAGATCGCGACGTGTCAAACATATTACGAATCATCATGCTAATATGGAAATTTCTGGTAATTAAAAGTCACTCTTCCCGGCGTTCATGAAGGAATAGGTGTAGGCGTGCGAGCTTTCATCTGTACATCTGTATGTTTGGGTGTACGTGTCTCAGATAGATCGATGGCTTGGGGGTTGGTGATGAAAACAGCGTGCTTGGTCTGTTTCTTTTTTTTTTTCGTCTACTGCCAGCTGCTTTATACCATGGATGGAGCCATAGCTTGACCAAAATAAACCTGCCAAAGACAGAGATGGAGGGAAAATGTTATTTTTTTTCCCCCTTTCAGCTAGATATGGCCCCTGTCCAGACAGCCTTATAATCACACTGTTCATTTCTATTTTATTGACAGATGCAGCATGTAGGGTTGGAGAGAATACAGAGTGGTTTTCAAACCTCTGGGAAGGATGCAGTTGTGGACCTGCATGAAATATTGTGTGGATGGCATTATTGTACTTGGACCAGGCACTGCGCTCTCAAAAATGACATGAAAATATACATGCCATTATATAGGAGCATGTGCTGCACTTGTGTTTAGTAAAACTGTCAGTACACTGACATTAAACAAGCCCTTACAATCTCAGGTTCTCTCTCAAACTTCTCAAGCCACCCTGATGCAAGCTGATGTGTTTAACAGAATCAGAAACTGAGGAAACCGCATTATGAAAGCAGCAGCTCTCCCAGATTTTATGACTGGATTATACTGAACTGTGTGCATACCACTATTAGCAATAAATTGCCATTAACTTAATACACTTTCTGTAAAAGCTCTGTAGTTGCAGTATATTCACAAAAGGAAAACGTATTCCCTTTCCCTTACCAATGTAAATTTGCTACTATAATAAACTATGGCAACTTAAATGACAGGCAATTTCCAAACATATTCTAAAACTTTCTTACACTTTACTATATGGACGTGTGGTTTTACAGTGGTACAAAACTGTTGAAGAAATACAAAATAAATACAAATAAAGGTGAAATTTGGTTACCATTCTGATTTTTTTGTCATGGGTTACTATCAAATATTTTTAGCAGGTCGTGTTTTATAATATTAAAATTAAAAAATTTCAAAGGTCTAGGGTCTGTTATTTGTTGGTTGGTTAAAATATTTTATTTTTCAAGGGTGCATTAAATTAAAAGTGACAAGAAATATATCACAATTGTTTTCAATCAATGAATATATATACTAGTTTATAACATATATATTATTAAACATCACAACTGTTTTCAACACTGATAATCAGAAATGTTTTTTGAGCAGTAAATCAGCATAATATAATGATTTCTGAAAGATCACGTGTCACTGAAGACTGGAGTAATGATGCTGAAAATTCAACCTTGCATCACAAGAATAAATTACATTTTAAAATAGATTAAAACAAAAAAATTGTAATGATATTGTAATGCAATAATATTTAATTGTAATAAAATTTCACAATATTATTGTTTCACATATAATTGATTATATTATTTAATGTTAGAATTTATTGTATATACAGTCTGCCTAAAAAAAACCTTAAACTAGTTTGGTTTGAATTTGGTGGTCTCCCAGGCTAGCTTATAGGGCACCTGTCTTTTGGCCAGGCTGGGAGACCGGCGAGACCAGCTTAACCCAGCTAGGATTAACAACTATAGGGGAACCGATGTATACTTAATGCATAAAGCATGAATTCTAGAATACCTGGATCATTACTGTACCAAGACATATTTTTTCCGACTGTGTTCACCTCTGACAGATGGGGATCATAAAATAGCGCCTCTGTGTCTCTCCTAGAAGCCAGTCTCAGAGGCCACGAACACACATGCACACACTTTTAGCAGATGTGCTCCTTGTGTGTATTTGGTCAGCGCATGTCATCCATGAAATCCTCACATGAATAGGAGGAAGTGAACAGAGCCAAAGTTATCCTTAAGGAAGGGAGGGAGAGAGATGGTGACAGATGGAATGAAGTAGTTGACTTCTTTATTTTAAGGACTTTATTTCCTTCACTTTGGCAGCCTGTCATTTATATGCTCTCGCTTCTTTACAGAGCACATGTAAAAACATACAATTGCATGAAGGTTCATGCACATGCACGCACACTCATGCAAACGCAAATGCACACATATGCATTGCTTTGTCTGGAAAGAAAAATAACCAGTGCAGTCTCAATCTCTCAGCTCTCTGCAAACGCACAAACCTTTCTTTAAGCTTGGTGGACAAAGCTTGTTCTCAAAATCCCAGTGAGTTTCCAGCTCCCAAGGTGAAAGAAACCCATAATGATAGCTAGTCCAAAGACTAGCTAGTTATACTCAACAAATCTGTGACACTGCTGCCAAAGAAATAATGGAATGGAATAACCATACTATGTATAATACTATGATAGTTAAAAAAAAATATTTGTTAAAAATGCTATTTTTATATTTTAATTTTATAAATAATATTTTTTATTATTTTGTAATTTTGTTATGTGCTTTTTTATTTTTGTAAGCTTTTTTTAATTACTATTTATGTTATTATTATTTTATTTATTTATTTACTTACTTACTAGTTAGTGAGTTAGTTAGTTAGTGGAAAACAACCTTGATGCATATGTACTTTATGAACTCAATTAACTAATTTTACTCAATGAACTCCAAAATTTGCAAAAACTTAGAAATGAACAATCAACATATGACCACTATTGTTAACATATCAGAGCCTATTTAGTATTTAACCCAACTATTAGGCAATGATAACAGAAGTTGTTTACGAATAGAATTCATAAAGTCACAGTACTACAAACAGCTTGTGTAAATAAAATGTTTGCCAAATAAAATATATTAATAATATAAATATTTAATATATTTTAATATCATTTTTATTTAATCCATGCATTTTTAATTAAATTATTAAATGGATGAGAGGAGTGTGAATTTGTATGGGCTTGCAACTTGGTGAATACAAATTGCAGAATTTTCAATTTTGAGCAAACTGTTCCTTTAATAGTCAGAGAGAGGGTGGAAAATGGTTGTATAAACCTAAATTATGACTGTCTTTAGTGAAAGAAACCTTGACTAACATAATGAGTGAACGTCTTGGAAAAAATGTTTCGACATAAATCCAATATGATGCGTCATTCCTTTATTGAGGATATTTAGGGAGTGGCTTGTCTGAATAATAGAGCCGCTGAAGACCATTGTCCCAAGTGTTGTTATTGTGACCTTGCACTTGGAATAGCACCCAAGCGACCATTCTAACCATAGATGTCTTAACCCGGTTAACTATCTCAACTCCTACAAGCCAATAAAATGCATTTTGTCAGCCAGCAGAAGCCTTTGCAGTAAATTTGTAATTGTTTTCACGGTTAAGTGACCAATTCCTGCCGAGCTGAGCAAGGTCTCTCTTCATGATATCTATCCAAACCTTGACAGGAAGCATATTTCAGTGTGCAGGATTCATGTGGTGACTAATGTTTGGTCGTCTACCAGCCCTCCCTTCGGCTGTTAGAGCTGCCGCTGAGAAGGGGGAAGAGAACGAGTGTGAGCCAGCTTCCATTAATGTTTTTCCACTTAAGGGTAAAAGCTCAGCCAAACCTGAGAACACCTCCTAAACCCACTTCCAGTGTTTGCTGCCACTGCGAGCGCTCAAGCTGACAAACACGCCAATGCCTTTTTCCTACTGGCATCCCTTCCTCTTAGAAAAAACTCTTTTTGACAGGAAGTTGCTATACGTTGGTCATTCGAGGTAGCTTGTATCAAATCCATTAATAGCTTCTTGTACACTCCGTACATGGACAAATTGTGACCTTTGGATAAGTTGAACAACATTCTTTGCGGTTTGCCTCAGTTTTAATGGAGCCCGAGGCTATGAAAGACTGAGATAATGAAACTACGGCTGATGTTAAAAGCTGTCAGTTAACCAGGACAGGTGCACAGTCATGAACAACAATGTAACCCCAGGCAAAGCAGACTAATGCAGGTTTGTTAACACAAGCAGACAGCTTAACTTGTCGTCTTTTCATTCAGAGAGTTTGTAACCCTTCCTTACCTGCACTGTTCATTACTGGGATTTCAATAAGCTGCTAACACAAGTATGTAAAGCAGGAGTTTACAGCAAAGTCAATATATGGATTTGTTGCAATGGTAAAATTATTTTTTATCTGTATCTGTATTCAGATAAAACCTAATGTGGGCAGGGCTTATAATTTGTTCAAAAATGTATACACAAATGTAATTCTTTCCTTTCATTGTTAACATATATATATAGGCCTATATTCTGATAAATTCCCTAGTTCCCACAAATGTATTGGTTTTCCAGCATCTCTTGCATATTTGAACCCCTTCCAGCAGTGACTGTATGATTTTGAGATCCATCTTTTCACAATGACGTTGACTGAGGGATGCATACACAACTATTACGAAAGATACAGATATTCATTGATGATCCAAAACGAAACACAATGTATTAAGAGAAAACTTTTGAACAGGATTAAGTTTGTACATCTTTATTTTGTTTAAATATTATATATTTTCCCCATTTAGTGCTGCCCTTCAGAAGCTACAGAAGATACTTACATGTTTCACAGAAGACAAAATATGCACAATTTACCCTTCAAATTCAAATTCTAAAAGTTTCCTCCCCCTGGCTCTGAATGCATCGTTTCCTTAATTTAATTAAGCTCACTGAACAGGCACATTTTAGTGTACAAATAGGGACTTTATATCTAAATTTAAATACATACATGTATAGCTAATTTTATGAAGCTTTCTGAAGCCTTTTACATTTTATGAAGGGGTCCCTTGCAAAGTAATCATCATATTCGGGGAATCATGGCATCAAAAACATTGAAAACTCCTGATCCAGAATACCCTAGCGTTGTTATGGCAACTTTTTCACTTCCAAACAGCATTCACACACTTTAGAAAATACTAAATACAGTTAACTGTTTATATATTTAAACCTAAATGAATGTGTACAGCCTGTCTTTCCGTGTACTCATCTCTCATCTGTCCCACAGACAGATTGTATGCATATCTGTCTCCACACAGGACCTTCCCTCCAGCCATGAATAAATTATGCCTGACATGTTGCAGGAAGTTCCTTTGGCAGCAGATACTTCCAAACACTCAAGTATACACTCAGCAGTACCACCGTACTGGCTCTTCCCTAGTTTTCCTAAGTGAGTGCGTCAGATCTTTGCAGAGTGGAACATATCATATGAGCTTTTTTATTATCAGCAATCTGCACACGCTCACAAAAAGATGCCTAGCTATTGGTAAATCGATCACTTCTATTTGATATCTCTGCGAATTAGCCACGCTAAGTCAAAATCACACTTGACAGCAGAGCAAAGCCAACAGGAAATGTCACGGGTTAGTCGACACTTCTCAGGGATGTCTTCTCTAGCAGTGACTTGATGACTTACAGACAGAAAACAAGATGTTATACACTTTAACATCTCTGCTAAGCCTGAGTGAGGGCAAGATTGCTCTCATCTTCCGTTTAGCTGCCATAATAGCCTCAAATTCCACACAAATGACTTAATTGTGTAATTTTACAAATGCTGATTTTCAGGTAAATCGAGAAGGCGTCATCATCAGGCCTGGATAGCAATTCTCACCCCGCAGGCTTCCATCGGATCCAACGGAAGGACGTTTTTCCCTGTTTCTAGTGCTGTTACCAAGGAGGCCAAAGAGACCCGGGTATCTAAGGAAAATCGACGCACAACCAGCCACCCACACTTAGACACATTAAAAAAGGGGAAAAAGTTGCATAATTGTAGAGAATGTCAGCCAGCGAGAGCGCTCCACATCCTCTAGAGTATATCCTGTTCTTTCAGAAGGGGTTTTCTCCTCACGCTCCTGAACAAATGGCAGGAACTGGGCCTGGAGACAGGGAGGAGAAAGAGACAGGGGATGCATGGGCTTTAGACTCTGCGAACAAGCTTTTAACGCAACGTGTTGAGACGAATTACTCTTCCGAGCCCTCGGGGGGAAGCTTTTTCTGCAGATCACTTGCTCATCTCTCCTTCTATGGAGTTTTGTATGCAGTTATAGCTCGTAAATCATTGGGGTTTCATGAGTGGGGAGGAAGAGCTACAGAAAATCTGATTTCAATTGATTCACTTACAATACCAGGTGTTCCTGGTGTTCCTACACAGGTGGGTGAGTACACAGGTGGGTCAAAAACCATGAAGAGCATTTTGTTTAGGGACAGTGAAAGAATATAGACAACTAAAATCATACACTGTTTATATACAAAACTACTTAATACATAATCATCCCTGTTATTGAGTAATTTTAAAATTGTGATCATTTGGACCCATCTGTGAGATGACAAAGTCTTATTTTGTTTTTACACATATAGTGTTGTGTGTATTTGTCAAATTCAACCTTTCAACCCTGTTATTATAAGAAAAAAAATAATCAAACATAAGTTTTCTTTAATTTAAAGAAAATATATGGTTAACAATAACTACATATCAATATTTGGTAACAAACCATCTTGCCACAATTCAATGATAACCTAATTTATGCTAAATATGCAACCCTGTTACCCATTCTTTCTTACTTAGGAACATTTTCTGGAATCTATACATTTTATAAATGATAGCTATTTTTGTATATTTCTAGAAAAAACAACAAAAACACAGGATTTTAAACTGTATTAAGACAGATCCTAAATTAAAGTGACAGGGTTGAAAAAAAATGCAAACCTCATTTAAAATAAGTAGAAAAGAAAACAGCTCATATAAAATGCATCACGTGGACTAATCTGTGAGACAACAAATTGTCTTATTTTGCTTTTACACATTTAGTGTTGTGTGCATTTGTCAAAATCAACCTTTCAACCCTGTGTTTATAAGAAAGAAAAAAAATCAAACAAATGTCTTAATTTAAAGAAAATATATGCTTACCAATAACTACAAATCAATATTTGATACCAAACCATGTAGCCACAATTAATTGATAGCTTAATTTATGCTAATTGTGCAACCCTGTTACTCTCTTTCTTTTTCTTTTACTTTCTCTTTCTTTCTTTCTTTCTTTCTTTCTTTCTTTCTTTCTTTCTTTCTTTCTTTCCTTCCTACTTACTACTACAATACTAAAATTAAACAAAATAGGATTTTAAACTGTATTTAGGCAGTCCTAAATTAAAGTAACATGGATAAAAATGCAAACCTCATTTAAAATAAATATAGAAAATAAAACAGCTTATTTAAAATGTATCATTTGGACTGATCTACGAGACAGTAAATGATCTCATTTTGTTTTTACACAGGGTTGAGTGCATTCGCCAACCACAACCTTTCAACCCTGTTATTATAAGAAAAAAATATTTTGAAATGAAAATATTATATGAAAATATAGGAAATTGAATATTTCCTTTAATTAATGGGAAATATGAGGTTGTTAGTAATTGTGAATTAACAATTTGATACCAAATCAGCTAGCCACAACTGAGCTTAATTTACGCTAAGTATGCAACCCTGTTACCCATTCTGGAATATTTCTCACAAATTTTTTAGACCTTAAACATAAATTATTTTCATGTTTATTTATTTTTGCTTATTTGTTTCTAGAAAATACCAAAATCACTCAACTTTGTGTTTTGAACTGTTTTAGACAAGTCCTGCATTAAAGTAACAGGGTTTAAAAAATTAAACAGTAACAGGGTTAAAAAAACATCATATAAAACGAGTGAAAAATAAAACTGTTCATATATAAATTAGTTTGACCTCCTGTGGAGACAAACACCCTTTTCTGAAGGTGAAGAACCTTCTTTCAGTGACCCATTTAAAAAAGAAAAGAAAAGACAAGGTTTCAAGCCCCATTTTGTATCCTTTTGTGTAAAGCAGTCCTTATTTTTTTGTCCTCATCTTCCTTAGAAAGAGGTTTGGGTCGAGAGCACGAGTGAATGAAGCTCGTGTCTTTCTCCAGATATGGCCTCATCCACAGTTTCTGTCACGTAATAAATATTCTGTCAGTCAGGAATTAGCTGGAGGCTTTAGAAAAACCGGAGAATTCTTCTCAGTCAGCTCTCGGATTCAACACGAAAAACAGAACACGTAGCATTTCAGGGGCCTGACCCCCTAATTAATGCTCAAAGCCCCCCAATACAAGTAGCAACACAAAAGCTCGAGTGCATTTACCATTAGAGACGTGGCCTGGTGGGTAGCATGCTTGTTCTGACACGTTGTCCGGTGGCGCTTATACAACCCAAGTTCGAGTCTGACTCGGGTCATTTCCCGACCCCCTCCCTTCCCTCTTCCATTTCCTGGTACCTCCATGGTTGTCCTGTCTATAAACTGGCGTCAAATTACCCAGATTGTTCATGTTATATGAATAATGTTTCAACACTGTTTCCAAATAAGCTTTCAGAAGCTACTAAATGCAACTGTTACAAGTTAGTCAGAGTGCATATTTTCACTTGCCACCAAATAAACGCAAATGTCCTTGGCTAAGTGAACCTTGTGAAGTTATAAACGTACAGTATGTGCCTGGAATGAATCCCTCTTTAAATAAATCGTGAGATGATTAGCTGTAACAGCCTTGAAAGTGGGGGGGGTGTGACACCATTGAGGTTTTCATTGGCGAATTGGTAATGTTTGCTGACTGGATTTGCCCAGAAACTCCTCCACATCATGACCTGACTGTGTGGTCTCCCCAATATACACTGTTTCAGGGTTTTCCTATGACTGAAAGCACCATATTACTCTCTCGCCAGACCTTTAAATGGAACTATGGCCTTTAAGATGGTCGTGGCGGTGTGATTTTGGTCCGTCCCAGCATATGTTAGGTATTATATTTCCGAATCACTCTGCTATCATCTCAAACCTCAGTACGATTCCGATTCCCATTCCAAGCTCGAATGAAACTGCATTAATATTTTTTGCCCTACAGTGCGTCTGGCTTGCTAACTGGAAGGCCAAATAAAATAAAAAGTAATTGCATATTCTGAAAATGAGAGCTATAATGCTGTAGTAAAACAACTCGTTATGTTGTTGTTATTCTTGGCGATATAGTTCACGTTTTGATTTAAGTTTTAATAGTAATAAATTGCGGCGATGGTAAGTATCAGTGTGTTCAGCTCAGACCCATGTTCCCAAAGCCTTTTAGTGGAGAAGCTAAAATAAGTTCTGGTTTGTTAAGGCTGCGGAGGCTGCCATTATGTGGTTTGATAGATCCTGCTAGCGCTAAATTTACGCACAAATGAAGTACCTCATCAGAATCTGTGGCCGTAAGACAACAGCACACACCAAACGTGGCCAGACGACACTTTTTCATTTGTTATTTACAATCTGGCTCAGGTTCAAGATCTGCAGAGGAGCCAAAGAGCACATCGAATGACATATAGGCCTAAAGAAATAAAAAAAGAGCAATGCAAATGTTAGCTTCGCAAGTGTTTTATTGTCAACAGTGAAGACGTCAAATTGCAATGGAATTCTAGCAATAGTTTTTCAGGTGCATGATTATCAACAAATGTGATAATTTGCTTTCTTTACATCTCTGACACTTGGGTTTTATCCTCATATGACCTATATGAACTCACATTTATTGCATTTTATTAGTTTAAAACAGTATGTTTGATGTTATTTAAATAAATTACATATATATATATATATATATATATATATATATATATATATATGTGTGTGTGTGTGTGTTTGTGTGTGCATGCGTGTGTGTTACTTTTAAAAATGTCTTCAGCCAGGTCTGTTGGCTGTTTTTATAGGTTTTTTGGCCACGTTTTAGCTGGTCAGCCTGGGAGACCAGTTTCAACCAGTTAAGACCAGCTAACTTTCATTGGTTTAAGCAGGTTTTCTCAACAGATTAACATCAACTGCGTAGATCTCTGTTTGCATGACATCACACACTTGTATCTCTGTGAGATCAGAGTTCTAGATTTTCCGCACAAGTTTTCAAGTTGGAAGTCTAACTCCAGGGTCACTCTATTGTACTTTTTCAAGCAGGAACTTGGAAATTTTGACTTTAAGCATAGCCGGCAAAACCACAATTTACTACTTATTTAGTAGCTTGAGACAGGAGAGAAGGAGACGTTCTTATTCTAGACAGTAATTTTTGAACATAAAATATTGAAAATGAATATACATATTTTTTTCATTTTCCTGGAATAGACAGACTGTCAATTTTTATCTTCAAATTATATTTTTTTTCTTACATTTTAGGAGTGCACTAGATGACCTGAAAGCTGACAGCCACTGACTAAAGGCTCCTGTTTAAACAACTATGGTGAAAACTCTGAGGTGAGGTTATTCCTGCAGTAAGAGGAGCAGCTCAACAGCTGGAAACAGAATGGAAAAGATGTTGTTTGAACTGACTCTGTTGTTTTTGAACAATTGCCACTAATTTGCCATCTGGTTTGAGCCCCTTTGTGGTGAGTTTAAAAGAACATTAAGCAGGCTTTTCAGGGATGGGCTGACGTGGTGTGAGCTATGGTTACGGTGTGTGTGAGAGCGAGGAGGTTTCAGGACACAGAGGTTACAACCACAGCAGCACCTTAATAGCAGGCCATGAGAGGTGCAGTATTCAGTGTCAAATGAGATGTTCTCCTCTTGTTGTTAGTGAAAGACTGAGTCTGCACCTGCCTGTCAGAGTGTGTTCCTCAAGTGGAGGTCACTTTTAAGAAGTCTTCAATGGATAAAGTGGAAAAATCATGCTCTTCAAGTTGTTCAAGACAATTCATTTTTGAGGAGTTTAAACTTTGTGAATTGAATTGCATGTTTTCATTATGTTTTGATATAAAACCACCAGTGTTGGGATTAAAGCATTACAAGTAATGCAAGTTACACAATCAGATTACTTTTTCAAGGAACTAGTAAAGTGACAATTTGAAAGGGCCTTTACAATATCATTTTTTGCTTTTTTTGTTGTTAAAAATAAATAAGAATGCCAAGCCCAGGTGAAAAAAAATGCATTAAATGCATTACTTTGCATAAAACGTAACTAAGTAACACAATTATTTACTTTTTTTGGAGTAACACAATATTGTAATGCATTACTATTTTTCTCAATGAAAACCACTATGCGCATGTTTTTGTCTTTTTTTGTTTTTATGTCTATCAGTGACAAACATGAGACTGAGTATTAAATGAATAGGTACTGTATAAATGACTGTGGATGGTGTAACTCAGTTCAAGTGGTCTTGGGAGAGACATTTTTGAGTTCATATGGAATCTTTTTCATTGCAGACTGGGAATCTGAGCATTATTTGAGACAGTTAAAATTCACATTTTATGTTGTTTTTTGTTCTGCAGAAAAAAGAGAGATACAGGATGTTTCAGTAAATGTCCCAGTTTACTGGTCTCTATTTCTTTTCTTCTTTTTTTCTTTGCTGCCTAGGAGAAACAATTGAGACTTAAGAGACAGCTCGAAATCTCTTTCTTATTAGTGTGTGTGTTGCACACTAATCAATAAACCCCTTTCACCTGCACACACACACACACACACACACACTCACGTCCATCTGAGAGACAGGGAGAGAGATCCCTAAGGTATTAGTCAGGTAATGCATTATTGAAGAGTGCATCTTGCCAAGCAGACTGTCCTAAATTAGTGTACTACACTGCAGTCAAGCACACAAAAACACTGACCACAGCTAGATTTCCTGATTCTCAGCTACTTTCTAAACCAAGGTAAAATCTCCAGCTCTCTCTGACAGATGTTCTGCTGTTGCTCTGTTCATCCAGAGAGTCAATAACAATGTAACACTGTGTTTATTAAAAAATAAAAAATAAAAACATTAATAATGCATGGAATTATAGGTTTGTGTCAGAATTGTTTATGGTGAATGCTAAGTCAAAAATCAATCCTAAATATGAAGTGGAGCTCGATGGTAAATATAAAACATAAATGTATCAATGTTTTATTCAGCAAGGACAAGACCATGAGGAATTAAAGTTGTGTGAAATACATTATTTTTGAGATACATATTACTGTAGAATCTTTTCAAGGTGTTTTATGTCTTTTGGATGATAAAAACGTATATATATATATATAAACACAAAATTGGGAATAAAGTTAAGCAAAATAAGTAAGTTACTTAATAAAGTAAAAATAAATTAAAGCTAAAATACAAAATAAATAAACAAAAACGTAACAAATTTACTACAATTAAAATGCAAACTGAAAATGTATCAGTAAAAACTAATTGAATTACTTTCAAAATCCCGTATGAACAACACAGGCAGATTCGGCTGTTATGTATTCATTTAAACAATATAAGATTGTATAAATTACACTGTAAAAAAATATCCGTAAAATTTACGGAAAAAAACTGGCAGCTGTGGTTACCAGAATTCTACCTTAAAAAATATGGTAGCAACGTTTTAGGTTTCACGGTTTTAACTTAAATTTACAGTTAAATACCGTAATTTCTTTAACTGATATAATCTTAATATACCAAACTATTAAAGTACTGAAATCTGTTTTGTTCCTTTGAAATACACTGATAACCACCAAATGCAGGTGATGATGAGAAAGTCACATGATGAGCCAAAGCCCATCACAAGCAACTTTTAAACATTCAAATATACAGAAGGTGCACAGTGTCATTCACACAAGCACTAAACACCATCATGGTGAGACTCATTAAACTGAAATATGCTATAAACATTAATTTAACAACATTAGATGTAACATACAACCCTAATAAACATAACCGATAAGAAAAAAACTAAGAAGAAACAGTTATTTCAAAGAAAAAAACGTAAAATTCAAACAGAATTTGAAATGGAATGCAGGGAATTCTGGGAACGTCAGTTTACGGTTTTTCCCTGTAAATTTTACAGGAACTTTCCGTTAACCATGTAACAGGTTTTTACCGTAGCATTTTCACAGTTTTTTACCGTTAAAATCACGATAATTTTTTACAGTGTATTCTTGAACTGACTAATGTATTTGAAAGTAGAAGGTTACATTAAACAACATACATTGTAACATTATACATTGAATTTTGATGTTAAATCCACTATTGTTTTATATAGAATTGTTCTATAGTCTATACAGTATTTCATGCAATTACATTAGAAGTAACTAATTAAATAACAGAAAACGTTAACTTTAACTTTTCAAGGGAAAAGTAATTAATTAATTAGTAATGCATTACACTCAAAACTGTTTATACAGTGTTGCTCCTGCAAACTTGTGACAATACAGTATATCATTTAACTGCCATTTAAAGAGTTTGCTGTTCTGGTAAATAGTTAATATAGATAAAACAATAATTAATAGCTAACGGTTTGTAAAAATGCAGCCCCCTCCGAACATAAGAATGCATCTCCAAGAATAAATAATTAATGTGAGCAGTTAAAAAGCATAATCTAATGCAAAACTTCATTAAATAATCAGGAAGGTTATCTGATGTGCTAAATATTTGACTTGCAGCTCATTAATTCACAGTTTCTTGCTAACCGATGCAGTGGCTGAAAAAAAAATTCTAGAAAATGTCTAGAAAATTAAAATGGCTCTACCTTAAAAAAAAAAAAAAAAGATTATTATTGGTCTTGTGGGAATGTGTGGCAAATTTCAAAGAAGAAGTAAAGCATACAGGTCTCAGCAAGCACATTATGCAGATTATACCACAATGCATTATACCACACGTGCATTCATTTTTCTCCGTTACAATTAATAATCTCGCCTCTCTTCAAGGCTATCAAACAGACTTCAATGACTGGATTGAATTCAGCGCTTTCTCTCTGTATGTCACATCACGTCAAGATTGGCACTCACATACGTTTGAGAGCGTTGCATTGTTGTCACATTGAATATTTATAGCAGGGTTTTGAAAAAAGACAAGAAAAAAGCCTTGATGAACATCTAAATATACAAACATGTAGAAATGTCAGCATGATTTGTTAGCTTAGCGTGAGAGCAGTCGACTCTGACAGCATGGCAATCTGCATGTCAATTTCTCTTAATTGGCCGACCCGAGTTTGATGCCACTTTTGACAGCCGTTGGCGGCGAGGCCCTAGATCTGCAGTATGACATTCCGCCGTTGTTACGCCTGTTTTCTGCAAAAAGCCCTTCTTGTTGATTTTTAAGGATCCTGATCCATAATAAGGGGATTTGTAGTCTGATTGTTTTTTTTTTTTGAGGTGCGTGGGGTGGCGTCAAGCAAGGAAATTTGAGTTTCTCTTGCAATGTTTGGTGCCTAAAAAGTGGCACCCTGGAGAAAGAGAGCGAAAAAATCAAAACACACACATATCAAGACTTTTTGGTCTAATTAGGATAGAGGCATGTTATTTGCTGCAAGGCATGCGCCGACTGTATTTAAATGCAGCCTCCTTCTGTAATTACTCTGCCAAAGGGCTTATTCTTTACATGCCTTTATGAAAACAGCTTACATAGACAGTACGATGGCCTTAATTGTATTCCCGGGTGTATACGGTGTCAATCAAAAGCAATTAAATATGATAAGACCATTTCTTTTTCCAGGCTTCTTTGCAAATGCTTTTTTTTTTTCCGAAAGGTTAGAGGTCTGAGATCTGCTATGAATAGAAACTTTGATAGTCAGGAAACCACTAACATGCAATGGCCTGAATAAACTTCCTTATAATAATAAATCTGATTGTTAACAGAACATCAGTGAAATATGTTTCACATGTAAAATGTAATTGAGTTATTGTGTGAACTGTATAACTTCCCGTCACGTTTTACGTTGCTGGTTGGTTGCTAGGTGGTTCTGGTTGGTTGCTAGGTGGTGTCTTACTAGTTCAAAGGTGAAATTTCTATGAAAGAGTCCACACAGGTTTTATTTGTTTACTTATTTATTTAATCTAGTTTAAAACACGACACATTTGTAGAAATGTACTTTTTGTTTTCATGTTGGTTTCATATGTTTCTGAAAAACTATTTTTAAGAAAAGTTTACAGAAGTGAAACCTTCAAATAAAACTTAAAAACTTTGTTTCATCACACTTTTGTTTGGAAGCAAGTTTTTTCTGCCACAGGGATGCAAAGTAAAGTGAAATAATAGTAAAAGCAATTGGACATTTTTATATCAGAATTTTGACTTTTCTGAGTTGCCAGATAAAACTTTGAATTGTGAGATAAAACATCACAATTACTTTTTTCTTGCTAAAAAACAAACAAACAAAAAAAGTCTGTATTGCGAGATGTAAACTCAAAATTTTGAGTTTATTTATCACAATTCTGATTTGAAACTCTGTTTCTCAGAATTGCAAGGTAGACACAATTCTGAGAAACAGTTTGAATTGTGAGATGTAAACTCAGAACTTTAAAAAATATGAATTAGTCAAAAAGATGCATGTGTGCCTCTAGTTTATTACTTATTACAGTAACCCCCTAAAATGCATTTACATTTAATTTTCTCTTTATATTGCTGTTATTTGGATTACATTGCTGCAGTAAAAACACAGTTCTGTCAGGATCATGTGATGTAGCACTGGAGAAATAATAACAAAAACAATGACTTCTACAAAAGCAATAATGGCGATATTATTCAAACACAGCTATGAATTTCATGGTGAAAAAAGAAAGAAAACATACTAAAACAGCTGTCTGGCCTTTTGTCACATTGACATTGGTAAAATGAATTCGTTGTTCTTGCTCATGTCTGTGGTTTGGCCCGGGTCCCGCGCAGACAGTCCACCGCACCCTGTTGGGCCGTATCCAGGGAGACGGTGAGGCCGAGCGTGCAGGACAGGAAATGGTTGGAGCAGGAGTGTGTTCATTCCAGCTCCACACCCTCCCTGACTGCAGACGACTGCATGATACACACAATAGACGCAGACGCTGATGACCACACACCCAACTGCTGCTATTACTCACTCCAGACGCACTGACACAAATGAGACGTAACTATCTACTGAATCTCAACGGCAACAGTTTAATCCACTTAGACAGAAGAGGAAAATCTGACATGTACACAGAAATCCTACATGTGTACAGATAACTTACATTTGAGACTATAATACGGCTTTAGAAGACTCAAAATATAACTTTCATGGTACTTTTTTTCATGACAGCTACTGTAGTCGCCCTCTCCTAGTCAAAAAATCCTGATGTCATCATTTACAATCCATTTTACTCTGTAATATGACATACAGTATGAGTAAAACTCACTGTAATTTTTGTAAAAGTCGTAAGATTATTGGAGTATATTTTACAAGAAAATACCGTTTAAGTTTTTCTACTTTAAAATGTCACATTTAACACAATGTGTTCCTTGTAGCTGCTTTATAATTGTTTGATAAATTTACTAGAAATGTTTGAGTGAAAATATGTATTTTTTATTATTATTATTACATTGCAGAATATACAGGATAATCATTGAGGAAAAAAAAAAAAAAAAACGTTTTTCCTTAGAAATTGACTAACTGATAAAAAAAAAAAAAAAAAAAATATATATATATATATATATATATATATATATGCGCATGTATGTATGTTTTTCAAATGGTTGAAATTTATTTTATAAAGAAATACATTTTCCAAATTATTTTTATTTTCATACTGACAATGCTTTTATTTTAATGTGTTTTAAGAAGTTGTAATGTATTGCATAATGAAATAAAGGAATTCAATTATATTAATGTTTGTTATGATAATGCTTTCGAAACTCTTGTATTCTTCCTCCAATGTAGACACACATTGTAGTAAAATATAAAATATGACATTTTGAGCCATTATCATCTAATTTTTTCTTGGCTGTTAGCAGTCCACTTTTGAGTGGGTGATTAATTAACAGGTATTATTTACAATGAATAAATAAATAAGGAAATATATTTAATAGAAAAATTAAATAAGGAAAATCAATCAATCAATCATCATGTTTGTATATGCATGATTACAGATATGGTCATGTCACATCACAAACAAACACAAATAAATCAATAAATAACTATGGGCTTAAATTAAATGGCAACAATGTGCCAAACACATAGTACAATAAAAGCTTTGAACACATTTAAATACTTAAATGTGCTGTGTTGATGTTAATAGATCACTTCCCATCCTGACTGAATCTCTGAATCTCAAAATGTGCTCTAATGCCTAATAAATAAAGACAATCTAATAAAGACGTTTATCCTTAATGTCAATAAACAACATAGAAGAAGGGCTTGTGGTTGTTTTTGCATTGATTTGCACATTTGGGAATAATGAATTACACTTTTTTTTGCTCCCACCAATGCATTGCTCTCCTACTGTGTTGTTTTGCTCTCTTGCAATTGCATTGGCTGTTGTTAATCACAAGTCATCCAAACACTGTCCTTTTTTATTTTTTTATTTAAGAGAACCGGAATTGTCAAGCGGAACAGGAACTAGAATTATAGTTAAATTCCTTGCAATTACCACTGCTAGTTTTGTGTGTCATGAGGGTGAGAAACTAATGTCATAATTTTAACTTGGGTAAATGACTCCTTTAAAGGTCCTCAGGCATAGCAACAATTACAAGTGCTTTATCATCATTTTCAGACCTCTGAGTCAGATCAGCACTTCAATCTTGACTCCATCCTGGTGGTCTGGGCGGTTTACACCGAGCGGCTCCAGTCAGTCAGTCTGTCTCCTGAGAATGACTGTAATCCACTCTAAACACAAATAAACCTGGATTACTACCAAAAGCAGGCTTGTGCACCATCCTTTGCACCTAAAACCAATATTGCCATGCGATTTGCAGCGATCGGCTTTGACAACTCTTGAGTTGCACACAATGCAGGTTAGATTGAATTTGTTTACGCACCATTTCCATTCAAAGGGCCCAGAGAGAGGAGGTGTGAGAAAGGTCGGCCGGGATTGAGGATCAGCCTCCATTTGCTGATTAAGACGCCATGACTGAGATAAAGTTTCTAAATGAATGTCTTGCCAGCAGACGAGACACAATAGAGGAAGAAGTGTAGCACACAAGGCTAACATCTTTAGCTTAACTGCTGTGTGATTTGTAGTGCAGTTTAACAGTCTGTCCTATAGCAAGGTGCTAAAGAGTTTTTTTCAGGTAAGTTTTCTGTCAGGAAAAGTCAAATACTACACATGGTGACAAAGCACAACCATCAGAACTGTTACAAAAGCTGTCACTGGTGCAGTACCTTTTCAAAAGGTACTAATATGTACCCTTGAGGTACTAATATACACCCTTTAGGGGTAAATAAAGTACAAAGGTGTACCTTTTGAAAAGGTACCACCCCTGTGACAACTTTTGTACTTTTTATTTTCTTAGAGTGTTTTAATAATGCATCAATTATAGTCACATGCGATCAGAATTATCATAAATACAAGTTTCCAGTTGAAAAGTGGGTGTGAATAAATTAATATTTCTTTAGCCGCAAATCAGTATATTAGAATGATTTCTGAAGGAGAATGTGACTGAAGACTGGAGTAATGCAGCTTTGCTTCACAGGAATAAATTGCATTGTATTCAGAAAGAAAACAGTTATTTTCAAATTGTAAAAATATTTCACAATATTACTGTTTTACTGTATTTCTGATCAAATAAATGCATCCTAGGTGAGCAGAAGAGAACTCAAACTTCTGAACAGTAGTGTACAGTGTGCATTTGTTGTTAGAAGGTATTTGGTTAGATCTTGACATGAATTGATACAAATGTGAACTCTGAAACCCTTCAGCTTTATCAAACATCAGGGAGCTGAAACCTTTCCCCCAAAATGCTAATTAGTGTCCTTCGGTCTCCCTTCCACCTCCCCTTCTTTCCTTCCACAATACGGCCGCCAAATGACACATTCCACCGGCCAATCATCTGCAGCGGTCACAGAACGGCCTATAGGCTGAATGCAAGAGAGTGGAGGGTTAAACAGCACTGACTGTGAGCAGTTGTTCTGGCCTCTCACCCTTTGACTTTACTTTTTTTTTTCTACTCATTCTGATCCACCAATCCAACCGATGTGCTCAGAGTATTTCAGAATATGAGAATGTGAAAATGCTTTACAAGAAAGAGTAAAATAGGCTTTCACAGGTACTTGTGCAGGAGGGGTTCATGTCTATTTATTTAGACCTGTCTCTTTAAGACCATTAGGATTTTTTTTTTCTAGACCATTGACCCCCCCCCCCCCCCCCCCACACACACACACACACAAAAACACACAATCCTTATAATGTGTTCAGTTTTTTTTCCTTTTCCTTTAATTTTTCTTCATATTTCTTCAAATGTATGTTTTCTTAATATCAGTATTTTTGAAATATAATAATATACTATAATAATGTTCATGTCAATTAAAGCTGCAGTCCGTAAATTTCATCTGAGCCTCTGGCATGGCTCAGATGAATCTAATGTTTTGAGGTGAATGTGTGGCAGTCAGTCACACACCGGTGTGGATGTTTACTGTACTTCGCAATCACAGATTCTAGCTTACGTCTTGGAATATATGACCCAAATCAGAATTTTCACCGTATATTGTCATCTGAACAAGTAAGCAACAAGTCGTTTGTTCTGACCAACTGAGGAAAAAAGCATTACAATAAATCGGGCTACAAATTGTGATTCAATCTAAGGATCGGTTAGCTCATATCACACCAAACCGTGCAAATTATTAGTATTGTTATACTTTATTCTCAAATTATTAATGTTAACAACATCAGCATTGCGTGACTATGAGTGTAGTGTGTATAAGATTTAAATTTATGTACAGTCTAATCTAATTGTCATGCCATTCGAATTTCATAGTAAGAAATTATTTTTAACCCAAAAAGCAAATTATGCTCCCTTAGAACTGATTTTCTTTAAAATACAAATCTTGTGTAATATAATTTAATATAATTTAATTTCATTCACGTGTTTCATGAACACATAATCCTTTCAGGATTGCAATCTGCCATCAAAATGATACATTTAATTAATCTAGCTGCTGTGAGAAAAGGCTATGAACGTACTCACATGCGGTAGCCTAGTAGTATCTATCTATCTATCTATCTATCTATCTATCTATCTATCTATCTATCTATCTATCTATCTATCTATCTATCTATCTATCTATCTATCTATCTATCTATCTATCTATCTATCTATCTATCAAATTAATGAGAATACATATTTGGTGAGAAATATGCATAATTTATATAGAAAATATTGTAAATAACCTTAAGCCCCCCCCCACCCCTTATGAGGTGAAATGTGAACTGGACATGTTCTTAACGGGTTTTGTTTGATTATGTCATTACATTGGATACATATTTGGGTAGAGCCATTAGTCATGCTTTATTAATTTCCGTTAAGAGCGTGTCAGAACTCAATGATCCTACAGTAGTGGGTTGGGAGAGAGAGAGAGATAGAGTAAGTGAGGGAAGTGAGTGAGCGAGCAAGGGAACACGTGGAAAGAGTACAAAACGTTTAGCTGTGTAAGTTTTTTGCTCAGGCGGGGCAGGAGATGCCTCAGATGTCTGGGGCTGGGGGCTTCACGCTGTGCAGGAGGCCTTCGGAACTTGTCATCACATCAGGAGGTGTTTGTAGGAGGGCAGTCATACCCTTCACACACACACACACACACACACACACACACACACACACACACACACATACACACATACACACATACACACATACATACACACACTCTAGCTGTTCACTACTGCTGCCTTCACTGGCAGATCCTAGCTGAGGTAAGTTAACATGTGCACACACGCACAAAACCCTAGAAATGAAAAATCAGAAATGAGATCTCTTTAATATCAACTGTGTCTTTGACAGCAATGAGTTTCTTAAGTTTACCCTACTAAACAGACACCAATAATCTCACTTGAGTCTCCTGTAGAGATCTCAAAGACTAACAAGGTATGAAAACAATATGAATTAAAGCTGCAAGCAGCGATGACGGGCCCAAGCCGTCAGTGCAACCGCCACCCCCGTGGCATCAGGAAAACTGTGCACAGCGAGCACACGCATTACAGTAACCCTTTGGCAGTTTGGATTTGAGGGATTCAGCAATGAAAGGGTTAAACCAAACCATCAAGACTGTGAAGCATACACACACACACACACAACAATACATAAAACTTCTGTAACACTTTCAATAAAGTTTCAGTTACTAACATTAACTAAATTAATTAACAAGAACAATACTTATATAGCGTTTACTAATGTTAGTTAATATTCAAAACTTATAAACATTATTACAATTTTAAGTTTTATCTTTTAACATAAGTTAATGCACTGTGAATTAACAAACATTTTGATTAACATCAACAAACATTAATAAATGCTGTGAAAATATATTTTTCATTGGTAGTTAATGTTAGTTAATGCATTTACAAATGTTAGCAAATGAGTAATTATTATAGTTACCAAAGCTTTTAATGATTTATAAACATTTTTTAATTATTTATTTTTCCATGAACTAACATGAATACGTTTTGCTAACACAAATAAATAAAGTAAAAAATATATTGTTAATACTTAATGTTATTTGTGAATTGACCAATGCTAAAAAACAACATTATTTAACTGTTGTTAGTTAACATCATTAATAATTATATACCATTTAATGTTGATCAGTATTAATTCAAAAATGTGCTAATATATTATTAAAATTTAAAGTTTTATCTTTTGAACATCCCTATTTTTCTAACATTAAAAATATTTTGTTCATTGTTAGTTCATTGTAAGTTCATACTATCAATGAAGCATTAACATGCTGTAAAAAATCTATTTTTCATTGTTAGTTCATGTTAATTAATTCATTCCCTAATGTTAACAAATGAGACCTAATTATAAAGTGTTATCAAAACCTTTAATGATTTATAAGCATTTTTTAACGATTTTATTGAAAAGTTTAAACAGACCCTCTCTCTCTCTTTCCCCCACCCCCTCAACACACACTCAACTCAAACTCAACTCACACAGTCAAACACAGTTTAAAGTTTGACACGTTGCCATGGCAACATAATTTTGAAATTTGAAAATAACACACTTCCTGCTGCCAATTGGTGGCGCTATAACTTTCAGTCATAAAAGTCACACCTATCCGATCGGCATCATACAACGAACAAACCACTGAAGTTTGATCAAAATCAGACAATGTATGTGGACGTTATTAGGCATTTCCTGTTTCTCATTTTTCGCCATAATTTCATCGCCTCGCCATGGGCAAACCGTTCGAGCTATCAAAAATATCTTCGCAATTTAGTGTCCCCAATGTCTTGAGATCATGTTCACTGAGTTTGGTGGCAATCGTTTGGAAATCCTCAGAGGAGTATATCAAATTCCAGAGCATGCGCTTTTTAAACAACCCTAAATAGCTGACTTCCTGTTGGGCGGAGCCTAAGACATGCTGCGCGAAAGTTGTTCAGCTCAATGAGTTCTATATGCGTATCTAGCATGTTATATCCCAACCTCTAAGGTGTCCTAATGGCCGCGGATTCCAACATGCGTGCCAATTTTCAAGAGTTTTTGAGCACGTTAAGGCCCCCAAAAGTGCCCGGATATAAGACATGCAGCGCGAAAGTTGTTCAGCTCAATGAGTTCTATATGTGTACCGAGTTTCATATGAATACGTGCAAGTATGTGTGAGCTATACATCAAGTTTTCTGACAGTTTTCCAGGGGGCGCCATAGAGCCCTTGTGCCACGCCCGGGTCCCAGCCTCTGCGGCGTCCTAATGGCCGCGGATTCCAACATGCGTGCCAATTTTCAAGAGTTTTTGAGCACGTTAAGGCCCTCAAAAGTGCCCGAATAGTCGAAAATTAAAAAAAATAAATAATAAAAAAAAAATAATAATTCTTAGAAGAACAAGAGAACCCTGCTTGGGCCCTAATTAAAACATTACATTATCAAAATACTGAATCTGAGAGCATAGTGTCTCTTCCAGTGGCTGAACAGAACTCTCTCTTATATTGCCACCAAACAGAGAAGCACAAGGCCTTCACCTGCTGTGGAGTGAGGGCACTAGATTGCTTAGACTGGAAGATGAGTCCCAGATAGATGACCTCAGAGGAAGTGACCCGTAATTAAGCCGTTTGTCACTCATTAGCCCTGCTCTAACTGGAGCAAATTCCTACATGTCCCTGAGTGAACTCTAAACAAAGTGACCCCAGCTGCAGGGCCACTTTTAGCAAGGAGCACTTCACAAAATCATATCCAGAAGTGTTAATCCAAGAGCTCATGTCCATTCATTAAAGGAGATCTTCATCAAGCCAATTGGACACTTATGTAGTTGTTCGTAAATTTGTTCTTACGGGTCCTCCAAAGGAACACCCTTTCTCTGTATACTAATGTATATCAACTTTGTCTCATTTTTTTTTTTTATACATTTATCTAAAGTGAAACACATGAAATCTGAAAAAAATTAAATAAATAATAATAATAAAAAAATGATATATATATATATATATATATATATATATATATATATATATATATATATATACACACACACACACACACACACATGTAAAATTAGTCATAAATTGAGAAAAAAAGACAAATAAAACACATAGAAATGACATAAAATGAGACATAAAATATTTAAAAATAACATAAAATTTATAATTATATAATTTAAACCAAAATAGAAATGAAGTACATTGAAAATGAGAAATAAAACGAGACAAAATGACAAATAAGAAAACATTGAAATTACAAAAAATTAAAAACATCTAACAAAGAGTCATAAAATGGGACAAAAAAACTCTAATAAAATCTAAAAATTAGATAAAAATGACAAACCCATGAAAATAACAACATGAGACAAAATCGGTAATGGAAAACATGAAAAAACAAGACATAAAATATCTAAAACTGAAACATGAAACAAAACATGAAACAAAATGATAAATTAATACATGAAAATGACAGAAACTATCTAAAAATGAGACAAAATGAAAAAAGGGACGAATAAAATACATAAAAAAATGACATTTAAAATAAGAAATGAAATACATCCATATGAGACATGAAATAAGACAAACGAGAAATAAAATATATAAAAGATGAGACATGAAATGAGACAAAACGTAGACCAAATTAGAAATGAAGTACATTAAAACTGAGAAATAAAATAAGACAAAATGACAAATAAAACACAAAGAAAAAAATCTAACATTGAGACAAATTGGGACAAAATTAGAAATTAAATACATCAAATGAGACATATCTAAAAATGAGATAAAAAATTACACATACATAAAAATGACAAAATTAGAAATGAAAATATAAATAAAATATATAAAGATGTAAAAAGAAACAGAAAGAAAAAAAATAGACAAAAGAGAAATTAAATATATATAATGAGATGGTTGTAGACATACATCAATAATATAGAGCTATGCAATTAATGAGGATGCATATCAGATTTGCTTTTTGACAACCAAAAGACTTTTAGTAAAAGTCTCATTTTCCTCTCTGTTTAATCTCATCTAACCAACCCCACACAAGCGTGTAAAGACAATGTGTTTATTTTTTAGTCAGCCAGTGGTTATTATAGGTCTCATAAGTCATGAATGACTGGTATATGTGTTTGTGTGTGTGTTGGATGGGGAGTGAGTGTATGTGTGTGTGTGTGTGACGCCCCCTGAGGTCAGAGGGTGGGACGGGCTCTGGCTGATTGATAGCCGCATGGCCTAGTGTGGAAGGTCACAAGGGTGACACAGGCTTGACTGGGAAAATTTATACTGCCACAGTCTCGAGGTCAGGGTTTAAACATTGTTGTGCACTCTGGGTAATTTCCATAACGTTGTGAGAAAGGAAAGGCCTCCTCTGCGTGAGCGTGTGTACGTCTCCACAAAACCTGCTTTAGGGTCTTGTGAAAAAGGCTGGAAATAGAAGCGTCATTTGTTTTGCTATTTGCTTTTATGGTGTTTGATTTGACATACTAATTGCCACATGGTGGAACAACATATCATGAGGCTCCAGGACTGAACGTGCTATTGAACCAAAACAAGCTATGTTTAGAAACTCAGGCAAACATCCTGGGTCTTCACATATGAAAACAAAAAAAAAAAGAAACAGAAAGAAAATACTCCAGAATTCAAGCTGATGTGAAAATTAGGGGATTTTTGCAAAAAACAGTAAAATAATGTATGGGGTATACTTCACCACAATATCAAGAGACAAACTAATTTAAACCACCATTTCTCATTATTGTAATAGGAAAAAAATACTAAAAATAATACACTGATTATGTTGTTCTGAACTTATCTTATAATATTTGCAATATTTGAAGAGTTTATTTGCAAAAACAGACTATTACAGTTTTTCTCAGTCGTTTTGGTACATTTTTTTAATCATCCTTGACAGACAAAACAGTAAGTGCATTTCTCAATACAACTCGTGCAAATAGCAAAACACCATGGATTACCAGCAAAAGCCAGTCTCTTGCTCAAAATACTTAGTTCATCTCTCAAAATTAAATATCTGTGTCAATGAACATGTCAGTGCCGTCAGAATGACAAGTCCTTGTGTCATTGTGTACGGATAAGACAGTCAAATTGCTTAGTCATGTTGTCAATATAACAGTGTACTCTGGAGGGATGTTCTGATGTAAACTATGGCTACAGTTTGGATGACAGTTACTGTACTGAAATGCAGTAGGCAGTGCTTCTTATGTATGCCATATTTCCTTTCAAAAGTACAAATTTACACATTACTGTATGTGGGATATTGACTGAAAGAGACTGTTTCAAAATGTTTGAATTATTGAGGATATAGTTTATCTCCCAATTTTTAACTGCACGCTTCAGCCATTGTAAGGCCATGATTGACAACATTATTTCATCTGATATGCACCTCTGTCCTTGGCCTCTTCTTCCTCTTCCTCTGTCTTGCCTCTGTACACTTCCATGCATCCTTGCTCCTCTTCTTCCTCTTCCTCTGTCTTGCCTCTGTACACTTCCATGCATCCTTACTCCTCTTCTTCCTCTCGGCTGTTGCATCTGATCGTTTTCTGGATGTTCATCCATCATCAGAATTTTGTGTTTTCCTCTGTCTTATATGCTTTCCAATTGAAGGGTCATGCAATGCACCTTTGAGCTATTTCAGAGAATTGGTTTATAATTGTTTGATCTATATTCTCTTCATTAGTGAGAGTCAAGATTCACCTGCACAATTCATGGCAAATTTACAAAAAGTCTAATAGAGATGTATAGAAAATATGATTGACAGTTTATGACAACTAGATCAACCATTTTGCATTTAATGACTTTACAATGCGATGAACTAATGACTAGATGTTTTGAGGGGTAAGACAATAGCATAGAGATCTATATAATACATTTTGAGCAACATGACATAAGCAATTGATAATGTAGGAAACCGCAGATAATTGTACATAATCATTTGCATGGATGTACCAAAGCATTTGCAACTTGTTCAAAGAAATGAGAAACTGCTTTTATGATGCGCACAAGTGACACGATGATGTGAAGATTGAACAGGTAGTTTTGAGAATTTCAATTCTGATCTGAGAAATGTACCAAAGCAACTGAGAAAAACTGTAAGTTATTTTTTTAACCTAATTAAAATAACCCAAGTGCAGTTTGATTGTTATTAATTGAAATTCACAATGAAAAAACATGATTTTTGAAAATTGTTATAAACAGTTATCTGTTTTTGCAAATTAACTCTTTATTCGCACCTTTACATTGATTCCCAGGGGCATTTTCAATATTTTTATTTTCTTCTTAAATTTAATATACATGGTTATACTAATAAAACACTAATAATTGTGTAAATATAGCGCTTAAAATTAACCCTTTAAATATTATATTTTACATATGGAACTATGAAAAGATGGAACAATGAAATTATACTTTTACAAATGAAACTAAAACCACTAGTAGGTGGCAGAAAATGACTGTCTTAAGTCAGTGAGCCTTCATTCAAACGATTCATTCATAATGACTGATTCATTCAGGAGTAAAGAAGGTGACTTTATAAATGGGTCATTGAATCATTCACTCAAATGATTTGTTCAAATATGCATTTAGTATTGAAACAACAGTGGCTAAATAATGCAAAAAAGTATTGCTTCTAAAACTTAAGTCACTTAATATTAACTTAAGTCACGCTTTATTTTAAGATCCAATTCTCTCTATTAACAAACCATTAACTATGACTTTGCCTCAATAAACTCCTAATTTGCTGCTTATTGATAGTTAGTAAGGTAGTTGTTAAGTTTAGGTATTGGATAGGAATAGAGATATAGAATACTGTCATGCAGAATATGTGCTTTATAAGTACTAATAAACAGCCAATATGTTAATAATAGGCATGCTAATAAGCAAGTAGTTAATAGTGAGAGTTGGTCCCTATACTAAAGTGTTACCTCAACTTATTGTGTACTGAACTGTTATAAATCAATATCACATTTGCAATTGTGCTGATATTCAGGAAAAACATTATTCAGATCTTGCTTGTGTGATATTGCAAAAATTTATTCAAGGGCATTTCCCACAGATCTTGAATTTGCATATTAATTTTGGTGGAATTTTTGCTGAGCTGTTTTCTAAATAGTAACAAACAGTATTTTTTTTAAGCGATAAGCTCAAGCATAGCACTATATCTGTGATGTGTATTACACTAATCACAATTATCGTTGTATAAGCAATTATCAAATATACTGTTTCCTTCAAATGTGGCATTGGTAAGCAGCTTGTAGTTTGGGAAGGTTCTAATATATATATATATATATATATATATAAAGGATGAAGGATGAAGGGACTCACCATGGCAAGAGGAGCGACTGCCTCCTTCACTCTCTCTCTCCTGACCTCCAGTTTCTCCTCTGTCCAGATCTCCATTCTTTCATCCCTGTATCCCGGCTAAGTGTCTCCCTGATCCCTGCAGCAGTGGATGTCTTACAGCAGCTGACAGACAGACAGGATGAGAGCTGACAAGCTGAAATAATTACACACGCCTGTCTGTCTGGGAGAAACACCTCAGCTCTGCCTTCAATTAAACAGACAGCTGACGATTGGAGTTGATCACGGATTGCGGCCCAGACATCCACCACAGGCTGTGCAAAATGAGACTAACTAGCTGCCTATCTGTCTGATTAAAGGCGGAATGTCTCGATATAGGAATATTTTTACATTTTCTGAAGAAAGTGTGAGTGGTTGTCTGTGGAATAACTCTATTATGATGCTAAAATTTGATATGAGTTGATAAAGTGTTTAGAGTGTTTTTTAACACATTGATACCCAGTTGCAAAAGTGTTCTGGGTGGTTCCTTAAAGGAATAGTTTCAGCAAAATGAAAATTTGCTGAAAAATGTATTTGCATGCAAGATGTAGATGAGTTTGTTTCTTCATCAGAACAGATTTGGAGAAATGTAGCATTACATCACTTGCTCACCAATGGATCCTCAGCAGTGAATGGGTGCCGTCAGAATGAGAGTCCAAACAGCTGATAAAAACATGGAAATAATCCTTCCCCTGTTGTCCTCTCACATCACAGTCCATAACATACAGTATTTGTTTAAATCTGTTTTAGACTCTTTTTGCTTGTAAACAGTGCCTGATGTGTGCATATTTCTCTCCTGATTCAGACAAAACAACTTATTCATTTATTTATTTGGGAAAGCACTATTATGGATAAATGACTCATATTATACTCAGAAGCAAAAAAAATAAATAAAAATGATGGATTTATTTCTTACAAACACACAACTGTTTGGACTCTTATTCCGACGACACCATTCACTGCAGAAGATCCATTGGTGGGAAAATGATGTAATGCTAAATTTCTCCAAATCTTTTCCAATGTTTTGTTCTCATCCTCATCGACACCTTGGATGGCCTGAGGTTGAATACATTTTCAGCAGACTTTAATTTTTGGCTGAAATATTCCCATCCCACGTTTTTATGGTATTCTGGTTCCTAAACATACCATGTCTCCTTTTTTCACTTATTTTATGACAAGAAGTTGTCTGCTTGCTTGGAAAAGTAATAGCACACCTGTCTGAGGTTAAAACGCTTGAGGTGATTACAAGGTTGGATTGTGTTCCCACCACACCTCAGGTTAATACGACTACCTGATTACAAGACCTATGTTTTAAACTTGGATTTGAGCTCATCATTGACAGAGTCTGTTGATGTCTGTCTCTCATGCAAGCAGACTTGACTGTTAAAGGGAACGATGAGTTTGAGGAATGCTGTCTCCTAAATGAGCAAGGTTAATTGTGACGCTGACCTCTTCATTCCAGCAATAGCTCGAACGTGTTCCATGCTGGGCACAGTGCTGAGGTCACACATGAGCGGGCAGGGAATGAAATGTTGCTTATTTACATATAGAGTGATGGCTGCGTGCTTTATCACCTCTCAGCGATTAAATATTAACCGTGTCAGAGAACGCTGCAAGGCCACGCACAGGAATCACAGCTGACTTTTGGACTGCTGTTATAAAGGTTCACTGAAGTATGTCGTAGCATATGTAATTTGAACACACCTCTAACCAAACATATTAAATCTGGTGCATTAACTCACCCCGGATTTGGATTACAGAAATAAATGATGTCTCAAATCGTGTGGCTCGTTGAGGACTTTCCAAGCACTATTGTTTTGTCATATAGTTGCTTACATGTTTTTTTATAATTCATTATGTCCCAAGGGTTGACTTTATTTATTTATTTATGTATTGTTTGTTTGTTACACTTTATTTTAAGATGTCCTTGCTACAGTGTAATCATACATTAAAATATTGAGTAATATTAATGAACTACATGTACTTACTATATGATTAAGGTTTGGGTTAAGGTTACTTGCATGTAATTATGCATAATTTATTGTTATCATAATTGTAATATCTTTTAATAATTATATATTTTTTTATAAATATAGTTTTTTGACTGACATTTTGACTGACACAGCAAATATTTCAACAGAAGCACTCAGTAGGAATAGGATAACTGAGAACTTAAAAAAAAATCAAGGTAAATATTACAACATAATATTTTTATTTTCATTCAAGCTGTAAATTTGGCAAATTATATGATTTGTCAAAAAATGTTTAGTGTGTATTTAGGACACTAGCTAGGCCACTAGAAATGTGGCTTTGCAAGGCAAAGTCAGGCGTTTTGTTAAATAAATTAATAAATAGATAGATTAACTAAACAAACAAACAAATAAATATTTTCCATCACATAATGCTATTAAACACCATGTGTCAACAAACTCTCCTGCATATATGTATATATTGATAGGTAGGTTTATAAGCCAAATGTGCATTGATATTATTTTTAACATTAAAATAAAATAACATGCAATTAAATTAAAAAGTCAGTTTATGACTAGACTCTGTAGAGTGTGTTATTAGTAGGCATTATTATAGGCTATAAATAAATAACACAGTCAAATTTCCATAAAGCATGTGTTTTCAATATTCTACTGACTAAATATGGAATCTGTGGTTTTCGGCTGTCACATTACACAGTATGGGGACAAGTCACACCCACTCATGTGTACAGCAGAATGATTGGCGGTTGATTCCTGAAACACGCCATTGTCTGCCTTGTTTACCATGGCCACTAATTAAGTCATGATTCAACATGTTCCCCCCATCAAATGCTAATTACAGGCATGAGGCTGTTCGTTAGGACGTCCCAGTTCAGTGAATGTTTATATTGGCAGCTGTGTAGGCGCACAAAATAAGCATTGACTCAAACAAGATGCAGGAAATTTTATATGTTTCTAAGTTAACTGAATTAGCCATCTTAATGATTAATGCAGACACTCTGGGTAACTTAAACTCCTGCAAATGTATACATTTAAAACACATAATCTGCGATCTCACTCACTGTATAATCACAGCATTGTAGCTTCTCTCTCACACACACACACACACACACACGTTGGTTTTTGTGGTTTATGGGGACTCTCCATAGGCGTAATGGTTTTTATACTGAACAAACCGTGTGTGCTATTGCCCTACACCAACCCTACACCTAAACTTAGCCCTCACAGGAGACTTTGTGCATTTTTAGATTTTCAAAAAAACACCATTTAGTATGTTTTTTAAGCCTTTTGAATTACGGGGACATAGGCAGTGTCCTCATAAACCACCTTCATATTGTAATACCTCTGTCATACCCATGTCATTATACATATTTGTGTCCTCATAAACCACATAAACATGCACACACACACACACACACACACACAACATATATATAAATGCTGTTCTTTCATCAACTAATCTTGAAGAATATCACAGTTTACAAAAAGTATTAAGTAGCACACCTAATAATAATAAATGTTTCTTGAGCATCAAATCAACATATTAGAATGATTTCTGAAGGAGTAATGATGCCGAAAATTCACCTTTGCAGATTTTTCATTTTGAAATGAAAATTAAATAGGCAACTGTTATTTTAAATTGTGATAATATTTCTGTACTTGTGATATAATAATTGTAGCCTTATCATAAGAGGCTCTTAAAAACAAATGCAAATTATAAACGTTCATGCATTGTGCAGACACTTTTATACAAAGCAACTTGCATTACATTCAATGTATATTTTATCAGTTTGTGCATTCATTGGGAATCGAACCCATGACCTTGGCTTTGCTAGTACCAGGCAGCACCGTGTTCTGTTTTAAAACTTCATCAGCTTATGAATTTTAATTACATGCAATGACGTTCTGCCAGTGGTTCAATGTGAAAGACAGATGCTAGATGTAGATATTTGATGTAGAGCTATTTTTGTGTGTGTTTTGCAACCAAGCAAAATTAAACTCTTCAAATATTTAAAATTATATTCTTAAACAACATCTTTTCCAAAACTAAACAAGACCACCACGGAATGTTCCATCTCCCAGCCTCACTATACCGTTTTCCTCATGAATGAAAAATGTACGGCGCTGCTGGTAATAGAGATGGAGAGACAGACAGCGCAGCCTGTCTCACGTGTTGCTGTGCTCTTGACAGGCAGTGTGGACAATGCCCTATCCCCTCAGTGCCCCTATTAAATCAGGCCCGAGCCTGCAGGCCAGAGGATTAGTGTGAACACAGCCATTTCCCCAGGTAGCGGATTTGCCTTCCATTAGCTGACAGTGCCCCTGGCTCCCTCTGCTTCAACTCCAGTTGAGGTCAATTATCTGCTAGACCAAGTCAGGTACTTTCACTTAATTAGAAAGTTCATAGCAGCCGAGACCATCTGGAGAGAAAAAAAAAATCATATTGTGTTCTTGGTAAGAGAGAAAGTCATTTTAAGTAGGTTGAGAATTGTAACATGATTCTGGTGACGATTTGGATTCCATTTAATTTTTTCGAGCCTTAACAATTACATTAGTGATTATTTTGGCAGAAACACCCTCAATAACTGGTCCTAATTATATCCCAAATGAAATCTTTTTTGGTTGTGTATTTATAGTAATCAAAAGTTAGTAATAACGATAAAAAAAAAAATATATTATATATATATATATATATATATACACACAGTCTCCTCCATAATTATTGGAACAGTAAAGACAAAATTGCTCTGTTGGCTGTGGAGTCAAGACCTTTGCAAATATGATTAAAAGATGCATTTTTTTCAACGCCTCAACACATATGTTTTACCAAATAAAAAGAACAGCACTTTTAGAGTTCACCCCACTCATTGATGTGAGCATAAGTATTGGGACAGTTGAACATAAGGCAGATATAAAAGATTAAAAGCTATTATTTAGTTGCAGATCCCTTGCACACAATCACAGCAGTGAGTCTGTGACCCATAGACATCACCAGACTCTTGGTCTCATCCTTTGAAATGCTCTTCCCAGCCTTTAATTCAGCCAATTCCAATGGTTGCTTGTTTTGGGGAGTTTCTGCCTTTACTCTCCTCTTCAGCTGGTGAAATTCATGTTCAATCAGATAAATCTGGAGATTGACTTGGGCAATCTAAGACTTTCCATTTCTTTGCCCTTATAAATTCCTTGACTGAACTGGCAGGGTGTTTTGGGTCATTGTCCTGATGCAATATGAAGCACTTCCCAATGAATCTGGTGACATTTTCTTGAATATTGGTAGGCAAGATGGTTTTGTACCTTTCCAAATTCATTCTGCTACTGTCATCATACATTAAGTCATCATTAAAGTTGAGAGGGCCTGTTCCAGTGGCAGCCATGCATGCCCATGCCATGACACCACCTCCACCATGCTTTACATATGAGGCTGTATGCTTGGGATCATTGCAGTTCCCTTTTTTTCTCCACATTTTTGTTTTCCCATCACTTAGATAAAGGTTAATCTTTGTCTCATCGGTCCATAAACACAGTTCCAAAACTCTTCTGGCTCACCTTTGTGCTTTTTTGCAAACTCTAATCTTGCCTTTCTATTTTTGGTGCTGGTCAGAGGTTTGCATCTTGCTGTGTAGCATCTGTAATTCTGTGTCAAAGTCTCCTGAGGACAGTAGATTGTCAGAGCATCACCCCAGCTTTCTGGAAGTTGTTGCTGATTTTACAGACACGTCTTTTATGGTTCATTTTCACAGCTTTTATGATTTGTCTGTCATCAACTACTGTTGTTTTCTCAGCTGATCAGGTAGTTGGTGGTTGCTGGTGTCGCCGGTGGTTTCCAAACTCTTGATTTCTCCATGACCTTTGTTTTTGCTATAGCTATAAATGACTTCCTCTTTTCTTTTAGCATCCAATGTGCTTGCTTTTCTCTCAAAGTCAGCTCCCTCATCTTCATCCTGGTTTGTGTGTGTCATCATCGAATGCAAGCTTCAGAATACAGAAGTAATGGATATAACTGATACGACACATTCCCTGCTTTTAATATCTGAAGAATTAATGCAACAGGACACAGCTGATCACTTAGAAAGACCTGTGAGGCAACTGCTCCAATACTTATGCTCACATCAGATAGAGGGATGAAACTCTAAAAGTGCTGTTCTTTTTATTTGGTAAACCCAATAATAAAATGTGACATTCTGTAGTTTTGTCTCATATTCATCTTTTAATCATATTTGTACATGTCTTGACTCCACAGCCAACAGAGCAATGTTGTCTTTATTGTTCCAATACTTTTGGAGAGCACTGTATATATGTATGTATATCATTGTTATTTATATTAGACCGCAATAAAATATGACTAAAATGAATAGAGCTTGTGCAGTATAAGAGAAAGTCCCTCTTCGTTTTAAATTTGAAGTATTTTGATTTCCACATTTCTACATTTAAGGTGACACTGCCAGTGGAATCTGAATGCTTATAAGTATTTTCAGTGCAGAAGCGAATCAAATTATTGATTAGTGGCCGTGTCTCTTTCTCTGTCCCTTTTCTCGCCCTCCTTTTTAAGAAATAACATCCTCTTTTCATACATATTTCATAGCCTGCGTGAAGGTTGTCGGTCACCTGTCTGGGGACCCTGACAGATGTCTGCACCGGCCCACTCCAGGACACTTCGGGGAAGGGAGGGGGTCTCCTATGGTAGTTCCTCCCGTCTCCATTGGTCCCATCTGTTGGGTGTCTCCAGCTCGGGATTTCAATGGCTGGCTGCTGTAGATCAGATAATATTTCCTATGCAGGTCCAACAGAGAGAAATGCATATATTTCACAGTGTGCTCTTGGGGGGCTGCACTTGGGGGGTATTTCATGAAACCAGTTGATATTATTTTCATCCGGCAAGGGTGGGAGAAATTGAGAAGATGAAACGACAGATGGTACGAGAGTCTTAAATTTGGGTGGCATGAGCCAAGGCAAGTTTTAGGAACATAGGTCATGGGAATGTAGCATAACTGAATGGCAGTATCAAATATATTGTATAACCAAACATTTCTGAAATATGGAGAGATGTAAATAAATAATTGCTACAAAATGACTAGTTTAAACATCCAACAATTATAAAGTAGAAAATACATACAATGCAATTTATAATTTTTTAACTGTCACTGTGTCCAAATACGATTTGGAGCCATAGTAAGTCAGTGAGAAGCCCAGAGGGGCGTCTGATTGTCTCAATCCAGGGTGGTCCTGCCATAAGGGGATGGGTCAGATACTGACATGCTGGCCCCTGGATATAATTACTTGTCCATCTTCAGCCCTCAGGATACTCATGCTGGAAACATGGTGTAAAGTTCACATTACATGGTGAAAAAGTCCCAAATCAGATTTTGTCTGCATGTGACAGATGCGATTTTTCCAGAACAATCCAATCTTTACAAATTTGATTTGGGATATGTGATCCAACATCTGAACATATTCAGTCTGCAGCCCTGCAACATGACAGACAGACAGACAGACAGACAGACAGACAGACAGACAGATAGATGATAGATAGATAGATAGATAGATAGATAGATAGATAGATAGATAGATAGATAGATAGATAGATAGATAGATAGATAGATAGATAGATTTGTCTGTGAGACAGTTTGCAGCACTACACATGTAGTGTACATAGTGCAATCACACTATACTGTACTAGAGTACTCTATACTCAGTGTGGAGGAGGATGAAGCAGAATATGGAAGAACTGAAGTCTTTTCAGCTTGGTGTGAAGCTAGAGTTCAAACAGAGGGTCACATGGGCAATGCAGACCAAACATCCAGCCACGCACAGTCAGGCATGATACCAGGAACACCAACACAAGCAAGTAGTGCTTACCAGACGCTACAGAAAGCAGCAGCTGTGTATGTCTGTTTGTAAACACACTATACTGCCGATCCATCAAGCTCATTAAAGCTTGTGAAGTCCAGGAGGAGAAGACCTCATTCTCAGGGGCGAGTGAATTTGACTGGCTGTTGCAGGGAGCTTGTGTGTAGCCTGTGGCCAGGTGAGCAGCGCTCTGAAATATTAATGAGCGTATTAGTGACTGGCCTCTACCAGGTCAGCACAAACCGCATGAAGCTAATGGAGCGTGTATGCCATGACTCTCTTGGGTTTAATGCGCTATCTCCGGCAATAACAACAACTGTCTCACATACGCACAAACACTCACACAGATGCACGTTTGCACACGGACACACAGCCTCAGGTGCAACTCCAAGGTATAAGCACACATCTGCCTGCTTGACAACCTCAGGAATTGTGGAATTTTGGTCTTTTGTAGAGGCATCTTATGTACTCGAGGCGTTTGTTCAGGAGTGCAGTCTGAGGAAATTTTATACTCTGTCTTTTGACAAATCAGACATACTTGTGCAGTGACCCTGCATTTTTCCCAGCTAGTGAAATGGGCTCTTAAATCAACACGTTTCACATGTCGAAACAGTGCACACCTTTATTTCTGTGCATGGAGACAACTTTATAAATGATCAAGGAATTTTCTTTTTCATAAGCCCTCAGGAAAATTGATGAGGTTATTCAGTCCAGCGTTGTTTTCTTTGGACTGCCACCGGGGCTCTAGGCATGATTATGGAGTGAGTTTTTCCAGACTTTTCTTTATAGTCGCCACAGAAGGCAGTGGAGACCCAAGAGAGCATCTAATTTCCTGTGCTTGCGTGCTAGCACGTTCTTTTACATGCTGCTCGCTCTGATGAAGGACATGCTAATTTCAGAGATTCTCATCTTGACACTTACTTTTTCCTCTGCTGACCTTATGAAGAGGTGCTAAGCCATGATATGGAAAACTATTCAAATTAGCTCAACCAAATATCTTTGAAAACACAGAAGTTAATCTGAAAAATTCCTAGCAAAGTTTTTTAAATACTGTAAAACTCAGGCCATTCGTTTGCATTATCACAGAATATGCATTTATTTATTAATTCGCAATGAACATTAAAGGGTTACTCCATCCCAAAATTAAAAATTTGTAATTAATCACTTACCCCCATGTCGTTCCAAACCCATAAAAGTTTAGTTCATCTTCGGAACACAATTTAAGATATTTTAAGATGAAAACCGGGAGGCTTGTAATTGTCCCACTGACTGCCAAGTAACTCTCACTGTCAAGGCACAGAAAAGTATGAAAGCATCATCACGATAGTCCATCTGCCATCAGTGGTTCAATCTGAATTTTATGATGCGATGAGAAAACGTTTTGTACGCAAAGAAAATTTAAAATAACTTTTTTTCAACAATTCATCTCCTCTCTGTCTCTCCACGTCAGCGTAGCTCCATTTTAGAGATGATCCACTGGACGCAAACTGCGTACGCTCTTCTGTATCAGCCACAACACAAGGATTGTTGCGGCTGGTACAGCTGGTCGCTTTTCATCTAAAATATCTTAAATTGGGTTACGAAGATGAACAAAGCTTTTACGGGTTTGAAACTACATGGGGGTATGTGATTAATGACAAAATTTTCATTTTGGGGTGGAGTAACCCTTTAAAGCTGAACCTTATTCTAAAGTGTTACCATGGACTGCAGCTTTAACATATGCTACTTAATTTTCCTGTTGGTTTGTTTCGAATACTACTGTCATTTATGTGTCTCATTACATTCTTAAAAATAAAGGGTACAAGAAGAAGTTTTTAAGATTTCATACAAAAAACATTTTGGGCTCCCTAGTGAAACTACATTATTTTATAAAGAACAATATATCCTTTGCCACTATATTCTTTAACATCTAGTGCAATGGATGTTAAAGATTCTTCATGGAACAATAGAAGCCAATAAACAACCATTATTTTTAAGAATGTACGTCGAATTGTTATATTTGCTGATTTGTTTGCGTAAAATTATTGCTCTCATCCCAATACAATCTAGCATCAACGTGGTGAGTAGTTTTATAGAATTTCAAAATCTCCACTGTTGCTATTTAGGAAAATCCTCCTTAAAACAACAGTGAAATTACAAGGGTTGATCAGTTTCTTCCCTGAAATTATTCATTTGCGGACCCAGCTTGAAGTCATATCTCTTTACTCATGAATATTCATTGTCATCCTCATAATGACAGGAAGACTGACAGTCTCACACTTTGGCTATTTCCCACACAAATGGTAATGAAATGGAACTTGCTTGCAAAGATTCACAATTAAAGACAAAAACAGTAACAATGAAGAGTGACTATAGTTACAGGGCTTCCACAAACCCTCAGCATAATAAGCCGCGAAAGTACTCGGTCCACAGGTCTCAGCGCTTTGTTATCCCCTCAAAAAATGGTGAAGGCTTTGGTGGGAATGCCAATCAGGAGAGACTGGCTTCATTATTTTCTCTTTCCCTCAGACCACCTTCCCCTCTAATGGCTATCCAAACAGGTCTGTTAGAGCCGCTGGTGGAAGCTAGATAATGAGTGTTCTGTTAAGTGCACAAGCTCTCTCTACCTTTCTCTCCCCTGAAAGCCACCACAAACTTAAGAAGCATGTCCTCTGGGCATGCTCAGAAATCTCCTAAACAACAACAGTAACGGCAGCAACAACAGGCGAGGCTGATACAATTAACCGATCGGAATGGCTGAGGTTGTATGTTTTATAAATGCAGTGCAAGCACATTCAGGCACCGTTGCGTCTAGCGCCTGAACAAGGTTGAGAACTTTCAAGACTCACCTAGTACCAACTCGTGTGAAATATTTACACCTTGTCTGAGGGTTACACGCTAGGTGTGAAAATCTGTTGAGGGATATTCTGGACTGAGTTCTTTATTCTGATACTTCAGAAGTGGCCACAAATTCATCCGAAACGAACACAGATTCTTCAGGGCAATAATTCAATTTATATTTACATATTTAGAAACGACGGTTGTGGTCAGAATATTATACCCCGCAGAAATAAATGGAAGTGTGTAGATTGGATAACTCAAATCAAATTGTTTAGTGGAATGTTGTGGACTCTGCCAGATGTAAAGTTGGGTATAATGTTCAAATGCCTGCGGAGGGAAATGTTCGCCGCTTGGCAGCATCGCTGTAAATCTATCTATGTGAGAACAGAGCAACGCTCTGTTAAAGTGAACTGAACTCAATGGACAAAGAGAGGTTGCCAATAAATGCGTGAGATTATTTGGTCTCATCTGCCAAACACTATTCTTGGGATGGAAAGTCATCCAAACGTTATCAAGTCCAAATAAACAATGAACGGCCATGAGCTTAATTTGATCTTTGGGAAGAAATTATGGATAGCAAACAAGCCTGTAAGAAAAATACATAAGAAAACAGCAATCTTGCTATTTCATAGTCCTGTCAACAAATTTAATAAATCTTAAGCATAACACTATACACAGATATGCAGTTAAGAAAACATTATGTGATCCTGATGTGACCTGTGTGTGGCCAATGGGTTCAGAATTCAATAAGTAAAATATTTAGACAGCATTTGTGGCATAATGATGACTGAAAAAATCAAATAAATATCACTTCAGTTAGGTCTAGTTAATCATTTTAATTTCAGTGGAATTAGTCCTGCTGTCGGATAACGGGTCGGGTGTTCTGTTAAGTACTGCTGGTGCGCGTTTACCAAACTGGACCTTGTGCAGGACTCTGCTTTAAACCGCTTTGTGTCTCTCCGTCAGATAACGTGATGCGCCATTTACCACAAATTTACCACAACCGTCGTTTCTAACCGTCATATTTCCCTAAACCGCAACATAGCTCAAATATTTTTCCGCCAAGGGGTGAGAGATTACGAAAACGATTGTTTATTTTTGATAACTATAATTTTATTTCAGTTAGTTTTTCAATAACTGTTGTTAAATAAGTTTTTTAATTATTTTGACATTTTTATTTTATTTCAGTTTACGAAATAGTTTTTTCATCAATCGTTTTCGTCTTAAGCCCGGCTCACACTGTGTGATTTTGGCCACGATTTGTTCGTCTGAGACAAATTTTGAAAATCCTAACATCCTAAAAGATTCCTATAATCCTAGGCTAAAATCGGTTGTCTAGATCGCTGGTTTGACATGTTCACCGACAGCCGATTAATGGCCGTTGCGATCAATTTTTTCCTCCGATTAAATTCTGGCAGTGTCAGAAGATTTCAGACACTTTCCTGCAGTGTGACATCTCCTACGACGACCGTCAAACCAAGAACCAATAGGAGCACTGAACTTGATGACGCAATTAGCGCGACAACTTCAAACCATTCATTATTTGTAAAAAACAATATAAGTACAACGTAAAGTTTACTTAAAGTTTATTTATTAAGGGGCAGGATGTTTAAACTCGAATAACAAAATTACCTCAAGTTCGCTCTGTAGAACCGGAAGTCCATAAAGTCCTCTTTTGCCCAGCCATGACTTGCTCCACACACGTCGTCTTTTTCGTTTTTTGTTTTTTTTTTAACATCAAGGCATGTAATTAATAAAACTAACGCTACACGTTGCTGTTGTTTGCTAGCTACCATTATAGCGAGAGAACGCGGGTCACGTATTGATGACGTAATACTCCGGACAAGTCTTCTTGAGTACGTCCGTTTTTGTCGCGTCTTGACTGTCGTACAGTCTGACATTAAGACAACTGAGATCCTACAGTCTGACATGGGGATCATGTTCATACAGTGTGACAAGCAGCAATCGCAAAAGATTATTAAAAATCGCACAGTGTGAGCCCGGCTTTAGTTTTAGTCTTTGTTTACGAAAATAACCTTGGTTCGCGCCATGTCATAATTACCATAATTTCAAGATGCCAACATGTGACATTCTAATCGGCGCTGTCCGTGGACTCAGAATTTTCTTTCTGTGGCAACAATATTAATGCCCAAACATAGCACCTTAATGCATCTGAGGCAGTCAGGTGGTACAGTGGTCAAATGGTACAAATCATATCTCTCAAAAAGTTCCCAGTTTATAAATTGTAATAAAGAGTTCTACAAGGACGTGAGCACTTTTTTACAAATCGTTATCTCATAATTACGGTAACTTGACATAGCACAAACTTACCAATACTTTATGCATGTACATGAATGCAGATGTCTAATTACACCAGTTTGATTTAGTGTGTTGATTCTTTTGAAAATATGCCTGACCACTTGAGATTCTCAAAGCTACTGAAGGGCACTATTACCGTAAATAAATTAACATGAATAATTAGCAACAAAATAATGCTAGGCAACTTTATTTTTTTTTATAGCAACTTACCTGATTGATATCGTTTTTGCCATAACATCTGAAGGTGACTCTATCGCCCCCTGCAGTAATTAAGTTTGATACTGCGAAACTACAGCAAGAGCGCACGTTAAGTATACTCATCTGGGCTGCACGTTGGCCGTTCTTAAGCATCCACAAAGCCATGTCATAAAGTGGTCAAGAGCCATTTCGCTTGTAATGTTTTTAAGTATGTCCACTATAAAATTACATGTTTAAATTATAACATTTTCATAAGAGCACTGAGTAGATAAAGACATGTTTGGACCACTCGGACAAAGAAAAACAAACAGACAAATAGAACCAGAGTTTGAACTTTTGTCCTCTGCCCAGGAGCGGCATTTACTCTGCCATCAACCATGATAAACAAACTGAAGGGCAGTTGCGTTTCACATAATTGCTTGGGCAGAAAATGTCCATTACGGCATGTTTTGCTTGGCACATGGAGTCGAACTTTAAACTTTCTGAGAAAAAAGAAAGAAAAGTGGGGCCATGCTGGAAGCTACAATGGTTTTGTAATTAACGCTTCGGTGGGGCGGTCAATCACTGCAGGTCTCTGTTTGGACAATATATCCTCTCTCTCAGTCCCGCACAGATGGTATCAAAAGCAGACGAAGACAAGGAGTTTCTTGAGCAAACAACGACAGCAAACACTCAAACATAGCTGACCCTAAGAGTCAGCAATCCATCTTATTCTTAATCACTGCTTTCTGTTGTCCTGATGCCTCAATGAGACAATGTGACCTGGGTTACGTATCCGTGCAACAATGCAGAGGCAGATTGTGTTGCGTGCCCTAGTTTAATAAGCTTATCTCAGTTGGTGTGCATTGCTCTGTTTCTCGCTGACCACACTATTTGTCCACACTTCACATACCGTCATCCTTTGCCTAAGGCTCCACTGCACAATCAAGTGCCATTTGGATAAAGGGAATTTGGACAACCTTTCCATAAAACTGATGACATACTCCATCGCCACTGTTGGAAAGCAAGAAGAATTTCCCAACTTCCCGAGTGCCACTGGACAAATGCTGTTACTCTTTCCCTGGGACTTGGCAAAGCCCCGCTACGAAATATTTCCAAAACTTTTGTGTGCAGCTGTGCCTCCCATTTGTCAAATCTTGTCTTCAAGTGGCGGAAGCAACCCTCCAGAATCCCGCTCTAATTACAAGGCACAGTGCACAGTCTTATTGGAAGGGCAGCCGCACGGCCCTCTCGGGGCTTAAGTACTCAACATGTGGTGAGTGGGGTCTCCATTCTGGTTTACATCAGCCCGAAATAACAAATGCCATCCTGATTTCAACAAATGTAGTGGCTTTTACAATACAAGCATTGTTTCAGTTTTTCATATTTGGGTGTTTCTTATAGGCACTTTTGGTCCTGTGGAAATTTAAAACTAAAAATGCTTTTAAAAGTCACTAACAGTATAAAAAAATCAAAAAAATAAAAAGATGTCATGATTTATTTTCCCCAACTGTCATGAAAATGTGATTTGACATCTCAACTCACTATACACTCCAAATACAACTACTACTACTACTTCTACTACTAATACGACTACTACTACTACTAATATTTGAGGGGATCTGTTACCACAACTTAAATAAATGCATAGTTGCAAGTTAAAAATTCAAATGTATTAATTTAAATAAATATTTAAGTTGCAAACATTATTTTGAGTTCTGTTGACATAATAATGTTAATAATTGCATTAAATTAATTGTGTGTGATTTTAACAGGTTGAAAATAATTTAATTAGTTGTCATAACTAAAAAAGATCCAAACTGTTGCTTTATTTTATTTTATTTATTTTTTATTTTACATTATTTTATTTTAATTTATCGTTTAATTGTACTTTTTTTAGCTAACAATTAATTATTTTGAGTGTAGTTTTGTAGTGGACATGTCAGTTGTGGAAATCTGGCAGACAAAATTGCAGCTTGGTCAGAAATTACACACAAAAAATGGTTTTGTTGGAAATTACACAAAAAATTAATTAATTAATTAATTAATAATAATAAAATTATATATATATATATATATATATATATATATATATATATATATATATATATATATATATATATATATATATGTATATATATATACACAAACATACATTTTGAAAAGTATGTTGTTAATCTCTGATGGCTAACAATGGGAGGACAGTAAATATAGACGTGATGACAGATGCACTTAAGTGTCATTCCAGGCATTTGAATTTCCTGCTCTGTTTATATTTCCACACATCATTGTATTGGTTTGGGACAACTCATGTGCATCCACTCAAGCCATAAATTAGCATTTACAATGGCCAAAGTGATAAATAGTTCTTGTCGTTTTGGCAGGGAGTGCTGGGTTTAGCTAGCAATGTAGCACACAAAAGGGACTGATTTATGGAGTATGCTAGTCCAACTGGAAGTTGATTGGACTTTTGTCGTGTCATGTCGTGTATGAGGTTTTTATTCTCATACTGTCTCCATAGTGGTTGATACTCATACTTTGTGTCATAAGAGTTTATGAGAGGCTAGTCAAAAAGGTCAGTATTTAGAAACTGTTTTTGGTAGAACATCTGCAAAATATTAAACACACAAACTTTGAGGTAATTTCTATACTAGTAGGCCTACTCTTAAAATGTGACTAAATTAGCAGATATATGCACATACAACTTATATATTTTTTGAGGGAATGGAAATTAACATATTGAAAATGTTCCCTCCTCCTACTTTATAAATCCCACCCGCCTCACGTTAGCACTAGCATGTAGCAAATCATGTTGACTGCTGTGACCATAGATATATACATAGATGCCTCACTGTTTCTATGGGTTGCTATTCGTAAGCCGTCAGCGATATTGTAATGGACAACTTGACGTCATTCACCATAGTAATCACTGAATATTCGAAGCACACAAGTGCTCAACAGCTCTGTGCGATCCTACAGTATGGTGAATGGCATCAAGTTGACCGTTCCAAGATGGCGACCGCATCTACGTGCCTGCAATAGTCCAACATATCTATGGCTGTGACTGGCTGTGAGATTTCGCTAACCAACCAAGTAGCAGCAAAGTGGCTAGAATTTATACATTTTGAAAGTGTCTTTGTAAAAAGACCCACAAAGAAACAAAATGGTGATGTTAGCATTAGCTTAGCAGGTGTTTGACTGTCAACAAAAAAGATTCCTACCAACCAAATAGTAAACAATTCTATGTTTGTGTACATTTAGTTTGACCATTAGAATTTAATTAAACACAGCATAAGTGAGGTGACCAACTAAAAGTTTTTAGTAGTAGTATATTTTTTTATTTGTTTATTGATTGAGTCCATATAAGTATAAAACTCAAGAATAACACGTGCCAGCCTTAACTCTTTAGCCACTGGTGGAAATTTCACACAAACATACACAGGCTTTGTTAAAACATTATAATGTCAAACATGAGGTATAAGGTTTATGGCATAAACTGCACATTTTATGCTAATGAAAACATTTTCCACAGTAAATACTTTATCTGTATGTATTTGAACTTTTTAAGATTCCCTTTTCTGATTGCCAGACATTTTCCATGTCGTTGACCTTACAGGAACATTTAAATTTATTTAGCATGGATGTGATTTGTTTCCCCCATTCATTACTTCGGAACGGATTACCAAACAGCTGATGTTTAATGGACATAATCGGATAAGGAGGTCTGGACGGAATTATGAGCATTGTCGCTGCATGGGTTATCAGGTTAGCTCGTAAGACTTAACACAAACAATTATTTATTGAACGAGTGGATAATCAGCTCCTAAAATATGAGGCACATAAAGATTGCATGAGTGTCAGTGGTGGTCACGTCAATCAAGCTCTATCTGTGTTTTTAAAGGTTGTAACTTGGGCTCAACAAAACAAGAAATGTCCTCCCAAAAGGGCCACAAATGTAGCAAGCATTACTTATTGATCAAGTCATTATCTTTGGGGTCATTTGGATTTGGGCGGGAAAGTAAATTGCCTATATGTTTTCAGCCTTCTCTTCCTCAGCAGTGGTTTGAACTGAATTGGATTGGGGTTGACTTGGCCGTCCACTCCAGCCTCATGAATGATTGAGAGCGAATGAAGCAAGAAGCTCTCATAAATAAACACAAGTCTGCTGCTCTCGCTGCTTGGACCCGAGTGCGATGTTACTGTGCAGGAAACATAAGAAGATGGGGCCCACAGTCTCCCAAATTAAGCCTTTCAGACTGAGTTAATGCACTGCATATCATTACCATACGGAAGCGTACCAGCAGTGAGGCACTGTGAGCTGGGGAGACTCTTCATCTGTCGCTCATGACAGCGAGGGAAAGAGGTAACATGCACTTTGTAACCATGGCTAATACATTTTTCTTTCCCCCTTTTTCTCTCTCAGGGAGTAGCATATATGGAGTCTGTGTACTTTGTAACCCCTAGCATACAAACGCAGAGAACTGCAGAAAAACTATAAGGGCGACTCATTTTCTTCAACAACATAGAATCAAGGTCTGCAGCATAAACAGGGCAAAATGCAGAATTTGAATATGGTCAGAAGTTTGTTAAAATCCCTAGTTTTAAGTAATAGCAATAGTAATGGTGCTTTAGAAAATCGCTGCTAATAAAATGCAATGATTTTGCAAATGATACATGTTTGTGCTGTTAAACATACTGTGCTGGTCTGTTAAGTAGTGCTCAAAACCAGAGCCATTTATGAGGGTGCACTGCCTAAATTTTAATGCCTGGGTCCCTTGGTGTCTTACCTATAGGAGGATCTATCTGTTTATTCTCAGTTGGTGTCCGAGTGTTGCCACAGGATAAATTCAGTGAGTAATAGAATGATACCTGCGAGAAAAGACCTGCAACATCAGGATTTCAAAATAACATTTGGCCTCTGTGGACAGCTGATGTTTTTTTGTCTTTGGTTTGTGGTCTTCTAGGTTGCGGCAAGTACATGACATTTTTAGCAGTTTTAGAGAGAATCTGACTAAACTTAACTACATTATTTGCTAACTTGAGTACATTTTCCATTGGCGTGACATTACCGCAGATGTTTTGATAATAGTGTCATTTAGCAATGTAAAAACTGTGGTATCAGTGTTTTTGATGCCACACTTACAGCTGAACCACCTGAGTAATAATCTTAAATTATGCTATTTTTGTATTTGTTGCACATTAGGATTTTGTTTTTATTTTTTGTCTTGCAGTTAGTGTAAATTGCCTAAATTAGTAAAACAAATTATGACAGAAAATATTTGTTATTAGTTTGCTATGATACAACAGCCACTGATATTTTAGCAGAAGACATGTAGATAGAAGACTGTGCACAGAGTCCATTAATGTTGCAATGCATTTGGCAAGCATACATGGCTTTCTGACCTCATGATGGAACTGTTATACAGTAATACATAAATGCATGGGTATTTAGTCTATCAAAACTAGGCAAATGCATTAACAAAATTGGTATATTTATATGTTGGATTTGTTGTTTATTCTATTGATCTTCTGTAATTTAAAAGTCAAACTGTCTATTTGTTTATCACAATTGTGTGATTGTGTGTGTGTTTCTTTTCAAAGTTTCGAGCATTACATGAAAGATGAGAACTTGAGCGTAAATTATTTTAAATGGCTAATTCAAAAGATACATCATTTTGCTTGTAAACACCATCAAAAGATCTGAATTTGTGAGTCATAGGGATAGGTAATTAATTAATATGACCTCTTTTGGATATTCCTAGATGACATGAAATTTCTCAGAATTAATTAATCTTTTTCCCCCTAGAGGGATGAAAGTCAATAATAGCAGCGTATTAAAGGAATATCTGTTTGGCTAGTGTTTATTAGTGATTTATGTATGTATGCATGTATGTATTTGTTTTGTTCGTTATTAGAGATCAGGATGGCCAATGGCTGAAACTTATGTGATATAGGCTAATAAAAAAAATGTAATAAAAATAAAGAAGATGAAATATACACACAATACATTGCAGTTTAAAAGTTCATTTTTGTTTGATAATTTTATAATTTAATTGCACTTTATTATCAATACCAAATAAATTGTTAAGTCTGAAAACTGACATAAAACAAAACTCATTGTTCAAAATGGCACAAACAAATCTAAAAAGTGCAATGTGGTTATGAAACAACTATAACCCTATATCTACTGTTTTTTTTTAATAGCTAAAGAGTGTAGCTAACTTGTAAGCAATTAGCACAAGTCCAATGAAAACAACAAAACAAATGTGTGTTTTTTTATATGGTTTTCTTTGGCGTTTGTTTCTCATTCTCATCCCTTTTTGGTTCCTCGGCCATGGCATTCATTATGCTAACATGCTCCAACCACTGTGACTTTTGCCATTTTTTGTTTTGTTCTGATTTACCATTACATTCTGACTAGATTTGTGACACAGATTGTTATATGTCACAATGGCCACAAAGGTTAGCGCCATTTAGCTTTCCAAATAGCGACTGGTATTTCAGCTTTGTCTCGGGCTCCTAATTCCTTTATGGGGCTGTGAGAGACCTGCAGAACACACGGCTAAATAGCAGCGACTGGGGCTGCTCTGAAAGGCAGCGTGGCTTGTGGGTTTTGCCTGGCTAATGTGGGACTTTGGGCAGGGAACGCGAGAACACAGTGAGGGGTGGCCCCCACAGGACAATGGCCCCAGTGTGGGGAGCGTCAGAAAGGGGGTCAAGAATCAAAATGCAGATGACATTTGCAGTCGGCAGATTGATACAGCACCATTGATTCCCGGACTGGCTGCTCATGATCTGAATTGCAAATGATGAGCGGCTTTGGCCTTTCTGCTGTCCGTCGGCCGACGATGGAGCTGTTCCCACAGTGTGCAAGCCCCCTCCCTTTACCCCTCCTGAATTAGCCCTCCGCCCCCAGAGCAATGGGTATGGTCTCCCAGGCCAGAGCCTTGTCTGTGGGGGACACAGCTAGCTCATTGTCTGCCCCACCATGGAAGTGAAGGCCGGGAGGACTCAGTAGCGCTAAGGTGCACCGAGCCCCCCACCCCACTCGCGAAACCTAAAAGGGCCCCTCGACTCTAGCCAAGGAGAGAGGGAGCTCTCCTCATTTAAAACCCAATTAACAGGCTTTCTCCTTTTAAATGTGTTCCATAAGTGGGATTTGCTGGCTTTCCGGAGATTTCTCCGAGAAAAAAAAAAAAAAAAAGTCAATATGCCCCATTTATTTTGAGCTGAGGTTAAACTGTTGAGATTCAAAATGGCCTTAAAGTGGTTTATGAAACAAGGGCCACTGGAAACCTTTCGTAAGCTTTGAGCGATATTGAACTTTAAACTGGATTGATTTGAAGACAAGCTCTTGAATTGCTTTTCTAAACACATTACCGCATTTAGTATTCTGCTCCATTAGTGCTAGAACAAGCTAAATCAGTTTGTGCATGTTTAAAAGGATGCAATGGGGTCAATACTTAAGAATATTATGTGTGTTGGTCTCATTTTTGGTTTAGACCAACATTGGAAATTTAGAAACTCTACTTTTGCTTGCTACCCTACCTTTAGTTGGCTCTTTGGCTTTCTCAAAGTATATGTTATTGTATTTCCTGTCCTCTGATTCTGTACAGTATAATTTCAGTGTCTATAAGCTGTGTAATTTGAGTGCGTTTATGAATGTTATCCCTGCAAGCTTTGATTTTGGACGTTTTAGACTTTTGACTGTCAGCATGTCCGCTTTGCATCTTATTCTTGCCAAGAATTGCCCACTCAGGAAGAGGCCAAATACAGTTTTGTGTTTTTAAATGTGGAGTTTGGGGGTTAATAAATCTAAAAATTATGATACCACAAAAACAGGTTTTATAGAATCAGAATGAGCATATGAGTGGATGTTGATTTCTATCCATTCAAAAGTAATACGTGTTGATTATTTAAAGGGATAGTTCACACAAAAATTCTGTCATTTATTACTCACCCTCATGTCATTCCAAACCTGTAAGTCCTTCATTGATATTTGGAACACAAATTAAGATATGTTTGATGAAATCCGGGAGCTTTCTGACCTACATAGGCAGCAATACAACTACCATGTTCAAGGTCCAGAAAGGTAGTTAGGACATCATTAAAATAGTCCATGTGACATCAGTTGTTTAACCATAAGTTTACGAAGCTACAAGAATACTTTGTGTGAAAAGAAAACAAAAGTGACGACTTTATTCAACAGTTCTTTGCTGCTCCTTATTTAGAAATCATTCATTAAAGTCTTTATATTTGTTTTATTTTGCACACAAAAAGCATTCTCATAGCTTCATACTTCATTGGTTGAACCACTGATGTCACATGGACTATTTTAACAATGTCCTTACTGCGTCCTTGAATATGGTAGTTCCGTTGCTGTGTATGCAGGGTCAGAAAGTTCTCGGATTTCATCAAAAATATCTTAATTTGCGTTCCCAAGTTGAACGAAGGTCATAGGAGTTTGGAACGGCATGAGGCTGAGTAATTAATTATATAATTGTTATTTTTGGGTGAACTAACCCTTTAACAGATACAACCCAGAAAACGAAAACTAGAATATACAGTTCTGATTTTGAATGCTTCAAACAAAACTCTAAATAGCTTGCAAAGAGTTAATGCCATATTGTTAAATCTATTTACTGAAATAAAAATGGTTAGATCACAGTTTAATGATGACTGTTATTCAGTGTTAATTCAAATGTACTGGGGTTAAATCATAATTCAGGCAATTTTTCTTTCATTAATATATTCAGTCTTTTCTCTCTCAGTGCTCCTTACCCTTTTTCACAGTGCGTCATGGTCTTGCATTTAACTAGTCTCCCCTCTTTGACCCCTGAATCTTAGCAGCTAATGTTTGCTATTCCAATCAGCAGCATTGTCCGTGCCTCTACCAAGCAGTGACCCCAGGGTGGCTGACTTCAAGGCTAGCCACAGCGGCTGGCAACCCTGTGTTTGCTGTAAACACTGATTGGCAATTCATTAACCTTACAAACATTTTCCCAAGGATTTTCTTAGGGGCGTAGTAACAGACCCAACTTAAGGGGGACTGAGCAAGTACTTGTGGTTGAATGGCAAACACTGGCCCAGGGAACTGATTGAAGGAGCCAGTAGTGGAAAGAGGAATATAAGTGTTGAGCCTGTGCTAACAGCTACTGCTAAGCACCACTTCAGGCCACAACCTGAGTCTCAAGATTTTTTGCTACAATCTGTCAGCATTTTGGGGGTAAATAGAGCACTGGCTTACCAAGTTTTGGATATCCTATAGAATCTTCTTCTTGAGCAGTTCCTCTTGATATGCTATACAGCTATACAGCTAGCTTTTGATGCTATACAGCTAATATCGCTAAAGGCAGTGTCCCTCAGTTCACCTTGGAACAGCATTAACATGGACTATTTTAACAATGTCCTTACTATGTTTCAGGGCCTGGGAAAATTTTATTAGTTATGTTTCTGTTTATGGAGGGTCAGAAAGCTCTCGGATTTCATCAAAATTATCTTAATTTGTGTTTCTAAGATGAACAAAGGTCTTACAGGTTTAGAACTATATATGGGTGAGTAATTAATGACAGAATTTTCATTTTTCCATTTAACACTATCGGGTAGGTTTAGGGTTGGGTTTGATGTAGGGGGGGTTGTTATTTTCCAACACAATAGAGCATTAACCTGTTAGCAGCATTCCTCGACATTTTGATTTTGAACCTTTGCAATACATAACTGAAGGAACATAATAAAAATGCAGCCAATGTAATAAAAAAGTGGCCACGGTCACGTATTGAAAGTGAAATGTCCAGTAAGTGGTGCTAAAACACGCTTTGAAATTTCCACAAAACATGCATTAATGTGCGTAATTTTGTTGTTGGCAGAAATTTTGCCAACACATATTTTCAGTGAGCCTGTGTTGGATAATAAACATGATTTCCCAAAATAAATTAAGAGTTAAAAGAAACAATGCAGGCAAATTTTCTGTTCTTTGTTGTAATGCATTTTCATTCAGCTACATTGTATGCAGTGCATCCAGATTTTTTTCTCTTTGATAGACAGCACCTAGCCCTTGCTGTCATTATTAGTTGTTAACAGTCTTTGAAACTGTGTGTAAAGTTATAATTGAAATGCAACCATTTATATGCAGTTAATTGGACTATCGGTTAATCGGAGTTATACATGCAAATAATCGGACCAGTTTTCAGACTGTGGAACAGAAACATCAGCCCACTGCAATGATAGATCATAGAGTGCAAGGACAATTTTTAATACAACTCCGATTGGATTCGTCTGAAAGAAGTAAGTCATATACACCTAGGATGGCTTGAGTGAGTAAATAACAGGTTAATTTTAATTTTTGGGTGAACTGGCCCTTTAACACTTGTCAACGTTACAAAACAATTTAAAGTCACAATTAGCATTTTGCAGTTCCCCCACAACATGCAAATAAGACTGCTGATTCATACATTAATTCGTCAAAAGCCACTAACTATCTAGTTAACAACTAAAACAAGAAAATAACTACTCTCATCCTTCTAATTGAAGAGAGAGAGAGAGAGAGAGAGCGAGAGCGAGAGAGAGAGATTTATAAAAAGATTTATAACCTTTTTTGGCTTGTCATTTTTCAGAATTGAAATATTAATAATAATCCTAGGAATACTAAAGCCATTTCAGGGAATATTGTGCTATAAGCTTCATATCAACCGTGTTGACTAGCTTGCTAGATTTTCCCTGTCAAAATAAAGCTGAAATATGTTATTGAGCTCTGTGCAAAAGCGTCCATTAAATGACACTGAGGACTCTATTAAAAGCTATTGTGCGGTCTGTTTGCTGTGGCATTCTTGACAATAATCCCTCCACGATACTCAATGTAATGTCATCCATCCATCACTAAGAGGATCTCACAACAAACTCCAGACTTGTGACAGAGCCACATCTTCACTTTGAACATGCAAGTAACAGCAAGGCACAGAAAATCGACCTAGCCCCGGCACTGTCATGGCCTGGGAAAGAGTGAATGGCATAGGCCTAATCCCAAAGCGCATTACACCATTTCACCGGAGTACCTCTGGCTGCTAATAGAGAGCGATGGAACATATCCCCCGTGCAATAATAACAGGGATCGGGGGAGAAGCCCCTTTGAGGCCTGTCACCGGCTTTGACAGGGGCCCTAAATTTAATCCTCAAACCTGCTGGGTTGCAGAGAAGTTAAGCAGCGGGAAAGCCACCCATCACATCGAGCAACCTGTCTGACTTTCAAACGACCTGTCACAAAAAGCTTTAAAGCTGATGATAAATTCATTTCACACCGTTGCACCTGGGAGGCTGATGATTGTTCAGGCGAAATATGAACAAGGCTAATCTATGATGTAATTATTCCTGATTTCAAAGAACCATATGATGAACTCAGCAATACGTTCTCTGTATATTGCAAGTAGTGATTGATAGACAAACCAGTCAGTCGGTAAACAAGACTAGCTTTGAATATGGACTTGACAAAGTCTTGTCTGAAGCTATATAGACAAATGCATATGTGATTGTCTATCAATGCCCCCAGAATACATTAGCAAACTAAGGAAAGCCTACTGTGCCATATCTGAGTTTGTTTGGTGTAAATTGATTGTAAATTGAGTATACAGTTCTTTATAGACAGATGTTTTTGTCTGTCCAATATTGGGAAGAATAAATCTGATCAGTTAGAAAAGATGGCAAGTCGAAACAAGCTGAAAGACTGTGCTAAGTTTGGATAAATGTTGCCCAAAAGTTAAGGAGACTTTGAAATCAGGAAAGCATTTTGAGATTTGGAATGAACACTAAACCAAGTTTGCACAATGCCAGTTTGTTGGCTTTGTCAAGCCAGCATAATCAATGGTAACGTGCAAATCAATCTAGAATCAATTTACTTTGCTCGACCAACAGGGTTTTGCCCTATTTTTCCTTTCCAATGTGACAGAGTTAGCCATTGCGAGGCAGTTTGATATCAGCTGATTATGTGGCGACATCTTTGAGACAGCGTAGCATAGCAAGGAAAAATGATTTTCCGTTTGAGTGGAGAGTGGATTGCAGTGCTGGGCTGACCGGGCCTGCAGGGAAGCTGCTCTCTCCTCACCGCAATGGCATATGCGTCTCTCTCCTCCTCTTAATGTGTGTGCCATGATAATCGTTTGGTAGTCTGACATCTGGAAACCTCCCAGTGGAGGGCAAAATCGCTCAAGCCTTTTACGCCCAAGATTCCCCAAATATTTGAAGTTGTCACACCTAATCTATAGAAATTAAATGTATTCAAATAAGCATTGCCCCCCCCCCCCCCCCCCCCCCCCCCCCCCCTCTCTATCCGACTGACTGTGACTGGGTAAAGCAGTCAGAAGTGTGTTATAGCACCTTTAGCCCTTGTGAACCGTGGTGTCCTCTTATCTCAGTCTACCTGATTTCCATATTCAAAGTCAAAAAGGCAGAAAGAAAAACCTGACAGCATTTAATAGGCGCTCTATGCATACAACTTTTTGTTGGCATAACAAATTTTTAAGTCCCCAACAAGGACTGTGAAATTTTTCAATAAGTATTTTTGCCCCCCCCCCCCCCCCCCCCATTTTCCCCCATGTTTGTGAATGTACCTTGGGCATTAAAATTTAATATGAATAATGTATGTATCTTCTGTTACATTCTTTATAATATTTTGGCAGTCAGTCCATCCTTCCGAGGTTTCAATCATGGGCCCCCTGGGGTCTTGTGGGATACCTGCTCTTTGAAGCCATCTGAGGAGCTGGAGAGAGTGGGGACTGCTGGGAAGAAGGAAAAATCTCACTGCTGATTTATTACATTCCACTAGAAAGCCTCCACTATTTAAACGGCAATTGGAGGTGCATTATGCAGACAGGACCCCCATTGAAAGATAGGGAAAAGCTTCTATCAAAAGTGAATACATGTGAAGTTTTGTCTGTGTATAATTTGCAATTTAGTATTTAAGATTTTTAAATGCAATGTTTTCCACCAGCCAGGCAACAAATCTGTTCATCTACGCAGGGACGGATTAACGCACGGGTCTACTGGGCACGTGCCCAGGGCACTGGACCAGAGGGGGGCCTAGCCGAAATACCGATACTCCCAGAACGCGATTTCAACCGTGCCCCCTCAGATTTTTGAGGCAAGTGGATTTTGAATGCAGCTTCCAAAAGATAAAAAAATATATAAATAGCCGAAGAATATTTTTTATATTTAATAAACAATCACACTGGTGTGATTAGATCATTCAGTGCGGCACATCGTCAGCTGCTAAATTAAAATCTGCGTTCGTTCAACTTCGCTGGCTGGCACGGAGCCAGAGACAGACTGCGCATTATAACCAATATATTCTATAGCACTGCGCATTATAACCAATCACACGTGAATCTGTTGAGTTTATGAGTACAATGACCAATAAGACGTGTCCAGATGAGTCATCGCTGAAACAGCTGTTTTGTTCAGTGCTCGCGCTCCCTGAATGAATTCTGCTCTCTGCCGATTTCTCTCATCAGAAACAACAAAGTGCAGAAGTGCGTACGATATAAGCAAGATATTCATTTCATAATGTAAGCAACTTCAGTGATTAATGGGAGTTTTTGAGAGTGCTTTAATTCTGGCTCAATGATAGTGTTCTTTGATAATATAAATAGAGTGTCTATTTACACTTAGTGCAAATAGCCCACATTTTGGCAGAGGCTATTTACACTAATTCCGCCTACCAAGTGTGATTGGGACTGTCAAGATTATATAAAGCTACAATGAGCCAACATCTCCAGTGGTCAAATGGTAAAACGCGTACTGTTATATTTTTGACGCGATCGACCAGGGTTCGAACTCGCCTTTTGCCGAACTTTATTTCTCCCTTTTCAAATCTCATATCACATATTTATTCTGTCTGTGGTCGACACACAACAAGAACATCAGCAGATCTGTTGTGCAATTTTCCATACGTACTATGAATATGACCTCAAGATGTGACTTGAGAACTCTGTCTACTGAAGTCATATCTTTGTATGTGGAACAGACTGAAATTGTAGTTGCTATTTGATGTAGATTTTGGTAACATTTTAGTTTAGGGACCATTTCTCACTATTAATTAGTTGCTTATTAGCATGCATATTAGTAGCAAATTGGCTGTTTATTAGTACTTACTGTATAAAGCACTCGCATGACCATATTTTAGATCACTTTAATTCTGCCACATACCTAAACTTAAAAACTACTTTAGTAACTATTAAAAAGCATCAAATTAGGAGTTTGAGGCAAAAGTCATACTTAAAAGTTATACTAAATAGTGAGAAATGGCCCTCAAACTAAAGTATGATCAGACTCACAGCGCCCAAAGTCACATTACATGAGAACCAATGCAAATTGAAGTCACAGAACAAAGAAAAAAATAAACAATGCAAAATATAAAGCACAAGTATGGACTATTATGCTTTTGGATGTTGTTCGATTCTGGTCACTATATGATTTGGTTGCATAAAGAATAGCACTTTAAACAAACTTGTAAACTTTTTTAGGATTTATTTATTTTTGATGGAATTAAATAATATGTAAAATGCATGGGGATGAGTAATTGATAGAATTTCAATTTGAATGAATCATTTAAGGAGAATATGCAAAGACACTGTCTCAAATAAATGCATGTTTCACTGCACCTTCTCTTCTCTTCAAAACCCTGCCAATTTTCATGAACATTCATGAAAAACACTTATCTTCAAGTGATGGAGATTAAGCCTACTTCTACAACAGCTTTGAGTAGTTGACATTTCCTGTCTTTAATTGTAGTTCTTTGCTTTCACTTGAGGAGCCAACAGTTCTTACTATTAATTGGAAAGATGTCCCCTGTCCTCCAATTACTCTGCATGTGTGCTAAAGAAGCACTTCAAAGACTGTAAAATTTAAGTCGCAACAAGCTCCGCTCGCCATGAGTTAAAGCATGCCTGTGCGTTCTGCGTGTCTGAGCAGGATTTGCATGTATAGTAGAATCACAGTGGCTTATCTTAAATGCCCCTGTCTGAGTTCTACCCATCTGCACATTGACTTACTGCTGTCCATGTATGAAGAAAAAAAATCAGTCCCATCGCTTCTCTTAACACCTCTGCCTATTCAACATTTATCCACCTTCATGTTTACATTTGGAAGACTTTTAGATATAGTTTTTAATCAAAGTTTGTCGAGAAGAAAGGTAAAAAGGACTGACACAGACATAACCCTGACAGGATGCCACATGCACTGAATTATGTAACCTGATATAGTGAGTGATATATCCAGTGTTGTGGAGTAGAGAACTACATGTAGCGACACCACTAGCTTAACTACACCTCATTTGACATAACAGCTCTACTTTTAAATAGGGTAGCATTTCCAGTAGCAAACTATTTGTTCAACCAAGTAGTGTACTTGTTTACAGTATGAACTAGCTATGCCCCATTAGCAAATGCTTCACTCTTCACTCAAATGCTTCATTAGGATAGAGAGTTGGACTTGTACCCCGAAGGTCGTGGGTTCGAGTCTCAGGTCCGGCAGTGATTGTAGATGGGGGAGTGAATAATCAACACTCTCTCCACCCTCAATACCACGACTGAGGTGAGACCTTTGGCACCTAGGCACCGAACCCCCAACTGCTCCCCGGGCGCAGCAGCAATGGCTGCCCACTGCTCTGGGTGTATGTTCACTACTGGGTGTATACTTGGATGGTTTAAATGCAGAGCAAATTCCGAGTATGGGTCACCATACTTGGCCACACACCATTTCCCTCTTAAGTCTAATTGGCTAGCTAAGCAATCCAAAGCAGTTTGAAACTTATCAAATCATTCAGACTGTTTTCTCAAGAACTGGATCATTTTAAGCTTCCAAAGTAGTTAAAAGCTTAAAAATATTAGTATCTTCATTTGGAGAGCAACAGTTTTAAAGTAGACACTGAATATATCCTGGGATTGCCTTTCAACCACAACCTCCAAAACAAACTTTTGCTTTCATGCAGCGTCTGATTCTGTGTAATTAATATTTATTGAATCTGTAAGAGTAGGCAACATGCTCCTCATTATTGAATGTGTCATTCAACCCAATAAGAAGTCATGTGACCATTGATTCCTGTTCCTATTGGTGTGACACTTCAAAAGATGCCTCACAACTTGAGCAAAGTGGGTTTCTCCTTTCTTTTATGACCGACATCCTCCCCCACCCTTTTGAAAGCATCAAACACACCTCGATCAAACATCAAAACTTCAAACAAGGTGTCATCCAGCGTCTAGCGCTATTTGATGTGGAGAAGGTAATGCATATTACATATACTGTCAATATATTCTAGTGCTATTATATCTCATTGAATGGCCTGTGCTGTGATTGTCACCAACAAAGCACATCTTGAATAATTAAGATGGTTGTGTCTGTTTGACTAATACACTATGAATAGGACATATTTAATCATACATTTCAAACGAATTAGTTTCTTTTAAGGATATTGTGCGATAGTTTTAGATTAAATTTAGTATGGAGTACAACCCAGATATGCTAACCAGAAGTACATTGATAATTTAATTTCAAAGGCTAATGTGGGAGTTAAAAGAAATGTCTTAAGTCAAGACGTTTTTTAAGGCATGCTTGCTATGAAGAACCTTTCATTTTAAAATAACACATTAAACTTTTTGTTGTTGTAGTTGAACTTCAAGCAAATTTATCTGATTTTGGTGATACCTACCCCTAGCTTGTGGTGAGTGCAAAATTTCAACACTGCTGTCGTTGGACTTGAGCATCCGTCTAGCCAAGTTGTGGTTGACCACTAACACTTATTGCTTTACACTTTTAAAACAACTTCTCAACCAGCTGCCTGTTTACACAGGAAATCAATTACTTTAGAGCTCAGTCAAATTCCCATCCCACCTCATGGTGAAGCTTGTCTATTTGAGCAGAATTGGCTCCAGCCTTCTCTGGTTTCACCCTGAGTCTTACCCTGAAGTCTCGGGCTTCGAATTGGACCCGAATGACATTGACCGAGCTGTATCTTTCTGAAGACCAATTTGCTGCACTCCCAGAGGACCCAGAGCTTGTGTTGTTCTTGGCACCAGTCGTCTCTCCCAGCCAACAAATTCTGCCTTTTCCAGACCAGTTGGCTCGGAGAGCCACCAGAGGGATGAAGGGAAGACTTGGAGGGGTGTGGATAGAGACTGTGTTTGTGTATGTGTACGGGTGCACGGGGGATACAGCCTCAGGGCTGGAGCGAGATATTGTATGCTTGTGCATTCAGCCGAAAGGTTTGCGGCCAGCTGCTTAAGGATTTTCTGTGGAGTCAAGATTACCCAGAGTCAATAAAGAGACGTGCAAGAGAGCTGGCTCTTTCTTCCCCTTGTGCATCTTAATTCTGCCTAAAAAAACAATAAGACGTTCTGTCTAAAGGAAGACGTGATTTCTTTTTCTCTCTCTTGTCCCCTTTCTAAACCTGATTTAACGGCAAGTGGAGGGAGACGGAGAGAAGGGAAGCCAAAAGCAATGCGTTTTTCAAAGTCACAGGCCTCAGAAGAAACTGACCATTCATAGTGGCCATTCACTGCTGCTTTCTGGGTTGTATTTCCCAGCTTCCTCTGCTCTGAATGGTTTTCTCACAGAAATGTTCTATCAATAGTCCCAAATCCGTCTCTCCCATTCAGGCAGGGAAGCTAGAGGCAAATCTCAGAAAAATGTGTCTACACCTCGCCATATAAGCAAGTCAGTATCTTTTCGCCAGTATACTCCTGATCCTGCCAATTTAAGTTTGCATATATTTAATCATCTTGAAGATGATTCACTTTTTACAGAACATCAAGCATACAAAGTTTGCCCAAAACCTCACAATTTTTCTGTATTACTTTATTCCACTGTTCTTCTCAAAGTGCATTATGTGATTGTCTTCTCTGTGAAGGATACATATTGCACTGCTTTGAACATGGCTAAAACATGCTTAAAGCATTTTGGAACAGCCATTGAGTTGAGATGCGCTTATTATGCCTTAAAGGGGTCATTGGATGCAAAATTCACTTTACAAGTTGTTTGAACATAAATGTGTGTTGGAAGTCTGTGTACACATCCATCCTATAATGATAAAAATTCACCCAGTGTGTTTTTTTTTTAAATCCATATTTTAAAATCCCCTTTCACAAATCAGGCTGTTCAGTGATTCCTGTAAGAATTATGTAGTTCTGCACAGGCTGTCCCATGAAAGTTGATTGACAAGACCTTCTTACCTTAGACCCGCCCTGAGGGAGCTGAGAGCTGTCCGCTATTGTGTCGACTCCGGTACAGGGGTAGACAAGATGTCTCCGATTAAGTGGTTGAGGTATTTTGTTGTTGGATGTAATAATGAATAACGCAGTCTTCCTTTACTCCTGACATCTGAGAAGACGCAGAGGATTGATGTTACTTTCGTTTTTGAAGGGAATGTGCTGATAAATGCATCTATGTTTGGACTATGAAAACAGAGCTGATTTTGATACGGTAAAAAGGGTGTTGTTTTACACTACCATTGAGCAATTTTAACCAAAGTATATTATAGACTTTTCATTAAGACCCTAAAGAATCATATCAACTTGTGGGCATACGATGAACACTTTAAAACATTGTCTTAGTCAGAGCTTATTTTAAATATAAATTTATTCAAGTTGTAATTCATATTCCTTAGCTGTTCACATGAAGAAATTGAAAAGTATGTATTTTATAAATTGTGTTCATTTGCTGGGTAGAGGAAAATATATGTGAAGATAATTTTTTGACGTATATGTAACATGTTTTTCACTGTCTGTGATGCACATCCCAGGCCTTATTGAAGACATTTTATAAGTGCATGACAAGGAAAAAAGTTTGTAATTTTATAAATACCTGTTAAACCTTTCTTTATCAACCAGCGTCACCAAATCCAATCAAGTCAATTTAATTTTAAGTCCTGGCCTATATTTCACATAAAATATCCTGCTTGGAAGCACAATTATTGATAAAAAAAAAAAAAAAAAAAAAAAAGTTCCTAATGCAGCTTCATGTTGACTTTAACTTTGTTTCTCTAAATGATACATATCTCAGTACCAGACAAGACATTCCCCCATGCCCCTCCATTGTCAAATAGTGACCTTCCTTCATGTTTTTACAGCGTGCCTTCAAGGAGGAATTTCAGATTGTGCCATTTTGCCTGACCTCTTCTCTTGGGCCAGTTGAAGAACTTTTCAATGCTTTTGTAGAAACACCTGTGCTTGATGTCTCGACAAGGTACAAAGATCACATTTCAGCCTCTGTCCCCTCCCTTAACCGAAGGTGCCTTTTCCCTGTTTGCAATGCAAGCACCAAAAGAAAAGCCCTGCCATCAAAGACCTTTTTCATGGACGGATAATTGAATTTGCCTTAATTTTTTGGCAAGCCCATTATGTTTACCATTCTCACCAATAAAAAAAAAAAAAAAAAAATAAAAAAACCTGGGGAATCTCACCCCCTCTCCCTTTAGGACGTCGACAGGGAGATCAAACCGATCCAAGCTAAGGAAAACCCCTCCTCAAATTCTTATTTACCAATCAGTCTCAGCTTTAATAAAGCTCTAAGCTATGCCAACAAACACAGACCGAGAGAAGAAGGAATGGAAAGCAAGAAAGAGAGTGCGAGAGGTCACGCCAAAACCGCTAAGTGTTTGTTCTTCTCCTGTGAGGAAATCTGGGAAAGCCGAAAATATCCCAGAGGCTCCCACTGTTATTGTAAGGCTGGTGGTGGGTGATGCTCTAACCCAGGAGGAGCGCTCTTGGAATGGGAATGGAGGGGCTTTGTTTGGATAATTGTGTTTTTAGATTACACGCTTTACTGAAGTACAGCCACTCCTGCTTTCCTACTCTTACCCTAGGCTTTGTTTTTTCTTTTCTTATTTCCCTTCAAGAGCCCCTCGCGGACGGCAAAAGAGAACAAAAAAAAAGACATAACCACAGTGTAATACATCCATTAATCCTCTTTCCACATGTTTGAAAAGACCGGACCTGACAGTAAGGTAATTCCAATGAGTCTGGAGGTGAAGAAGGAGAAGGTTGCAGGTGATTTAGTGTGAAAACAGATCAGGCCCCTGTAACAACAAAATCACAATAGAAAATATCTGAACACTCAGCACTGCCAGGTGACGTAATGGGTGTCTAATCTCATGTGACCCAACACATATTTCCAGTGGATGTGTAATGGCCATACGGTTCCAGGCTGTACGACATGTCTGCAGATTTGGGTTTTATATTTGCAAGGAAGCATTGAACTGACTAACTGAAACATTTTGGTTAGGGAGTTATCTAAATCAATAGCCCTAGTATCTTCTTCAATTATTTAAGCCTGAAACACTAAGCATAACCTTTCAAACGTCATTAGTGTTCTATTTTTCCTAAACTTTGTACGTCCTGTTTTTCCAAGAAATGTCCTGGCCAGTATTTCTAAACTGCTCAAAAATACCGGGTTTTGGATTTGTTTTCCTATTGACGTATTCTCTACAGTCCTTATAAATTATGCTTACATGTATTTGCATTGCTTTGACTGTTATCGATAGATCCCACCTTCTCGCATGCCACAGTTGGTTGATTATGTACAATGCCTGCACACTACACATTATTGTTGGTCAAACTATTTTTCAGTCATTAGCTTCAGCAAGTATGAAAGCAATATGAAAACAAAACTGAAGCCTGGACATTTTGATTGTCGGCGGAGGCCGGACACCTGGATTGGCCCTGGGGACATATCCCCAGGGAAGACCTTGAATAAAATACAATAAAAATAAAACAAAATAACTAAAAGTATAATAAAATACTTAACTACATAATCCTATTATTGTTAGAAATTGCAACAATATAAAAATAGAAATATAATACATTTAGACATTTAAAATTGTTATTAAATCAATAATTAAACAATAAATAAACAATAATCTCCTGGCCAGAGGAGAACTGGCCCCCTGACTGAGCCTGGTTTCTCTCAAGGTTTTTTCTCCATTCTGTCACAGAGGGGAGTTTTGGTTCCTTGCCGCTGTCGCCTCTGGCTTGCTCAGTTGGTGACACTTGATTTCTAGCGATTATCGTCAATTTGATTTCACAGATACTATTTAAACTAAATTGAGCTAGACAATGACATCACTGAATTCAATAATGAAATGCCTTAAGTGAAAATTGAGTGTTTAATCTTATTAGTATACATTACTGACACTCTATCCTCCAATTTGATACTGTTAAGTGCTTTGACACAATCTGTATTGGTAAAAGCTCTATATAAATAAAGGTGACTTGACATTTTAGGCAATTTAGAAATCCTAGCCAGATTAAGTACAGGAAAAAGAGAGTGTATGGTCACCCTATTTATTCTGTTATACATACATATTTACATAATAAATGGTAAAACTACTTTAGAAAGGTCTTCAGTTTCAATATTTTGACCACTGTTTTACATACAGTATAACATATAGGTTTTTTTTCTATTTTGTGACCATCAAAATTAACACCAAAATCAGACCTGATACACTGATCTGATAGTTGGACTAGTAGTTGGACTAGTTCACTAGTTCTTTGTAATCATAATAAAGATCATAATCAGGATTAGGGGTCTGTCTTCAGGTGTCAAGTTCCTGTTTTTATTGCCTACATAAACGCTCGGCGCCTGCTTTCTTGTGGCAATCGGATGTTTTGTCCAAGGAAGACGAAATGCTAATATCCCGTTTTTCCTTTCGCTTATATCTAGCAAGATCTAGCCATTTTTGTGGAATCTTGAAAACTCAAAAAAGTTATCCTTAAATAATGACATAAATGGAAATTCTAGTTCTTGTTAATCTCCAAACCACCTGTAGTAACACACTCTCCTCTATGTGCACTAGACACTTTACACACACTGCTGTGTGTACACAATCCCACAAAAGACTCAGCAATATATGTATGTCTACATGCTCATGCACTACAAATCAACCTGCACTGTTCCCAAACCAGCTGCTTGACTCAAAATGTTTCTCTTTGCACATGTACAGTATTTGTGAAGCATTCGTATAGTTAGTATTTTTTATGTTTTATTTTTTTTAGTTTGTATTGGGTAAATATTTATATATAGTATAGTTATAGTTCAAATCTGTCATTAGGTTAGTTGTGTATAGGTTTATAGTGTTTTTTTATAGGTTTAAAGTGTTTTTTTACTTCATTGTTGTATGTTTGTATTTATGTAGCACCGTGGTCCTGCGAGGCACGACATTTCGTTCCACTGTATGTCCTCACATGTATCGGAATGACAATAAAGCTCAACTTGAACTTTAGTGAAAATTCATAGATTTCCTAGATCTGAAAATTCTCATAGTAATAATATCTATTTTATTTTTAATTTTTTCTTGGTATTTAATTGCTTCTCTTTCATTCTTCTGTTGACATCACACTTCAGTGGTTTGTGCTAGTTTAATGGAGACAACATTTGACAATAGAGGAAGATTTTCTAAACATCTAAACCCACGTATATGGGGGCTGGGCCCAGACATGATGATAATGAATAGACCTGTGTGTACCTGCATCACTGCTCATTCACCACAAGACTAACAAGAATGCATGCTTTTCCAGACAGAGATTTAGTAAACACAGAAAGCTGGAAGAATGGAAAAGAGTTTATACCGTAAGCTTTTACCAATGAGGTTGCCAGTTTGCCTGCCATGACAACACACAGAATAGCAGCTTGGTTTGGAGTGAAAGGTCTGGTTCTGTGGTCTCCTGCCTGCACACAGTGACATTAAAATATTGGTTTAGGACTCTTTAAATAACCAGCTGTGGTAGGTACAGCAGAACTTCCAGGAACTCTCAGAGCAAGTCCACTTACTGGGACAGAGCTCCACATTTCCAGCTTGTGCAGCTCTGTCCAGGAAGAGTGACCGTCGTTATTCAGACGAGAAGGTGAAGAGATGTTTTCCTGTTTGTGACCACCCCTGCTGAGCCCTGTTGGACCACTGGTCGCTTAAGAGCTGATGTGTTTATTTAGGCCTGGAACCTCCTGCTGACAGCTGGACCTGACTCATGCTTCAGTTTATTTCAGTATTATTTATCTGTTTGTGAATCGTATTTGCATACTGCATATCAAATAGCAAGGCTAATGAAAGCTAGGCATGCTCTGTGAATAGATAACCCTTCTCAAAAATGCTTTTTAACATTTATTTTTTATAATTGGGCAGCGTCGTTTTACTTTTTTTTATTTTATTTTGCACAGCATTGCTTATGCCAACAAATCTACATCGGACAGACCTAAAATCTTATTTTTGGTGGTTTCTAGAGAATGGTTGCCTGTATGATATTCTGGTTTCCAGATATGATTATTGCTCCCTCCTTAATTTATGGTCTTTGTGATTCTTCTTGAAAAACTAATAATTAAAATCACAAAGATTAAATGATTGTTTCTTTTTATTACAACCAAAATAAAATGCTTAGTAAAAATATATGAAATATTAAACCTGTTTATCTGCATGTCATGTGACCATAATTTAATCATGTAATCAATAAAGCATAACTGTAGTCTGATTACAAATATTTTAAAATCTAATACAGTATAATCTAATTCCAAGCACTTCATTTATGGAATCATGATCCAGATTACATGTATTCAGGTTACTACCCAACACTGAAAAAGTGTAAAATAAGATTTTAGCCTAATTTTTTTGTTTCTCTTTCCCCTTAACCTCACTAAATTGTATTAGATTTGACAGGAAAATTATATATTTGAAGATATTTGGAAATGTACTCTGAGAAAAGACAAATCCCTTATGTTTGGTATTAGCAATATTAATAGAGATGTTTGTTTTAGCAGATGCTACTAATAAATTTAACAAAGTAATGAAACTAAAGATGCGGAAAGTGCTTGGCAAAAACAGCAGATTTCCACCCCAGTATCATGCTATAAGGTTCTCCTGAGCCATGTAAATAACTCAGAGAGGATGCACTACTTTAGCAATGCAGCCATTTGATTTATGCCTGGTTTTCGCTGTTGTCTTTATAGTGCAGAAAATCCACAGATAGGCATGAAATTTCCTGTGTGTGGAAGATGTTAGTAAAAATGAAGAGTGAAGTGAGCAAATTGTGGACAGCTGCATCAAGCGGAGGGCATGGCAGAGCGACTGAGGTAATTGAATTTGTGAGTGAGGGTGATGCGACCTTTCACGCTGAGGGAACGGGTGGGTGGTCAAGATGACACTGGCCTCAGCCATGAAATTAAAAAGTAAACGCAACAGGATCAGGTGAAAGAAGAGACACCGAATATTAAGGACAGGATGCCTACCCCCCATTCACACACACTGGCTCTATGAATTGTATGAGGGCTTGTAGTTGAATTATAGATGTGCTTTGGCAGGGTGAGTGACTGGCAGTGAGATCTTGAGACCTCGGGTTTCAGCAATGAGCATTTATTTAAGGCTCAAGAATGTCTACGATTGGTCACCCCCTCATGTTTTCCCCCTATATAGAAATATGTGTGTCCACAGGATTGCACTACATTCCCTTATTTGTCAGAAATGCTTCAAGTCCCAGTATCCCCTCAGTGCTGAACTGCAGGGCTCCAGGGAGCGGTGATATGGCCATTTCTCCTCAACTCAGGTTGTCAATCATCCCTACTGTGTTAGTTGGTGTTAGAATGATGTATGTTGATGTAATCACTATCTAGACCATTTTAACTGCAGAGTGCCATCTGTGTAAGGGTATGTGAACTACAGATAAAAAGGGCCTGATGCTTTGTGAATTAGTGGATTGATCTGAATCCTTTGATTTGACGGTTTATTTCCAAACCAGTTGCTTTTAACGTTTTTGTCGGAATCTTGCAGAGTTCAGAATCAGCCATTTCTGTTCCAGGTATTCCACCTAATTTAAATGTGCTGTGTGTAATTTAATTTGAAGTTACATTACTGTCTTCTATCCCAGTTTAACATTTAACTTAAAATATCCCAGCAAAGACAATTTAAGCAACCCATTCATACATTTTCAACATTGCTCTATTTGTTTGAGTTGATTGACATAGCAACACTGGCTCTATTAATGGTGTTTGTTTGGAGGTGGAGCTAACTGTTTGTCCCACCAATAGCTGACAGGCAGAATGTTTCGGGATACTATTTGAAATATAAACAATACTCTGGCTTTTTGAATCTTCCAACCAGCCTGACACAGCAACAGCTCAACTAATGGTGTGAGTTTAGAGGAGGATCTTTCTGTTTGACTGACCAATGGCAGACTGGGAAAGTCATTGCAGAGGTTGACAGAGCCACCGGTGGCACATACAGTACAGTAAACTTTTCACCTGTAAAGTCTGAGAATATTCATATTCAATTATATTCTGTCCCTGAATAGAGCTATATAAAAAAGAAAGTTCATTAAGTCTGATTAACCTTGCAATTCCTCCAGTGTCCCTTCATCTGGTGGAGATATTGCATAAGCATTGAAATTTGAGAGGAAGTCATTATGAAGTCTGTTAAATTTCACCCCCTACCACATTCGCCACACTTTTATTCATATCGCAAAGCTCCATATTTTCCTACAACTAGGAGACCTGTGACTCTACCTAACGCATGAATTATATAACGCTTGGGCTGTTCCATACATGGCTTCACTGGAAACAAAGGGGCAATTATTTTAGGGGTGCAGTAATTTTTACGTGCTGCCAGCAGTGCAGGATAGTTGGGCTTGCTAGAATGACTCTCCTCTCTCACTCCCTTCGTTCGCACCATGAAATGGAAATTTACATTCACTTAGAGGTGCCGGGGAGCTCTGCTGCAGACAGCTGTATATTTAATGAGAGCAGAGAGGTTTAATTACGTCTGTTTTAAACAGGCAAGACTTCTGCTCTGCAATGACAAGGCAACCAGTGAGCAAAAAGAGCTGGAGGAGGAAAAAGGCGGCAGATGATTTCTCCTCGTTCCCTGAAGCTGTAGTTGAGTACGGCAGGCACTTTGGCTGCAATTATTCCAAATTTATTCCTCTGCTGTTTTTACACAGAAAAGCAGAGCAACCTTGCAGAAGAAAGGGACATAGTAAGCATTAGTTGTGTCAGGGAAAGAAAACAACAGTCATTGTCTCATGATACTTGTCACATATTCTACTAAGTTATCTTTAAAAAACATTATTTTCATATTGGTTGCTTAATGGATGGTTTGTGTTTAAGCACATTAAGAAACATGCACTATACTGAGTTGAAGACAAGTAGGCCAACAGTGACTCACTATAGGCTTGGATGAATGATGGTACGTTATATACTGCAGCTACTGTGCATTGGTAGAAAGGTGTCAACCCATAGGTATGTTTATTCAGCACAAGATATATATGCGGATATGAGAATTGCTTTATGTTATTTACATGTGAAAGCAACAGCATACAGCAAATACAAAAATACAGAGTGGAACCAAAACACATCAAGACGGGAAATGACTTGTTATTAGTGGGTGTAACATGTAGTATAGTGTAGTTGTTTATAGTCGCCAAGCAACATCACAAGTTGACACATTGATATAGATTTTAATGGATGTGTAGACACAGCAGGGCTGGATTATGGACTGGACCAGAGGGCCCAGGGCCTCCAAAGCCTGCCAAAGGAAACTGAAGACCAGGGCTTTGATCCAAATGTCCAATAGTGCCACCAGGCCTCTCTGCAAGAACAGCATATGCTGATAACTAGGGGCATTTCTGCACATACAATGACCATTTGGGCCCCCTTTCAGATCACCCCCCCCCCCCCCCCCAAAAAAAAAAAAAAAAAAAAAACAATATATACTATTATTGTAATTTCAAATGACTTATACTATTATATATGAACAAAATGTTCTAGTATTGCTTCATTACCAGAACCCAAAGAGCCATGATTTGTGTTCATTATAATCCACTCTCTTTATTTCAGCTCTGCATTTCAGGGATTTCCTCAGGGACAGCTGTTTGCTCGCTAATCACAGACTTAGAGGCTAACAACCTGCAAACTGAATTAATAGTTAAAGGGGCTGCATTTTTATGCATTATAGACCTATATATTGAATCTAGATGGACATCTAAAATGAATCCAACACTCTAATATTCAATCTTCAATCTTCAAGTGGTGGTAAGAAAAGTAAAGTAGCTACTCTATTTATATGTCTTTGTTTTATACAGAAGAAAATAAAGAAATAAAAAGTTAATATAGAAGTGGTCACAAGGCCTTCTTCAGTCTCCCTCTTATAGTCAAGGTCACCTTCCCTTTTTTAATTATATTTCATAAGCTAAAAGCAGTAAAAGTTCAACTATCTTTGTTATAATGTGTAATTTATCAATCCTGAGAGATAATGCACTATGCCATGCATCTTTAAAGCATTTGCATTGATGATATTGCGCAAGGTGATCTTGTATGGTAATTTATGGACATAATTTCAATACCATATTTTCAATAAAATGGCTCTAAAAGCTTCAATGAGAGTGGATGTAATGAGGGTCATTTTGAAAATAGAGCTGGAGTGTCTCTGCGGTAGATTAGGCTTTGAAGAGCATGTCATAGATGCATATCAAAATCGCAGTGAAAATAATCACAGTCTCCTGAAAGAATGCATTAGGTAAAAACAAAGCTAAGGGTAATTTTGATCCTTTAGACTGGAAGCAACCTAAACAGGCCATTGATGTTTCATGTCTTTGCTTCATGTCAGTTTGTTGTAGAATGAATACAATTAATGAACTTTTAATATAAAAAAAAATAAAATCTGCAGTTTTTTTTGTGCCTAAAAAAAATGGACCTCTGGAGATGCTGACAACATTATCTACTGATCAAGGCCATATTAACAACTGTATGCATATGCATTGATATTATGTAAATAAATAAATAAATGATTGAACAAATGTTTTTTTTTGTTTTTGTTTTTTTTTTAAACCAGTTACAGCACACACAAATTTTAATTTGTATTTATTTATTTTTTCTACAAGCTGATTATTGCTTGTAGTAAAAGTGGGCATTCACTGTTCTGGAAAAAAAAAAAAAAAAAAAAAAGAAGACAGTTACATATGCTCACACATATTCCTGTTTCAAAAGGAAACAGCAACACAGGACGAAAACTGTTCCATATAGGACCATTCACTATAGGAAACCTTCAAACTGTTTTTAGTTGTCCTCAGTGGAAACACAAACTACACAATCAGCATCACAGTGAAATGATCTGCCCAAGCAAGCACCAGACTTCATTAGCATTCAAAGTGTGTTTAGAAGTTAGAGCTCTTAGCAACTTCTCACTGCTGAACAGCAACTTTGGCACCAGCAAACACAGGAGCTCTAGGGCAAAGCGGATATTGAAAATCAGTTGCTATTAATATCAAGTGATCTCCTAAACTATTAACTCAAATAGAAAAAAAAAAAAAACAACAACAAAAAATAACAGAACTCTTAAAAAATTAAAGGAAAAGAACAAAATCAGATGCAGTGTTATAGAGTTGAGGTCCCTGGATGCTAACAATTCAGCTTGCATGGCTTTAATTAAAGGGATATTTAACTAGAGATCTCAGACTGAATCAGTAACATGTGCAGACATTTAATTATCAGTTTCATGTAGTCTCTCTCACACTTTTGGTGTTTTCCATGCTAGTCTGATTTGTGTCAGAGTTTGGCTCATTTTAAGCTTGTTTTTAAACTTTTCAAGGCTTTGTGAAGGCAACATTCAACGATTGTGTTGACAGACATTGCTTTTTTATCGATTACAGATATGTGAAATTATTTGACTTACGATTCAAAAATAACTGACAGTATCTAAATTACAATTTAAAAGTAATTCTCAATTTTCAGTTATGCAAAACCATGCATAGTTGTGCTTTTTGTTTGGAAATATGCCTTGCAGAATGTGCTCTTGACGGGTTGCCAAGTCCACCTATTATTAAGCATCTTTGAGCTTGTTGATTGGGCTCGCTTTATAAAGTATGGTAAAGGTGCATGTTGCAATATTTTTTAACATGTTTATTTCCAAAATAGAGTATTTGGATTTAAGTTTATTATGGGCTTGTTCTTATTTTTCTTTCTTTCTCTCTTTTTTTATTTTTTTTTTTATTTATTTATTTCTAGCAAGATCTGGCAACGGCTAATGGCTAATGAATCAAGATGTATCTCGTTGCCATTTTGCACATACGGAAGAGAAACACAACTCAAATATGCATTTACATACATCATCAACAACTAGTTAGTTCGGTTCCTCGCACTACATATCATTTTTGCAAATGCAGTTGTCACATACCTGAATTCTTTGCGAGTTAGATGGTTGAAGAATGTAGTTTTCATTCCCATAAATTACTAAACTCAGTGTGTGAGTGTGTGCAGTTTACGTCGTAGAGCAAAATGTTCAAGTATTATCAAATATGTTTTCCACAGACCCTATTATTACCTTAATATTAGGTTTTGATGTTGTGACTGCAGCACTCTATTCAGACCATTTTAGGCTGTAAAGGTTAAAAAAAAGCATCTACTGTGTAATCTCCCTTTGCAACTAGCTGATGTTTGGGTAAGCAAATTCAATTTTTGTGCAAATTCAATCACAACATTGTGATTTGTTAATTGCCAGGGCCGCAGTAAGAAATTATTGGGTTCAGTACAAAACCTTCATCAAAAGCATACTTTTGCGATCCAGAACAAAAGGTTCAGTTTCCCACCATTGGCGGCCCTGCTATGTGCTATTGCAAGTCAAGGTGGTATTTACAATTTAGGGGACTAAACAGTCATTGAACAAAATTTATTAAACAGAAATTCAAATGAAAATAAGAAAGACTGAAATATGCTAGAATACAGTAATCGTGCCAAACAGAGTTTAGAGTAAATTTATCACTCGCTCAAGCCACTGAAAGCCTTTTCCGGCTTTCTACAAGTTCACTGTATCCCTCCACATTTTCTCTCTGTCTCTCGCTGTGTTTTCTTTTTTCGACCCTGCTTCCTCTGTTCCATTTTCTCAGTGTTTGGATTAGGGCAGACTTGAACTTCCCCCGTCTCCCAGCCAGTCATGAATCATAGTGTGGCAGAAACCGAAAGACCCAGGGGGGCTGTCAACCCCTCCTGACGGGGCCCAACCTCAACATAACAAGTGGCTGATGGCTACATGTGGACCAGCTCAAGCACTGCTCAGGGCCTTGGGATTATATTGGGACACCATTGCACAAAACGAGGAGACACTTGTAGAAAAAAAAAAAAAAAAAGCCTAAAAGCTGATGTTAGCATCTGCAGTAATTCAGATTTATTGACATTTGTGAGTATACATGATGCAAATGGTGATGACCTTTGAGATTTGACTCCAAGAACTCTTAGTTGCAAAGCAATTTGTCTCTCAATACAATCCAGAGATCCTGGTTTCCATTTACCTTTAAGGGGGGACATCTCTAGGGTGACTATATATCCCCTTTTTCCTGGACATGAACTGGCCATGATTTCTAAATTGTCTAAAATATCTAGGTCTTGGCTTTGCTTTCCTACTGTTTTTATACTTGCTTAAGGTATTGACTCAAAAGAAGTTTGTCCAATAGCGTGCTGGTATTGTATATAATCAACCAATCATAGCATGCGAGAAGGTGGGATTTACAGAGAATATATTCAAAGATATAAATTAGGCATACATATAATGTAGAGAGCACGTCAATAGGAAAACAAAGCCAAAACTCTCAGCATAAAACAAATATTGTCCTTGAAACGCTGCGACTGACAAATCAGAATCAAGTATTTCTGAGAGGTGTGAAATAAGATAGAACTACAGTACATGAAAGGGATGACTATTGTATCAGTTAATGTTTAATACACTTGTGTCTTAGTATGATTTTACATTTGACTCTGTGATATATTACAGAGGAGGAGGTACAGTATGCCTTAAGAGAGGCGATAAAACAAAGCAAATGTTGAATTGTAGAGACTGAAGTATGACAGTCCTGATTTAATACCTCACATATATTTATACCAGTTTTCCCACATGCACAAATAGAATTTCAGTGTTAGCTGCAGGGTTAGTCTTTGCTTATTTTTATTATTTTTATTTTTTACATGGGTCTCCAGAATAATAAACCACACTAATTCACCATACACACACACACACACCTATGTTTGTTTTTGTGAAAAGTGGGGACATCCCATAGGCGTAATATTTTTTTATACAGTACAAACTGTATGTGGTATTGCCCTACACCTAAACTTAGCCCTCACAGGAGACTGTGTGAAATTAAATTCTGATTGACAGGAATTTGCTAGATGTTCCATACAATCCTACCCAACCTCACAGCTTCCAAGGTCAACTTAACTGCTTGGAATGTTTAGCTAGACTACAAGGACAACACTGATTTTGCCTGTTTGGACAGATCCAAATGCCTTTTCTTAGCAATCCATAATTCATTGAGAGACATTGAGAGTTGTGTTACACCTGACAGTGTTGATTAATATTTATAATCTGAATACATTTATTTTTACATCAACGTTGATTTAATTTTTGTATTTTTGTAAATTTATTTATTTTCAACAAATGAACTAAGTTCTGGAATGACAACACAGTGACTTTCATAGTTAATGTTGAGAAAATCTATTTGAACACTTTTCCAGACAGTCATGAAAACGTTTGTGTGCGGCAGCGCAACAGCTGCTCTTGTTGCTAAGGTAAACAGGTGGCGCCGCTCTCTCACTTTCTTTTTGTGTCATTACTCCTTAAAACGAGCGGAAAGGAAAGTCACTCGCCATAGTAACAGCTCCCTGGACAGCCGTCTTCATGCAGAACCTTGCCAAAAATCACCGGTTGGTTGTTTGCCCACGCAATGAGAAAAAAAGAGCAGCACCGTTTCTGAGCTCACACCAAGTGGGGGGTGTCCGGAGGTCTTATCCCTTTAGACCACTGAGATATTTGGGACGGTGGAAACAGCTTTTCTGAACCTTGAAATGGCATATACAGCATATGTTACTTCTAAATTTTACTTCCAAAAATCAGGATGTAAAACATGAGCTTCTGAGCCTACAACAAAGAAAATCAACAAAACGGAGAGAAAACTGAGACTTTGTTTGAAACTGAGACTTTAATTGAATTGCAAAAACTGAATTGTTTTCAAACAGGTTTCACGAATATTCCACACGCCTGTAATTGGTCAGACAAACAGATAGCGCCGCCCCAAACTTACACCATCGGTCGAGCTGTTGCTATGCTGGTCAAGGTACTCAAAAAACAGGGTAATGTTTTGATAGCAGACAGAGTCATAGTGTTTACACTTTTCAGAGGGAAACAACCTACAAATAGTTTACTTGTGTTAAAAAAGGACCCTGGGAATCTCACATATTTCTCTGTTTGAGTTTCAGAAAATCTTAACAATGTTTCAAACTGTGCTCAGATTTGCCAAGATTCCAAAGTTTGCATTAAAAATTCAAAGATTTGAATTTCGCAACACAAATTTTCCAAGACCAAGTGATTTTATAGCTCAATGCTCTTACCGTATGTCAACAATTATCTCACTTCAGAAATGATCAACCTTTACAACCCCACCATCCAAACTCTCAGCCAACCCAGGTACTTCTGTTATTAAATAAACCAAAAAGATATTCCAAATAAAATGTTATACTCGCAATTATTTACATTATCTTCTATAATGTTTAACAGCTCAGTAATGCTCCACATTTAGATACAGAATAATACAGCATACAGAATATTTGTCTTAACAATACTATATTTTCTATATGTCCTATATATCGGTCTTCACGCACCTGCAGTGTTCATGGAACCACAGGGGTCCCTGGTTGAAAACAAAGTCTTATGGAAATTTAGGAAAAACACTGAAGATTAAAAAGGAGCCTCTGAATCTAATGTTAAGCTAAAGTTAGCTGTCTTTTGCCCCATACCATTCCCCCCAAAATTGCTTTTGATTGTTCACATTCAAACCAATGAGCCTGGCTCTACCCAACGTAGTGGAAAAGGGAATGCTAAACAGTTTAATAGTGTTCAAACTGTTCAAAAGGAAAAGAGTTGAAGACCTTTGATATTTTAATATTCAAGAAGCAATCTTACACACTTCTCACTGGTTATGGTTCACAGCTCTTAATAGAGGGTAAAAGTGCAACATGATCTTTATCCATATTCGATATTGGCTGAAGTCAAACTCTCTCTATATCTGCTTTAGTTATAAGACGTTCCTCTGCTCATTTTCTCAAAGATCCTTTGTGCTGTCATGAAGTGACGGGTGTCTCTAAGGTTAATTGCAAATAAAATTCCCAACGATAAGAACAGGAGCAGGCAGGAGAACAAGGAATGAGCTTTTAGCCTTTTTTCCAGAGGTCACCATTCAAACCGCATATAATGCACTAACTACGTCCTGTATGTGACAGCCTCACAATTCCCACTCTGGTTTGAGTGATTGGTGGGATTGTGGTCGAGTGTTGTGTCCATGTTCCATTCTACGTCTTATCTCCAAGCACATGACTCATTACTGTGAGCTGTGCCCCACATTCATTCCCTCTAAAGACCGCACCGAATCAATTGGACATACCCAGTCAGCAGATTAGTAATCTAGAGTCTGCCAACAAAATAACACATCAGTTTTTTTTTTTTTTTTTTTGTCGATTTCATGCTACACCAGAGTAAACAAGCACTTGGAACGTGTAAGTCTGAAAGCGAGAAATATGCTGTCAGCATTCTTGAAAATCAGCTGCCTGTGGAAAAAAAAGCTGATGTGGAAGTATAACTGGGTTTTGGAGAGTAAATTCATCATGATTTTTTTACAATATGCTAAGAAAAACTCAACCAATACAATGTTGTGAGTGGTTGCTTTGCTGTGTGGTAGTTAGGGTGCTCTTGGTGGTTCCTTACAGGCTAAACAATGCCATTCACAAGTTTAAGATAATCTGGTCTCTATATATGTCTCTTTAAATACAGATTTTTACTATATATGACTCTCCTTTAAGGTGTTCACACATTTTTAACAAAAATCTTGGAAGAGGTCCCTCATATATATTTTTTAACTATTTTTATCATCTGCCAAGTGATTATTATTATTATTTAATTGTTTTCAGTAACAGTAGTCTTTAACAAGCCACATAGTTTGAGTTGCAGAATATTTATAGCATTAGTGGTTCATTCAAATCCCAAGTATGAGCAGTAATACTAGTGATGCTTGCCTATAAATACCAGGCAAATACCACTAATGTATTTTGTGGTTGGTGCAAACACAGAAATTGTGATAAGGTTGTTTTGACGCATTAAAATGTAGCATTCTCTCATCTGCATTTAAATGACTCCATGAAATGACTTGGCAAAATCTATTGTATTTTGAGTGCTAGAGCCAAAATAGAGCACTAAATTTAATCTTTCAAAATGTTATACTGTGCGATTTGAAGGTGGAAAAAAGGAAACTTTGCGTTGCATTTAATCAGGCCATTTCACAGCATGACGCATATTTGAAAACTTCCCTACAGCTCAAACTAATGACCCCCAGTCTCTCAATATTTGACTGGCTTAAGGAAGCATGTGCTGTTGACTGTAGTGTAAATATATAGATATTGATACTTTTAATTATTTTCTTTGAATTATTTTTGAAAGAATCCTGCACAAAAGACCAGGACTTGGTTAAAGTGGTCCCACTTTATATTAGGTGGCCTTAACTACTATATACTTATACAAATAAGTACGATGTACTTATTGTGTTATTGTATTGCCAAACACTTTTGCTGCTATTTGGGTGGGACGTGTTTCTTTTTTTTTTTTTTATAAAATGAAAACTAAAAGACTTTCAGATCATATGAGCCAATATTTTATTCACAATAGACCATAGAGAACATAACAAATGTTTAAATGGAGAAATTTTACACGTTTATCCAGTAAATTTGATGCCTGCTACAGGTCTTAAGAAAGTTGGCACAGGGACAACAAATGGCTGGAAAAGCAATATTTTTTTTTAAAAGATTCAGCTGGGAGAACATCTAGCAACTAATTAAGTTAATTGACATCAGGTCTGTAACATGACTAGCTATAAAAGGATGTCTTAGAGAGGCAGAGTCTCTCAGAAGTAAAGATGAGCAGAGGCTCTCCAATCTGTGAAAGAGTGCATAAAAAGATTGTGGAAAACAACATTCCTCAATGTCAAATTACAAAGGCTTTGCAAAACTCATCATCTACAGTGCATAACATCATCAAAAGATTGAGAGAAACTGGGAAATCTCTGTGCAAGGCCTTTGTTGGATGCCCATGGTCTTCGGGCCCTCAGATGACACTGCATCACTCATGATTCTGTCATTGACATTACTAAATGGGCCCAGGAATACCTCCAGAAACCACTGTCGCTAAACACAATCTGCCGTGCCATCTGCAGATGCCAACTAAAGTTCTGTCATGCAAAAAGGAAACTATATGTGAACATAATCCAGACATAATCCGTTGTGTCCTGTGGGCCAAGGCTCATTTAAAATGGACTGTTTCAAAGTGGAAAAGTGTTGTATGGTCAGACGAGTCCAAATTTGGCATTCTTTAGCCGTGTCCTCCGGGCTAAAGAGGAGGGAGACCTTCCAGCGTGTCATCAGCGTTCAGTTCAAAAGCCAGCATCTCTGATGGTATGGAGGTGCATAAGTGCATACGGTATGGGCAGCTTGCATGTTTTGGAAGGCACTATGAATACTGAAAGGTATATAAAAGGTTTTAGAGCAACATATGCTCCCCTCCAGACGACGTCTATTTCAGCAGGACAATGCAAAACCACACACTGCAGCTATTACAACAGCATGGCTTCGTAGTAGAAGTGTCCGGGTGTTGAATTGGCCTGCCTGTAGTCCAGATCTTTCACCTATAGAGAACATTTGGTGCATCATTAAACAAAAATGCAATGGGAAACCTATATCAGGCAAGAATGGGACCAAATTCCAACACCAAAACTCATAACCTCGATGCTCAGACGTCTCCAAACTGTTGTGAAAAGAAGAGGAGACGCTACACCATGGTAAACATGCCTGTCATACACCCGGAGCAGTGGGCATGCCTGTCAAAAAACCATACAATTTCTCTGTTTTGTCAATTTCTCAGATTTCTCAGATCTATGTTCTATTGTGTATTAAATATTGGCTCATGTGATTTTGGAATTATTTTAGATTTCATTTTATTCAAATAAAAACCAAAAACCAAAAAAAACATCCCAACATTTCCGGAATTCGGGTTGTAAAATAAGTACAATATAAAAACATGCATGTTTCAATAAGTCCATTGTAATCAAATTATTAATTTAAATATGAGTACAAAGTAGTTAAGGCCACCTAATGTAAAGTGGAACTGTTAAAGTTAATACTGTAGTTTCAGTGTTGATTTCATGTTGACCATAAGCAAATTGACATGTGAGCACTGAGAATAAAATCCATCTGTCTCTCACAGATATGATGGAGCTTTTAATAAGTTCAAAGTTCTATAGAAAAGGGTCTAAGAAGAGTTTTATGAGTTCTACAGATTGGATCAGTTCAGGGCTTTTGGACCACTGTGCACAGGAGGTATGGAGGTAAAGGTTTTTTTTTTTTTCTTTCTTTTTTTTGGGCCCTGGCTTTCCTTCAATTAGTGGCTTTAAAATCATACTGCAAATTTTCCATATCCTTCCCACAGGGTGCATGAGTGGTGCAAAGCTTTCTCTCTGGCCCAGCTGAGGGAGCCAACATGGGGAAATCTCCCAGTTAAAGCTGCAATGTTCAAGCCATAAAATCTAGCCACTTTTACAACACTGTTTTCAAGATCTGAGGAAGTAGAATATATGAACTGATAGGCTGGATGCTTATTAACCTCAAACGTTTGTAAAAAATAAAGAGACATGTAACAGTAAGCCAGCTGAGGCCAAAAAAAAAAAAAAAAAAAAAATCACTGAAGCAGGGAAACAACTAAATAATTCAACCCTGTCAAGTTATTATAAAAATAGAAGACCAGATCTTTTTGTTTTGTTTAGAAATACACATTTATATATAACTACAAATCTATATAGAATATAAATAACTTCAACATATGGGGCCTCATTTATAAAAGGATGCGCAGATACCATCCTAAATTTGATCTTACGATCATATCTCGAATATGCGTACGTTTGATTCATAGAATAAACGTACGAACAGAAAACGCACGTACGTGTCTCTTTCAGATGCAAAATCTATGAATCGCAAATGATCTTGAACTTGCATTTGAATGGTTGCAATTGAATGGCTTCAGCTCTCTGCCTTGTAAACGATTCCTAATTAATGTCATTAACATAAAATATCACCAATCATCATAATTTTGAACAGCAAGCTGCAAGAACAGCTTACATTTTAAAAACTATGCAATACTCCGACAATAAAAAGTGTGTATCTGCTCAGACACTGACGTGATGCTAAGCACTTCCACATCAAAGGCCGTCTTTATAAATATGAGCGCTGGCGTGAATTTAAGCGTACGCACACTCTAAGATCAAATCTGAGCGTACGCACACTTTATAAATGAGGCCCCTGGCCCCATACTATCAAGCTTGCTAATTCTTTGCTTGCTAAATGCAAGATTTTTAAAATGTTAGCCTAGACTGATGGTGTGTTCAAATCATGTAGGAAAAAAAAAATCATATTCATGAGTTGAATGCATATGAGCACCACCGCAAACTCATAATTACGAACAAAGCCTTTTCTTAAAGTTTCTGAGTTGTGAAGTGACATTCAGCCAAGTATGGTGACCCATACTCGGAATTCGTGCTCTGCATTTAACCCATCCAACGTGCACACACACAGCAGTGAACACACACACACCGTGAACATACACCCGGAGCAGTGGGCAGCCATTTTATGGGGAGCAGTTGGGGGTTCGGTGCCTTGCTCAAGGGCACCTCAGTCGTGGTATTGAGGGTGGAGAGAGCGCTGGACATTCACTCCCCCCACCTACAATCCCTGCCGGCCGGAGACTCGAACCCGCAACCTTCGGATTACAAGTCCGACTCTCTAACCACCCCAAGTCCCTAACATAATGTTCCCCAAGTTGAGGGGTGTGTCAATGAGAAAACTTGTCAGATGCAATGGACGCAGGGTCTCTTTTGTCGGTAAATTTGTTGAAATGGGTAAAATGTTTTTTTGTCATTTACAATAAACTTTATGTTAGCTGAATCTACAAAATATGATACTATTATACATTTGCAATACAGACAGTGATATGAAACATGACATCTTTAACACCAATGAACGAGGTAACTGATGATTTTGTTTCTTAATGATTACATTTACAGCACCTTCATAAATTGAATAAAAACATAAAAATCTAAAACTACGGTGGCTGAGAGAGCTCAACGCGCTGCAATAGAAAAAACCCCCCACAAATTAAGAAAACAACTTTGTCGATTTTACAACACACGTGCTGCAAATGCTCACAACACAACCAAATAAAGAAATGCACCGCAAATAGAAAAAAACACCTGCAAATTAAAAAAAAAAACAACTTCATCAATTTGACAACACACGCACTGCAAATACTCCCAACTCAACCAAACAAAGAAACGCGCTGCAAATACATTTTTTTATTTGGTTGTGTTCTGAGCATTTGCAGCACCTGCTGTCAAATTGATGATGATGATTTCTTGATTTGCTGGTGCTTTTTCTATTTGCATGTGTTTTCTGAAGTTGCTGCGCGTTGAGCTCTCTCGGCCACTGTAAAAAAAAAAAAACACACTGATTCACATTTGTCATTTTGTAGAAGTAGAGTTGACACACCTAACACATAATTACTTTACAACTCGTAAAATAAAAACTTCCCCGGAGGATTTGAATACATCATAATTTTGCATATCTGTAACCAGTTGTAATGTTGTATATAATTAAAATTTTGTCTGCTTATTGTTGATGTCTTTTTCATGTTTATTGCCCAAAATCACACATATCTCAGTGTACAAGGCCTGGGCTAACAGCTCATAGCAGTTTAACCTCTAACTAGCAACTTCAATCAGTCTTCCAGATGCGTTTCCAGAATCTAAGTGGAAATGAGCTTGCATTCTGTGGAAAGAACAACATTATGTTAGCTTGTTTGCATAGCTAATGATAAGGTATGACTATATTTGTTGTACTTAGGGTGTCTGTTTCTTTCAAGCTGTAAAAAAACAGTCTTTAAATCATCCATTAAATACTATTTAGTATGAGTTTGCCGGTTCAAACTAATAAAGGCCTGTTTACCAACTGGAATGCCGCAGTCAACATGTAAAGCTTCACTTCACTTCACCGTGAGCAAGCATGCCAACACAAACAGTTAAATTTATGATGAAGGACCTCGAGTTTTACAGGCTTGCGAGGCGTGCTGTGCCTGCCGGTGACGTAATTTCACAGTTGTGAGCATTTGGGAACAGAAAATGAGAAAAAGGAATAAAAATAAAAATAAAAAAGCCATTTCCATTTCACATAACTTCCTTACTTCCTCTATTAAAAGGGATTAGGCACCATGGGGCTGCACCTGTGTAAATGCCCACATCAGAGCCATGTTTAAGGGGTTTGTTTTCACAATCCTTTCTGTAACAAGCTATGCAACCTGGTCCCCTGCAGGCGATATGAAGCGAACGACCCAGGGTTCGTGCGGCGGGACTCTGGGAATGCTGGTTGGGGTTGTGTCAGCACCACATGTCTGTGGCCCGCAGGCTGTGAGATACCGCAAGGAGCCGGAGTCTGGTAGAATGAGGTCAGCTCTGATATACACAGGACTAGGGAGTGAAACAATAAGGGTTGAGGCAGAAAACAGCAGAGGGAAGCTCATTGTGCATTCTCTGCATGGCTCGTGTAGTTTTGAAGTGCCTGCCATGCGAGGGAATCCTAAGGGATTGTGATTTGGTCTTGACTGTAGGTTTGCTTCGAAATTCCCACCTGTGCCCTTTGCCACTTCTTTAGTGTACCATTTAGAAGTGTTATCTCAAACCGCACGCTATGAATTATCTGCCCAGGAAGAGAGGCTGATCTTGATTTGTGGCCGATTCTCTGCATTTAAGATGCCATAAAAGGTTTTAACCTTTCAGATTAAAAGGTCAGACCTGACGCTGAGATCATGGATCTGACAAACCCTTAGAGACTGATCAATACTACGCTAAATAATAAACTTTCGCTCTGTCATTCATCTTGCACCATTTGTGATAATGATACCAACGTGTGCGGCATGTTGAAGAGAGCTGTGCTTTTCCTTTTCTAAGCAATCAGTTTTTTTTTTTTAGCTACTCTCCATTTCGAGGCACCTTGCAATCATACAGAACATCCTAGCAACATAGTAATCTGATCAAATCAACCCAGGCTCATTGCAAAAAATGTGCTTGTTATATTTCTGCAAAAATTATATTGCACTGCTTTTTGCATGTTTCACACTTTCAAAGTGAAATATCCATTGAGCAGTACCAAGTGATTTCTTATATCTGAAACAGAGAAACATGAATTTGGCAATGATTTATGTTGGTTGTTATTAGTATCACATCTTATTTGAAATTAAATGCCTGGTGCTAAATGTTAATGCTTTATCACATTTAAATATAAAGTATCACATGACCCTAAATCTAACCAATAGTATCAACAAATCATTTGCTTTAGCAATCATGCCATTTTAGCTCTTTTAGCTTCACTTGTCTGTTAGGGGTGTCTGGTGTGTAAAAACAGAGCACAACGAAGGGATACAAAAGAAGCTATTTTAGTTAAATCACTGACGGAGAAGGGCACAACCAAACGTAAACCCAAAATAATAGCAAACAAAAGGAACATGGGAGAACACAGGCTTTAAATACTAAACGTAATCATGGGGAAACAGAAACAGGTGAGGAGCTAATTAACTAATCAGGGCAACTAAGTTGTGGCAAAACACAACTAAAACAGAACAACATGTAACATGCGCTACCAAGAAAGTTTACTGTGTTAGAAAAGCCATATGGAAACATATGGAGCTGGTTTTGTGCTGCAAAATGTATTAGTTTATTAGTTTATCATGCACTATGGTAAAAAGGTTTTAGGTGATAACATAGTGTGCAACCCAGGCTCATTGGAAATACGTGGCTCTAAATACATTTCTGCAATTCTGTACTTTACTGCATGTTTCGCGGCAGTTTCAAAGTGAAAAATCCAGAGAGTGGCACTGAAACACACATTCAATACATGAGCATTGCACGTTTTGAATACATTGGTACAGGCATGTATTCCTGCATTTTTATTAGGGGTACGTATTGAGGTACGTATTGCAGCTGTTCAGAATTCAAAAATTCGGGGAGTGTCGCTGAAGTTGTTGGAAATATCCCCTACACCAAACCTAATCATAAACCTACCCGATAGTGTTAACAAATGCAAAAGTGATATAAAAACATATTTGTTGATGCAACCATGCTATTTTCTGTTCCTCATGCATGCGTGGTTCGTTACCGTAGCTCTTCATCACTAAAGTGCAAAGCTGTATCGTGTGAGCTAACAAGCAAACCTACCGAATAAGAAAACTCATGCATATGAATCTGTATATGTGACGCAAACGTTCAAAAGTATCAGTTTTGTTAAAATTGTTTTGAAGTCATAACATAATATTCTGCAAGCAAGTGTGTGAAATTAGCCTTTATAAATCAATACTCTGTACCTGTAAATCATATTTTGTGTGAAAATGAATACAAGTTGTCAGATTTTTACTGCCTCTAGTGTTCATTGTGATTTGTACATATAGGTAATTTTTTTTTTGTTGTTTTGCAGAAATGTATAGACACATATTTCCAATGAGCCTATAGGTTGGTATTGTGTAAGGAAATGTGTGAAAGTAAGCATTTATTAATCACTGATCTGCCCTGTAATAATCATTTGTCTGTGCAGGAATACAAGTTGGTGGTATTTTACTGTTTGACTTCACCTGGAAACGCAGTAAAAGGTATGTTTTTTTGGAATTGTGTAAAAAGAGCCAATTCGCAACCACCTAGCAAACCAACCTGAACACCCTAGCAACCTCATTACACGCTAATATCCACTCTGAATACCTTAGCTACTCTCATTTGTGACTGTGAACAAAAAATCCTCCTATGTGAGAGACTATTTTCATTGTTTTAATTTGTCTATCCTATTTTGTGTCATATGCACAGAACATTTAATTCAGTCGGTAAAGCACACTGGGGCTTATTATACAGAAACAAGCCTGCCCTCCATAATGTAATGCTAATAGGCCCTGCATTTGGTTTTAAATTGTATGCGTGTGTGGTTGTGTCTCTGTGGGAAAATGACTGAGTGTGCATAGCAAACAACTAAAAGTCTCCTCAGATGACATTTGAGAACCTATGTCTCAGAGGCTTCAGCTACATTGACTCCCTAAGTCTTCTCAATCCTGACGTGCCTGTTTATCCACAGGGCTTCCCCAAATGATGGTTATGTTACCTTTTAGAGAGGATGTAACATCTCTTGTGATGGCTTTTGTGCTCACAGGAAGTGTCAACACAGCTGAGATTGGTTTTGTTCGACATTGCATAGTATCATAATACCTGTTTCTTCATTGTACAATGTGTGTGTACTGTGCACATTTTCTATATGATACAAGGATCACATGTTACAAAAATATGTAGTATACGATGACTGAACCAAATATCATATCCTTGAGCATGCCTTGACTTTCTCATATGGCCAAAAAAAAAAAAAAAAAAAAGAAATTATGGACACAAGTCAGGATCGGGAATAGTTTAACCTTTTAAATTATTCTTATTTGAGGATTAGGAAGTGTATCCCGCATGAATTCACACTGTTGTGACAGCAATTCTTAATTTCAATAGAAAAATAACCAAATCTTTACCACTAGTAAAGAATGTTCTCATTCTAATTGGGTACACAGGTGTCATTGTGGGCAAACATGTTGAACAAAAACGAGTAAAAGGAACAAAAAGTAGATTATTGTTCTTAGAGTTTTGCCAAACAGAAGCCTTTTCCTTTTACAATATCCATTTTCAGGAAGAGATCAGGTGACAACCCTCAAAGCAAAGAAACCTCGCTATTATAGAGGCAACATGATCAGCCTTTTATGGAACATCATTGTCCATTCATAATGTCACGAACTTGATAGAAACTGCTGGAAAGATAGGAAGTCCAGACATCACACAAATAAATCTACTACAGTGCGGGGATACTGCAGGGATGCGCAGGAAGGATACATCCCTGAAGGTCCGAACTACAAACACCGGATGCAAAGTTCGATTTGCAAACAAAGTGGAAGCCTTAAAGGTTATTCCAGCGATAGATGGAGGTGATAAAGTGGCGCTGTCGGGGGCGGTGAAGGTGAGCTGAGGCAGGTGGTGAGCGCTTGGGGAGGGCTGTAAGGGAATCTGAGGCACACCTGCTCTTGTCGGGTCGGCCCGTGAGAATCGAGCTTCTTTCATCGGCCTGTCGGTTTAGAGGGGCCAGACGGCTGTGCCCAGAACACTCACACACAATGGAATCGGGAAGAATAGGCACGGATTTGCTCTTTTAGGCCCTCTTGTTATAACGTTTTTTTTGACGGGACCTCATTACAACAACTGTCCAGCTTTTGATCACGGGACAGCCTTACATCTCGGACTTGGATTGTATAAGAAAAAAGACATTTGTATTGGTAGAGAGGGAATCTGTGAGAAGAAAACATTGCAGTTCTTGGAATTGCTTTGGGTTACAAAAAAAAGTTTTTTTTTTCACACAGATTTTACACAAAAGACACTATAGTTTGTGAACATGACCATAAAACATGAGAATTAATCAGGAGATAATGCTGCTGTTTTGAAGTGTTTCTGTTCTGTTTGGGGTTTGCAGGAAGTAACACCAAATTCCTTGCATGCATATGCAGAAATGTGCAGTGTTAATGGGACGCTTCACCCTAAAATTAAAATTATGTCACCATTTACTCACTCTCCACTTGTTCCAAACCAGTATGAGTTTCTTTCTTCTACTGAACACAAAAGTAGATATTTTGAAGAATGTGTAACCAAACTGTTGACGGTAGCCATTGACTTCAATAGTATGGTTGCCAACAACTGATGTACTCAAATTCTTCAAAATAACTTATTTTGTGTTCAGCAGAAGAAATAAACTCATATGAGCTATCCCTTTAATACAATTAAACTTCATGATTTGTCAAGATATTATACAAGACCTTGACTGACTGGTTTCTCTCTTTTGTGTTATATCAAATGCAATGCCCCAAAGCACAATGAATATGCAATAAAATTGTATGTCCACTGTCTTTGCTTATTGTAAAAAAATATTTATTATTTAGTGTGTGCAATTTTTACTTTTTTTATTTAGTTAACTTTACTTTTTATTTACTTATTGATGTTATACTTTAGCACCAGCAGCAGAAGTATTTTATTTATTTATTGTTTATTCTATGTGCTAGTCTGACTCACTACCAATATTACAACAACAATGTTACAAAAACCTTTCCTTTGACGTGTATGGATTTTGGACATTTATGGGGTTTGGGCACTGCAAGTTTCATGTTATTGAAACACCAAGAAGGCCCTTTTTCCAAGAGGAAAGATGAAAGGAGAATTATGTATCAGTATTATCAGTGAAAAAGATTTCTCACAGATTCTAAAGTAAAATTAATCTAATTAGATAAAGCAGCAGAAGGAAATCTTTAGCTTTAGTTTTCCATGATCATCATCATTTTGTGAGCATGGAGTCTGCAGATTAAATCCTGCTATCAGTTTCAGACAGGACAGAGGGCTTCAATGACATCCTTTAATCCCTGCTAAGAGTCCGGCTGCGGCTGAGGAGAATCGATCATCTGGAAACTTCAGTGATCTTGGCGTCACTTGCAATCTCAGAGTTTCAGCACGATCACGTTGTGTCACAATTCAGGAGAGATGGTGCCTAAAGCTGTTTGTTTCGACCCCTGAAACTGAAAAGCGCTCAAAGAGCACCCAAGTGGGGTAATTAAATATCCCTTCTATTCCAATATTACAAGATGTTATCTGTGGTAAACAGCATCCTCTACAATTAATGCATACTAATTAGAGGACTGGCATATTAAGTGTTGAACGTAAATGAACTGAAATGCGGTTAATCTGAATGAATGCCACAACAATCACGCCCTCCCAATTACTGAGAAATGTATCGATTTTTTTTTTTTTTTTATTGTATATTATGTTATGTTATTTTATTTTATTGTTTTATATTTTATTTGACCCACTTAAATAGGATTTGAGTGTTATTTCAGGATGACTTCTTTGAAATATGCTTAAAGTGTACTGTGAATTTATTGATTAGCATTCATGGTAAACCTAAATATATTTGAATATAATTTTAAACTGAAACTTTTTATATACTTGTTATATAAATTACACATTTGGTTTAATGAAGTTGCAATGTATTACATGTAAACTGTATGAACTTTAAATGTAATATAAAATAACACTACACTTAAATTTAAAATCAAATACATTATATGTTTTAAAATATGTTAGTACATCAGAATAAGTGTAACTAAAAGAATAACAAAGTATTAATAACACAATGATTTAGAATGTGCTTTAACATAACATAATTTGATATTATTACACTAAGAGCACTTTTAAAGTGTACTTAAGTGTTTTAAAACATACTTATTGAAGTGTACTCTCTTTAAGTGTTCTTTTACCACTTATAAGTGGTTACATTTTCTGCAAGTACAGTTTTTAAAATAAAATAAAAAAGACACATTTCTGTTTCACAAGTGGAAATTTATCATTTCTGTTGATTTTAATTTTCTAATGTTTTATTCAAGTATTGTGTCATTCACAAATTATTTTCATTACTGCATTTTTTACAGTATTTGTCATTATTATTATTATTATTAAATTTTCAATTGCATTACATTAATTTGAATTAGGGGGAATATAATTATATAATAATACATAATTATTATGAAAGTAATGTCAGTGCATTTTTGTATATTTTCTCTTTCAGGCTGAAATTTATTTATTTATTGTCAAATATTTATGACAGATTAATAAACAGAAACATTTTTAATTAGTTAGTTTATTAACTAATGTGGTTCAATAATGTTAACAAATGGAACCTTATAGTAAACTGTTACCAATATATATATATATATATATATATATATATATATATATATATATATATATATATATATATTTTATTTAATTTTTTTTTTTGATTTTTTTTTTTTTGATTTTGGAATGAAATATGGCACCAACATTTATGAGATTCACATATTGTCGGCAGGAATGAGTGCAGAACAAAACTGGCAGTGCGTGAAAATGGCTTCATCATGTATTCACTTCATAACCAGCAACAGCCTGTTGCTTGCTTTCATTTCTCTCTCTCTCTTTCTCTCTCTCTCGCTCTCTCTCTCTAGCTTAAGAAAACAATTACCAATTCAGAGACATTCCTCCACTACTAGCAATAAGCAGTCTCATTAGAAACCCCAAGGACAACAGGAAGAAATACACAAATGTCTACGGTTACCTAAATGAGGCCTAACCGAAGCTGGCATTACACTCACTGACTCTGGCAGACTTGACAGAAGCCAAACACACACACAGGTTCTCTGCCCTATCACAGCAGGCATCTCTCAGAATGGCTGAATTGTATAAATGTTAAGTCATACTTAGTTGCCCATAGAAAAGTTTGTCCCAGATATTTTCCTCCTGGCTCCATTAGCCTATGCTGGTTGCTGGAGTCAAAAAAAAAAAAAAAAGGTGGCCAAAGAAAACACACTGGGGCTGTTTTCTTGTTAAAATGCACAGATTGGATGCAAGATTAAAACCCACTTCCAGTGTTTTTTCTCGGTGACAAAACCAAGCAGTGTTTGGGTTTGTACGGTTGTATGCTAAATGCTGTTAGCCTGATTTTAAATATGCATTGCTAGCTCTGAATACGGTCTTCTTGGCATGAAACGCAGATAGAATGCGACCTTGAGAAGTTTATGGCAAAAACAGAGACTGCTTTTGCAGGGTTAAACTTTTTTTTCCTCAATCAACACTATTCCTATGGGCAGAAAGTCTGCTGTGAGAGTGGAGCTCATTAACAGTTGACCCCAGCTTGAAATAGCTGAGAATTAAGCAGTGCTCCACATGTTTGAGCCTTCTCTCGCTGCCAAAACCACTCCTACTCCAAATCCGACTCGGGACACGGGGGGACTGGAAAGCCCTTATCAAATTCGAAGTCAACCTTTACGTCCACGAGGAAATAAAGGTCAAGTGTGGACAAACTGCACTTAGTACCTTAATTTAAAGAGAGTGTAAAACAAGAACATATACACTCACTCTGCCTGATTCATTCCACTGATGCCTTTTGACTGGCTTTCCCCTGTGAATGGCTCTGTGGAAGGAGAAAAGCAATGTCAACATCTGCATTACAATTCCCAGGGCCCCAATGCAGCGTTTACTGCTCTCTTGACAGCATTTGTTCATTTGCAGTGCAAAACAGATCACACTTTGTGGAGATTTGTGATTTATATAGTGATGATTACATTGTGTATTTCTGTAAATAAATATAAGTTTGATATCAAATATATAGCAAACAGCAATATAAGGCTAAGCACACCAGTAGCAAAGATTTGTTTGGTCATTCAATTCATTTTTTTTTTTTTTAAGTTTTAATAACTTCTGACCAGCATAGACTAGAGATGGTCTGACCTAATAAGATATGATACAATCTGTAAGAGTAGTGTTTTTTTGTTTGTTATTTTTTTTGACCAAGTTTAACATGGTGAAAAAAAGAAAGAAAGAAAGAAAGAAAGAAAGAAAGAAAGAAAGAAAGAAAGAAAGAAAGAAAGAAAGAAAGAAAAAATAAAGAAATTAATTTATTTTATTGCATGAAAGTAATGAATGTGTGCAACAAAATTGAATAATTTTTAATGACAATAATGTCACAATGCATTATTATATATTATCTCTTTCAGTCGAAAAACATTTGTTTTTGGTCTTTTTTTAACATTTTGATTAACCCCTTGCTGTCACATGTCGGTTTCCATTTAAGTTCCGTTTTGTCCTTATTTGGCATTTCCTCTCCTAGTTTAGTTAATTATCATTTAGTTAACCTGTCTTGTGTTAATCATCTCGTTTGCTCATTAGATATATAAATATATTGTGGAAACTTAAATTCCTGTAGAGCTGCTTTGCAACGATTTGTATTGTAAAAAGCGCTATACAAATAAACTTGAATTTAATTGAATTGAATTGAATTAGTTTGTGGTCTTTATAAGCCTTGAGTTCCGGAGTCTTTTTGTCCAGTCTTAAAATAACTTTCTGTTATATGAAAACTTGTTGCACTGCTCTTTGTTATTAAATATCACTTTTGGTATATTCCCTCCTCCTGTGTTTCCTGGAATGACGTACCGTAACAGAAGACTGGACCTATACAGTAGATGAGGCTGAGGTTAGTTCCCCGCAAAGTTTGCCCATGGAAGGTTATCCAACCGCGGCCCGTGGCCAACACAAGACAGCCACCGTCAGTGCCAACGTAAGAATGTCACCCGCGGCTCTCTCAAGCCCGCCGTTCGCGGAAGATTGCCGCCGCCGTCTCCAACTCATCCAGACCCCGCCGTTCGCAAGAGATCGTTGCCGCCGTCCACGGCTCCCCCAGACCCGCCATACACGGGAGATCACGTCCAGGTCCACGCTTCCAGAGTGCCCCGAAGTGCCCGCTCCTCCAGAGAGGAGCTTCCTCAAAACTTTTTTTGGAGGGGGCTATATACTCCTGGCCTGGAAAACCATAGTGGTCGTGGGGAAGACCATTATGGTTCCTCGATCTAATCCCCCTGAAAAAATAGTCCCGCCTGGGCTCCCTGAGCCCCCAGACTCACCATGGCCGTCCAAGCTCCCTGATCCACGATGACCTCCCGAGTCTCCAGTCCCTCCATGGCTCCCGGAGTACCCTGATGCGCCCTGGCCTCCGGAGTCCCCTGATCTGCCCTGGAGGCTTTCCTTGTCTCCTCCCTGTCCTGGCCTTGCTCCAGCCCCCCCTTTTATCTTGAAGTTCTGAGCAAAAAAATAAATAAAACCGAGTTGGGAAATATAAGCTCTGCCTTTTCTTTTCTTTTCTTTTCTTGTAATTCCAAATTTACATTTCGCAATTCCAAGTTTATATCTTGCAGTTCAGACTTTTTCCTCTCAGAATTCAGTGTTCCTCTCAGAACCCTCAATTCTGACTTTTTTAATGCAATTATGATTTTATATTTGAGTTCTGACTTTTTTCTCACAATTGCAAGTTTATATCCCACAAATCTGATTTATTTTATCAGAACTGTGAGATATAAACTCACAAATGCAAGTTATAAACACCAAATCAGAAGACTGCCATCCAGAGGGAGGATACCATGCAGGACCTTGCTGCTTTTGGAGATCTTGTGTCATCAAAGAAGTCAAGAATCACATTCGGCAGACAAAACACTCTTCATATAGACAAGCAAATGCATCATGGTTAAACCATAAGAACGTCCCTCAGAATCCAAACCCATCAAGACGGAGCAACTCTCTTGATGAACTATCATGTCTTCATGTATAATGATCTTGACATCTCTAAAGGGCGGATATTCCCTCTTTTCACTCATTGCCTTTTTGATGTGACAGGTGCTAGAATGAAACTGGAGTTAGGTATCAGGCTGACCTGGATATGAGGTCAGTGTTTGTATGGGTGAAGGTGGGGTTGTACACCGTGAGGATGTGAATGGTACATTGTGTGAAGAGGAAGTGTTTAGTGTAAAGTAGCCTCAGGCCCTTTCAGATGAGTTCAGATAAGTTAACATACTGAGTTCATACTGACATTTAATTCATGTAATGCACACACACACACACACACACACACACACACACACACACACACACACATCAAAAGATTCTGTGTTGATTATCACTGCTAAGCAGGTTTATCTGACACCCAGCTTAAAAAGACACACTATTGGTTACCAATATAAATTGCTCATACATTAACCGTGGGCTCCAAAACATGCAAGAACCATTTGTGCTCAGAATAAAACCTTGTTTAAGAGTTTAAGATCAATATTATTAGTTAATAACAGTTCATAACAACAATCAATTTTTCACACACATTTGCTGTATGGCTTTAGATGATTTAAAATAAGCTGTATTTAAATCTTTTATGCTATTTTTTTATCATGCATTTTGTAATTTCCGGTGCTTTAGAGCAGTGTGTAAAATAAAATAAAATAAAATAAAATAAACACCAGAAAATAGTGGACATTCTTAAAACATGACCACAGAGTAAATGATGACAAATTATTATTTACTGGAAAACTTATGAATTAATTCTGGTCCAAACCAGCCTAAGAAAAGAATATGCATAAATAATCACATCCAAATTCAAACTTATCCCATCCATATTACATTTTAAGCCCTAAACATGTGCTATGGAAGCTCAGAGGATATCTTACTTCCAAAGTAATTTATCACATGGACTCACTTTTTTTGAAAAAATCAAAATTGCATTATTTGTCAGTAGATACAAATCAACAATGGTGATGTATTTGTTTAATAAAATTAATGCTAAAGGAATAGCCATCCAAGATGTAGATGAATGTATTTCTGTATCAGAACAGATTTGGATAAATTTAGCATTACATCACTTGCTCACCAATCCTCTGCAGTGAATGGGTGCCGTCAGAATGAGAGCCAAACAGCTTTTTGACAAAGTTCAAAACATCACAGTAATCCACGGAAACCCAGTTCATCAATTAACTTCTGATGCAGAACCACTACATCTTGGATAAATAATAAATATAATAAATATATATTTTTTTGTTTATTTCTATTCATTTTTTTTTTTTTTTTTTACTTTTTTTTTTTACTTTGGCTTTAAAAACCAGAAGGTGCAAGTGTGTGTTCACTGCTAATCACTTATTCATGCCATCGTTTTCCACCATGTCCTTGACCATGAGTAGAATCCAGAGATACTGGAAACAACTGGCATTGAACTGGTGTATGTGTGTGTGTGTGTTTGTTTGTATGTCCACATCTCACCAGGCATCTGTGTTTCACTACGCCATCTTGCCTCGGGCTCTCTACTAACCTCAGCTGACATCGGCGTCCAACTGCTCACCATTCAGGAGTGTTGTGTGTGTGTTTGACAGCGCTGATCTTTCTGGTTGTGTGTGGAATTATTTTGGTGTGTGAATGCTTGAAAGCAGACAGTTGCTTGTGTTGACAGGGGGTCATAAACAGAGATGGTTGTGTGAAACAGAGAATGCTGCACATGTGACAAGACTAGCAAACAGAAACAGCAGACCGATTCTCGAGACATGGGACAAAATGTGTCCCGCAACTTTACCTGCCAATAGCTGTGAAAATATCACATTAAACATCACCAGAACTTGGTGCTAGGTCAAATTTCACTCACAAGACAGTATGTGTCCTAATAAAACTGCACTGGGCACTATTCCCAACCATTTTCACCTTTATTTAACCTTTGTATTCCTGTATTAGTCACAGAAAACCATAATACACAAGTGCTAAAATTATTAACTGAGCTCTAATCACAAACTGTTACCATGCAGTGCAGTCTGGGTATTTGTAGAGCTGTGTCAGTTGGAGTATAATTTTAAGAAGTTTTAATTGGCGTCTGGTGGTCAGCTGGGCTTCGTTAGATGACCCCCGTGGCTGTACCTAGGCACACCATCAATACTGTGGTTATTAAGCAATGAGCAGCAGTTGCTCCTATGAGAGGAAAAGACACTTCATAGAGTCATTTGGGTTTGTGTCAGTATTATACAAGGCTGTGAGAATGAATATGTGTAGTGGGGCATTCCACAGGCATTACACTAGACGTTAGGGACCGCAGTTGCAGTGACTGAGTCGCTAATTAATTTCCTTCTGCTCTATAAAGTTTCATGTAATATTCCTAATTTCATATATGCAAAGAGATGGCAGCTGTTAAGACCCTCAAATACTCCCATAACCTTACAGTCTCTCCCGCCACAAGAAGTGGTCATTACCCAAACAGTCTCACACACATGGTGCTGACTTACCGAACCAAACACAATGCTCTTCCAAACTGCCAAGTGTCCAAATGTGGAGTGACATGTCTGAAGTTGTGTTATGGAGCAGGAAATTACACATTTGGGATCCCGCTAGGGTTGTGGCCTGCTGAAAAGACCAGCATGAATTTATAGTTTGATGCAGGCTTTATTCTGCTGGTTTGGTGCTGGTCTAGCTGATGGACTAGAATATGCATTCGGAAGCTATTGCTCATTCTTAACTTCTTAATTGTTACCCTCTTGAAAACCCCTCAAAAGCCATAAGTTCAAACAAGGTATGTTCCAAATTAAATGTTGATATCACAGAAATTGAGGTTCCTGTGAGATTTAGTTTAGGTGCTATACCAAAAATATCCAGCTGTGTGACACTCATGCATTTGAGGCACTTTCCTGTGACAAAATGATACATTTCTGTCAAGTAATTACTTCTAGTACAAAATAACCACCAAATATGAAAACCTGAGACTCAGACCGTTTCAACAATAAGTGTTTTGTGAAGATTAAACAAAGTTTTGATTATAAAATATTGTAGTGCATTGTGTAATATGACACTTTACACTCCCACTAGTGGAGGAGCTAGAACGGGGATATAAGGTACCATTTCCATGGTAAAACAATGTCCAATTTCAACAGTTTTCAAATGATACATTTTGTAAGATTTCAAATTATATAAAAATTCACAATTATTACTGAATATGCGATGGGGAAAAAAGCAAAAGCAAAAGCAAAAAAAAAAAAAAAAAAAATCCTTTTCCTGTTGCACGTGATTTAGAATGTTATGTGAAGGAAAAATAGAACATGCAAATTTCACATTATTTCAAGATGGCCCTGCACATTTGCTGCATTAAGCAACAGAAAGTTGCTGAATAACTTGCTGGTTAAACTAATGAAGAACATTAACATCAGAACAGCCATCTTCCAGTTTAAAGGTTTTGGTTTCAATAGTAGATGACTGTCAGTGCACTCGGAAAGAAATTGTATCACTTCATTATTCCTGCAGGATTTAGATGGACAATCTGAAGGGATCTTTCAATGTTCCTCAATAATTTCCAAGATGCTTCTGAGTTGAAAGATTGCTTAGGCTGGAATTTAAACTTGCAACCTTGGGAATGTGAATATGTGAATACGGAATAATGGTCTAGGCTTTTGGTTATTGGATGGACTGATACAATGTGAGTGGTGCTTGCGGTTACTATTGTGTACTATTTCTGCATTCATTTTTGTTTCAATAGGAATAGATTGGGAATTTCACACAGATTTCATATCAGGTTCAAGATGGTCAACAGAAAGCAGCTTTGTTTGAAAGTGTACTTTGTGAGAGTGGTGCTTTATATTTGCATGGGAAGTCGTGGCCTAATGGTTAGAGAGTCGTACTCGTAATCCAAAGGTTGCGGGTTTGAGTCTCGGGCCGGCAGGGATTGTAGGTGGGGGGAGTGAATGTCCAGCGCTCTCTCCACCCTCAATACCACGACTGAGGTGCACTTGAGCAAGGCACCGAACCCCCAACTGCTCCCCGGGCGCTGCAGCATAAATGGCTGCCCACTGCTCCGGGTGTGTGTTCACGGTGTGTGTCTGTTCACTGCTGTGTGTGTGCACGTTGGATGGGTTAAATGCAGAGCATGAATTCCGAGTATGGGTCACCATACTTGGCAGTATGTCACTTCACTTCATATGTCGCTAAATAGTTGACAGTAGACAATTAACTTTTTTGCCAATGTAACTGCTCCTTTAAGGTAACAAATTTGATCACAATTTGTGCTACAGATATAAATTACACCTGAAATTTGGTGGCTTGAGAATATGCTTTAACTTGAGACAATCTTTGCCTGGCAGATGATAAAACAAGTAAACTAATATCTTAAACTTGCATTAATGTAATGTAAATTTAACAATAAAATAAGCGTGGAAAAGGTTGTATTTAAAACGTGTACATTTTAATCATTTAAGCAAAACATGACAAAACATTTTTACCTTGGTCAAAGAGGCAGGTTAGATAGAGCATAGGGGTGGACAGAGAGAGAGAGAGAGAGAGAGAGAGAGAGAGAGAGAGGGGGCCAGGAGGGAGTCCCATTCAGGAAATAGTTGAGCAGTTTGGGCAGACTTCCAGCAGACTGTCCGCTGATTCTGTCAAACAGACAAATTAACACAGTGTATGGGAACAGTCCCTGGTGGGGCCAACCCGCCACCTCCAGCTGGCCCCTTGAACTGTTTCTTCATGTTTTTCCTCTGTGGCCTAGGTTTCTTTTTTTCTTTCTTGCCTACTCCCACTTCTTTCTTTCTCACTTTATTTCAGCAATGTGCTATTTGCTTGTCATTTGATGTATTTGCTTTCCTATTTCAACAAGACCAATGCATTACATACCGAGGACTGATTTTGTTCCATTTTCATGATTTTGGTTCAGTGTTCAGAGTATATGGTTATCACAGCAATATTTATTTAGCTGTGGAGGAGAGATTTGATAGACATCTATAATTTCCAGTGCATGTCTTATTTTGCACCTGGAGCACCAGCAGGATAAAATACATCGAGGGGTCAGAATTCAGTGGGAAATATTTTACTTCCCAGGCAAACATGAGCCAGTAAATGATATAAAACATTAGAGACAGTTTATCTCATCCGTTTCTACAAGTCAACAAGAAATTAATTAATTACTATTTACAATCTATCTATTAGCTTAGTAACACCCAGATCAACCAAATCACCTAATCAACCACCCCAAAACACCAGCAAAACAACCCATAACTCTATAATTACACCTAACAACCAGCTAGAACATCTTAGCAGCATCCTAACAACCACATTTCAACATCTTAGCAACTTCTCAAAACACAACCAGCTATAAACAGCTATTTTAAAAAATCCTTATAAATGGACTTAGAAACCACTTGTCAACAGCTTAGCAACCGCCTAAAACACTCTAGCACCTAATTGACAATGGCTTAGCAGACACCCAACAAGAAGTTGTAAAAATACTCCCTAACCTCTGACTTAAAACCTGCCAAATCATCTAGTAACTGTCTGACTAAACCATATCAACCAGCAAGAACCACACAGCAACCAGCTAGAACACATTATCAACACCCTAGCAACCATGTAGCAACACATAAGCAACTTTCCAAAACACCCTAGCACTGAACTGACAACGCCTTAGCAGCCACCCAAAAACAGGTAAAAACAAATTCCTTAGAAACTGAATAGAAACCAGTCAGAATACCTTAGCAACACCCTAGCACCCAATTGACAATGCCTTAGCAGACACCCAAAAACAGTTAAAAATACTCTCTAACATCTAGTAACTGCCTGACTGAACCATGCAACCAGCTAGAACAGCTTAGCAACACCATAGCAACCATGCAGCAACACATTAGCAACCTTCCAAAACACCATAGCAGCGAACTGACAATGTCTTAGCAGCCACCCAAAAACAGCTGTAAAAAACTCCCTAAAAACCATCCGAAACATTCTAGAAATGCCTGGCAATACCATACAACCAGAGAGAACACCATATCAACTTGTTATCCACCACCCAGAAAACCAAAGCAACCATTAAAGAAAAATCCCTAATGACTACCTAGCAACCAAGTAGCAGCCACTGAAAAAACATGCCAAGTAGATGCAAGTCATTTCTAAGGCAAGGGTTCAAGAGAGGCAGAGATTCATTCTGACCTCTAGTCTCACCGGATAAATCCCTGTCCTCTTTCCAGAGAGGGCCGATGACTGAAATATTGCCTTCTGGGACCTGCACAGTTCTTTATTGCCTCCTGGAATTGCTGAGTGACAAGTCCATTCCAATATGGATCAGTTTTACGGCGCCAAGACGAGTGCCAAAATAGTCTGAATTCTCAGAACTCAACTGAGTGTCTTAGGCTGGAAGAATTAGAATGCAAAACAAATCTGACTGTAAGAATACAGCTCAGGTTGCAGAACCAGAGCCATCTTAGACAGTCTAGTTTAGTTTAAAGTTGAAATGACATCATGCATGCAGACGAGTTTTGCTGGAATCTTTTCTTGAGAGGAGCACGTGGGTCATCTGGTGTCATTAATGGAGTTGTAACAGGACTCGCGTGTGTAGAGATCTGGTTACTCTGGCATTTTGTTGAGAAGCTCTCTATGCCAACAGAGAGTTGGAAAGCCTGAGTGAGTGAAAGTGAAAATCTCAGCTATTTTTAAAAATAGATTTGTAAAGCTTTCTGAAACTTTTACAAATATATCTGGGGGAAAACTGAAATTTTGGGATTTTAGGGGTGTAATGGTTTGTGTTTTAGGGGTGTAATAAAGGGGTGTTAAAGGGGTCTAATTATGCCCTTTTACAAAGTCTTGATTTAGTTTTTGAGGTGTACTAAAATAGGTTTTTATGGTTGATTGTTCACATATTTTACATTATTGCAGCAACTCTCTTCCTAGTCTGTCTCAAATTATGGGCGCAAGTTTCGTCGTTACCAATAGAATTCAATGGAACTTACGTCCATACTTCCCAAATACGAAATGTGCTGTGATTGGTTAGCTGGCCCACTGCATTGTGAAAACTGGCAAACTGCTTAGAGCTTGTTCTGGAAATGACATGCCCCTTACCATAACCACGTGTTTTATCTGCTCAGCCATAAATATAAAAATGGCGTCAATTTTGCCATACCAATTAGAGCCAAATTGAATGTTTACGAACAAAAGGATCGTGCAGAACCTTTGCAAGCACGGATTTTATAGGTGTTTTTGTTTGTTTGTTTTTTAACCCAAGCTCATTGAGAATACGTGCTTGTGGGGACGTACCGTATTGCATGTTTTGCAACAGCTTCAAAGTGAAATGTCCAGTGAGCGGCACTAAAACGTGCATTCAATACATGACCGTGACTACGTTTTTATTACATTGGTACAGGTGTGTATTGCTGCAGTTTTATTACATTATTTCAGGCACTTGTTGCAGTGGTTTAGAATTCGCTAAAAGGTTAATGCTCTATTGTGTTGGAAAATAACATACACAAAACCCAACCCTAAAACTACCCGATAGTGTTAACAAAAGCAAAAGTGCCATAAAAATGTACTCGCTGATGCGACTGCTATTTTAACTTTATACATTACGCAGGTTTGACGCGTTTTGTGTAGTTTTACTGCATCTAGTGTTCATTCCATCTGAAAACTGCAGAAATAAATACACTTTTTGAGTTTTGCAGAAACATAGGTAGAAGCATGTACAACATTTACAATAAGCCTGGGTATTTATTTATGTACTTATTTATTTTACATAGGAATTATTTAAAAGAGGAAGACTGTGATTTCACAATATCCGGAGGAAGCACGTTGTAGTTCCAGTGCGTTGTTTGTTGTAGTTCTTGAAAAGTGATTTCTGTTAGGCTATTTCTATTTGGAGTGGACTTTGAGCTTTGTAACCTTGCAGATCTTTTTTTTTTTATTATTCTCATACAGCAACGTTACACACTATGCTGAAAAAGTGAAAAAGCATAAAAGGACCCCTTTACGAGTAAGGACTCAGGAAACAAAGGTAGAGCGTGACACATTCTAAGTGTGGAGAAATGTTACAGGCGTTTTGGGCGAGGGGAATATCTATCAACGGCTGGAATGTTCCAAAGAAAATAAACAAGTTGCTGCTGCCTCAATGTCTCTTTTGTGTCTTTTTCCTATGTAGAAAACAGGAGTAGTGGAGGTAAATCAGTTTTATATTTGCTCAAGGTTAGAAGAAGTCAGCTCTGGCCCTGAGAGTGCCATCTTTCAGCTCCTCAGCAAAAACATGTGTTCAAGGTACGCTTACAGCACTCAGACCAGCCAGTTCACGATAGTATTCATCACATGTCTTTCAGCAGGACACTTCTGTGTTCTCTTTCTTTCAGTAGAGGACTGGGAGAGCAGGCGTGCATTCATTCATATCACCAAATCCTGGTTAATAATGAAAAAATTACTGATGAAATTGACAACCTACAAGTAATCCACACCACTCCAGTCCATCAATTAACATATTGTGAAGCGAAAAGCTATGCTAGTAAGAAACAAATCCATCATTCAGAGTTTCAAATGAGTCCTTTATCCATAATGTTAATTTTTCCAGTGAAAAAGTTGTCTCGTGTAAATAATAAGAAAATCATGCACAGATAAAGTACCGTTTACAATGAAAAGAGTCCAAAACAATTCTAGACAAATATGTTTGATGTGAGAGGACAACATTTTTGGGTGAGCTATTCCTTTAAATATTTGAATTCTTCTGTTGATTTTAAGATAAATTTATATATTAAATGTGATGAAGAACAACTAATGGGAAAATACACAGGCAATAAATAGACAACACTTGTTCTTGTTGGTCGTACACAAGAAAAAATACAGTATACAGCACAATTTCCAACTCGTGATTGCAATGGCATCAAGCAGAACCACAAGTCAGAATCAAACCCAGAATTGTTAAATTTCTAATTCGTTCTCACTGTCCAATAAGGTAACATCTACTTACCATTACATTTTAAATTATTAGTCTTTTTGTTTTTTGGAATAATGTCAACTCTCATTATTCTTCCCAAGCTCTTGAAAACCAGCTTGCGATTTACCATCAGTTACAATGTTTACATCTCCAGAGATCAAGAGGTTTTTTTCTCATCTCCCTCTTGGCCGCGAGTCCTCCCACAGGGCCGTTATTAGGGCTGAAGACAGCCTAGTGTGGCTTAATTTAAATTAATTGATTTCTTTCCCTGGAAGCACAGGATGGAGCTTTTTGAGTGGGCTGTTGATGAAAGCATGTCTGGCACTGCGAGAACAGAAACCTATACAGCAGTCATGTGCTTTACGTACAGACTCTTTAGCAGACAGTGTGAAAATGATATACTGTCACTTTAAAAAGCCAGAGACTCCCAAATAATCCAGTGCTGAACTGACTGATACTACACTCTAAGAAAAGCCTGTAAAAACACTGTAGAAATGTTCCATGCTTTTTTCTGCAGGTGCTTTACCCGTATTTTGAATTACGTAATGCAACGCTATGCTTTAGGAAAATGTGATGGATAATGTCCTGGCACAAAGCTACCATGACTCGTTCTTTCACTGTAGCATTGAGTAAATCAAGTTCAAGATCCAAAAAGTGCAGTCACTCTCAATTAGAAGAGGGTGATCAAACTGGAGCAACCGTGAGCAAGATGGACGGTCGATGGCATCCGAGCTGACTTGTCAGACTCATAGATAAGGCTGAGACAGCAATGAAACAGGATTGTCCCTTATCTGGTGAGCAAGAGAAATCTTCAAACACAATCAGGCATTCTTTGGTTGCAGCACCTTGTTCCAGATATCATTGCAGCCATCAACTTCTCATGGCCCATGTCATCAGGGGAATTTGCAGCTTGAGCCGGTTATCTGATGAGGGGAGTGTGCTGGAAAGTATGCCTGCACTCGTAAAGCATTTACAGGGCACTTGTTGACCATGTGCTTAGGCCTGGGCCTGATAGAAGGTCACTAGAGGTGGGCCTCAGCTTTATTGCGAGGGATGCTAAATGTTGTCCCAGTAAAACCATATCTGTCAGTCTTTTCTCCATCTGGTCACTTATACTGCCCACTTGTGAATTTTATGGCAAAAGGAGAAAAGAGAGGGGGGGGGGGGGAGAAGACCTCTGCACTGTTAGGTTACATCTGTTTTAATGCCACGGGATACTTTCCAAACATTATCACACAATAAACCCTGAAACGAGTAAGGGATTTGTGTATGTCTGTGTGTGTGTGTGTGTGTGTGTGTGTCACCATCATCATTTAAACTGCAAATTAAATAAGTAAAGAAATGGACATGAAGTATTGATTTGGGTAAAAATGATTTTATGATTTAAAATATTAAATAGTAAATATTTTACAAATACTCTTACAAATAATGTAACTCTTTATTTTTTATTTTATATATTGTTGTATGTTATATCATTTGTATTAATTTTATTTATATTTTCACAACAACAACATATTATTATTATTATTATTATTATTATAATAAATTAAATTTTGGAAAAAAATATTATTAAATATTTCAAAATTAAAATAAGTCATTTCATTTGTTTGTTCATTTATTTATTTAATTTATATATTTTTTTATATTTCAACAAAACTTTGTAGCAGCAGTAGTAGTAGCAGTAGTAGTTTTGCAATTAATTAAATTAAAACTTAATGAAAATAATTGTATGCAAAATATTAATATGTAAAAAAAATAAATATATTATAAAATATATATAATATTTGACTTTATTTGTATATGACATTTTATTCATATTTCATTATTATTATTATTATTATTAAAAAGTACAATAAATATAATGGTTATAACTATAAATATGTTATATTATATATAAATATAAATATGAATAATGAAATAAAATTGTACATTCTGAATGAAACAAACAGGACAACAAAATTACAAATTAAATATTATTACATATTAATGCGTTAATGCATGCGATTAATCTAAAAATCTTAATGCGTTCATTTTTTTTAACGCAAATTAATCGTTTGATAAGGTTTGACCCCAACTTCTTGCAGTCATCGCAGCGCGGAAGGTAATCATTGTCTGCGTCTCAATGTGCACACTATCCATCCTAAATTCTATGTGATATTAGTAATTTTCAATACTATTTAGGGCAGATAGGCTGTATAGTATGTACATTGGGACGCAGGGATTGTGTGATTATGAGGCGCTGGACTCGACAACAATGAAGCGAACGCGGAGAGAAAGAGTGAGAGCGAGAGAGATTTATATAAAGAAATCCCTCCAAAACAACTCATTAACAATTCTGATCAGATCAAACAAAGTCTACAAACTTATGAAAACATAATTAAAAATAATCAAAACTCACTTGACTTCCCATGCATTACACATGAAGAATTGATGAAAATACTCAAAAGCCAAAAATGTAAGAAATCTTGTGACCCTGACAACATTCTGAGTGAAATGCAGAAACACAGCACACCTGAGCTTCAGACAGCTGTGCTCAAATTATTCAACCTTGTATTAGTTCAGGCTGTTTTCCTGACATCTGGAGCCAAGGACTTATTACCCTTATTCACAAGAGTGGAGACAAATTGGACCCTAATATTTTCAGAGGCATTTGTGTGAGCAGTAATCTGGGGAAGTTATTTAGCAGTATTTTAAACAATAGAATAGTAAACTTCTTTAACGAACACAGTGTCCTGAGCCCTAGCCAGATTGGCTTTCTTCCTAATTATAGAACTACTGACCACATTTACACCCTAAACACCCTAATCAATAAACACGTAAAACAGACTAAACACGGAAAAATATTTGCATGCTTTGTCAATTTAAAAAAAGCATTTGATTCGAAGTGGCGTAGGGGGTAACGTTTATGACATTATTAAATCAATGTATTCAAGCAACAAATGTGCAATATGAATTGGCAATAAACATACAGAATTCTTCACATAGAAGAGAGGAATTAAGGCAGGGCTGTAGCCTGAGTCCAACACTGTTTAACGTTTACATTAATGAATTAGCGGTGCAGTTGGAACAGTCTAAAGCCCCTGGACTCACTCGACAAGACAAAAACATCAAGCTTTTGCTGTACGCAGATGATCTAGTGCTGCTGTCATCCACCCCACAGGGACTACAGCAACACCTAGACCTGCTGGAGAACTACTGCCAGAACTGGGCCCTGGCAGTAAACCTCAAAAAGACCAACATTATGGTCTTTCAGAAAAAGCCCAGATGTCAGGAAGACAGATACCAGTTCAGTCTAGGCAGCACCGCCATAGAACACGTGATGCAGATGATGCAGTACACTTAACTCGGCCTGATCATCACTGCATCTGGGAGTTTCAGTACGGCAGTGAATGCTCTCAAAGATAAAGCTCGAAGAGCTCTATACGCTCCAAAATTCCAAAATATTGAAATACCGCTTCCAATTTGGTGTAAAATCTTTGATAGTGTGATTCAGCCCATAGCGCTGTATGGAAGTGAGGTTTGGGGTCCACTCAGTGATCAGAGCTAGATGGGACACACATCCAACAAAAGCCCTACACACAGAATTCTGCAAAATTATTCTAAAATTACAAAGGAGAACACCCAATAATGTATGTAGGGACATTTCCCATTGATTATAAATATACAAAAAAGATCCCTCAAATTCTGGATGCATCTAAAATCAAGTCCCACAGAATCGCTGCATTTTAAAGCACTACAAACCCAAGAACTGAACCCTGAAAAGAGTCCTCTCAGTCAGCTGGTTCTGAGACTTTCTAACCTGACTAACTCTACTAACACTAACCAGTCTCAGACCAGCACTGCTTCTCACCCAAACATCAAAATAAATCAAATTATCAAACAATCTAAAAATATATACCTGGAACATTGGGATCAAGAAACCAAAACACAAAGTAAATTACAACTCTATCGAACTATAAAATTTAAATATGAATTAGAAGAATATCTCAAGAGTGTCAAAGACACAAAGCAGAGACAGATCCTGACAAAGTACAGGCTCAGTGAGCACAGACTAGCCATCGAGACCGGCCGACACAGAAAGAGCTGATTACCCAGAGAGCAAAGAGTGTGTGTTCACTGTGAGACAGGAGAGATCGAGACAGAGACACACTTCCTACTTCAGCTGTTACCAATTTAAATCAATCAGAGACATATATATCAATAAATTCACAAACATCATAAAGACCTTTACAGCCATGTATAAGTTCGTGAAAGGAGTTCATCGCTGCTACTTTCTGGAAGAAGACGCGCTGAGTAAAGGCTGGATTTCCTCAAGAGTTTGATGAATAAGTAAGTAATGTTTATGTTTTGCATTAGTTAACTGTTATTGTGACATAAACTTGAACACATTACTAGATGGGTTGTTCCCAAATTACAACACGATAAATGCTACGCATCTCAGAACGTTTAGACCATGTTTATTATTAATAATATCTGTTCAAAAATATATTTTAATAGCATGCTAAACGATAACAATTAGTTCTCAGATATAAAATATATTTTTTATAGTGCAAAGTTCATCCTTTTATAGTATAAAGCATGAGTGAGTCTATGACTGCAGAATCATATCCTCTATACTATAAAATAATACATGATATTATTTTATAGTATAGAGTATAACGACTTCCCCCCACGACTCCGGGTGTGTGTTCACGGTGTGTGTGTGTGTGTGTGTGTGCATTTGTTCACTACTCACTGCTGTGTGTGTGCACTTGGATGGGTTAAACGCAGAGCACCAATTTCGAGCATGGGTCACCATACTTGACAATACGTCACGACTTATTTAGACTTATGATGTTCAGGGTGGCTATATAACTACAAAATCATAGTTGGGTTTTCCCCAAACTATAATTCCTGACTAACATGTTTGAAATCCAGTAAAACATTGTGAATATGATGGGCAATTCATTGTATTTACATTTCTTACGGCGCGAGTATGTTTTCATGCTCTTTATAAAACAATAAAAGTAATATGAGTGGACACTGTAACATGATGAATGCTACGAGTCTAAGTATGTTTAGAACATGTTTATGATTAATAGCCTACTCTGTTCAAAAATAGAGTATAATTGCATGCTAAACAATAATTAGTTTCTCAAAAATAAAATGTCTCTTTTTTTTTTACGATAATACAAAGCATGAATGAGTCTATGACTACAAAACCTATATATTTATATAGATGCTCCTGATATAAACATGCTCACAAATGTTTTTTCTCTTTTTTTGGTTGTTTGTATTTTATTGAATCAGACACCTGCACCACAGATGAATCCTGCTGACTTTCAGTCTCTTCCAGCTGTTTTCCTCTGAGAGCGCTGCACCAACATCAGAAGTTCAACAGTTTCTTCTTGAATCCATGGAAAGTAGCAGAAACACTTAAATAACAGGTAACTATCAGGTATGATTTATCTGTTTCACTTGTTGAACAGAATCTGTTGCAGGAACGAGTCAAAGTCTGTTCACATCTCTGTGGTTAGATCAGTGTGCACAATAATGTGTCTTTGACCTTCATTATGTATGTTTTGATTATACTGTGTTATAAATAAAATACAAATCATTTAAAAACCCAATTTTTTCAGTCTCCTCCCACTCTCTCTCTTACCTGCCTCAGTCACAGTCACACTGATGGGCCATTAGCAGCTTTAGGGGAGGGCCCTTTGTCTCTCAGGTGAGAACCACTTAATATTCAAGACTATTACCACTCCCTCGCATATTGGCTTTCAATAACAAAACATGTCTTTAAACATTTAAATCAATATATTGTTTTCTGTGAATGAGTAAGCTGAATGATTTTCACATAATTGTGAAGTAAAAATTCTAGCCTACAAGATCTGGTTCTCAAAAGTCTTGTAAACAATTGTTCTGTATGTGTTTATGGTCTTATTTCAGTGACTTCAAAATGTTAGTTTTTCACTAACCATGCATAAACGTTGTTTTCTCAAAAACACAATCATGTACACAAATGCTGCTAACATAACATTGTAGCCCAGTTTGTGCTGTTTACAGTGTTATTAGACTTTAGCCATTTATATTTTTATAAGCAACTGAAAAAAGCACAAATGTCAGGGCATGTCGAAAGTTCTCCAGGCCCCCAAAACACCCTCAGGGCCCAGAGGGTTAAACTAGTTTGTCATGCATTTCTTTATTTCAACACATTTACAGGTAAATCCTAGTATTTTACATTTGTGATTAATCGTGATTAATCACAGTCCATCACTGTGATTAACGTGATTAATTTTTTTAATTTTTAATTTAACAGCACTAATATATATATATATATATATATATATATATATATATATATATAGTGACGGGTGGAAGAATCACGCAACAAGGAGAGCGCAAATAAATACCCCGGAGGGTGGATTTATTAACAATAAAAAGGTGACAGGTGAAGAGTGGTTCGCTGAGGTGGTGCGGTGCTCTCCGTGAGTGATTCCCTTTTGGTTATTTATTTTTATTTATTTATGCATTTAGCAGACGCTTTTATCCAAAGCGACTTACATTGCATTCAAGTTACAGTTTTTACATTTTATCAGCTCTTGCTTTCCCTGGGAATCGAACCCATGACCTTGGTGTCGCTAGCGCCATGCTCTACTATTTGAGCTACAGGAAAGCGGTGCAGTGAGTCGGTGCTGTGCTCATGGCAGGGCCGGGTCGGTCACACGCTGGAATCTGAAAGAGTCAATGAGAGATATCACGTTAGTCCTCAGCTTCATGGAGACCAGTCTGATATATATATATATATATATATATATATATATATATATCATGCCTTTATGTATTTTAAGACTAGATCTCAGTAAATAAAGGTGAAGGCTAATAGTTATTCAGATTTGCTGCATATAACTTCCATTTGGAATATAAGAAAACCTATTAAACGAGCCTGAGATGCTTTTACTGGTTTTAAATCACCAAGATATTCTGACTGGTCTAGTATGGTAAGTTAAAGAAATAACAAAAAATCTGAAGAACAATCTTCCGTCGGTATATATATATATATATATATATATATGAATCTTTTCTGAACTATTTATTTATTTTTACAAATATTACACCAACATTTTGGTTCTCATATCAACTCATGTCATGTTTAAAATGTTCCCTCACACATGTATATAATAAATACATTAAATTTTTTAATTATTTCAGATGATGATTATCTTCAGTTGGATAACTATGCTTAGGGTTAAGGTTATGGTTAGCAACCAAAAATAAATAAAAAAATCTCTCTGCAGCACGTAGACGGTCTTTCCCTAGCTTGGAGTCGAGCACCCTGCACTCATGGATTCCAAAGCAAATATTACTCTGAAATGAAATTTACCAGGCATTTGCTTATTTTCCTTTCAAATAGAACTCAATTATTACCTTTGGGTTTTTCACTCATGTGCGAGCAGCGCTTTTCTCTCTCCACGTACGTCAGTGTAAACAGACCACACATACTGCGTAAACAGCCATGTAATTAAGGAGACAGCAGTTAAAGACTGGTCAAAAGGCTAATTTGGATGGATTCATGAACTAATTCCAACAGATCTGCCTGCAAACACGTTCAGCAACTTTAAAGTGTCACTGCTGTAAAACGTGGTAATTGAGTATCTCATGACTTTATGCATTTTTAAAACTAGATCTGAGTAAATAAAGGTGAAGGCTAATCGTTATTCAGATTTGCTGCATATAACTTCCATTTGGAATATAAGAAAACCTATTAAACCAGGTTTATATCACCAAGCTATTCTGACTGGTCTAGTATGGTAAGTTAAAGAAATAACAAAAAATCTGAAGAACAATCTTCCGTCGGTCAGAAGATGCATCTTAATGGGACGTAATTCACCCAAAATTGAAAATTATTTCATAATTTACCCTTTCTTCACTTGTTCCAAAACATACAATTTACTTTCTTCTTTTGAACACAAAATAAGTTATTTTGAAGAATTTTGGAAACTAAACAGTTGATGGGAGCCATTGACTTCAATAGTATTTTCTATCCTGTTTATACCCTCATTATTGGAACGCTCCCTTTGAAAAGGCGTGGCAGACTGTAAACACCCACTGCTATGATTGGCTAACAGTTGTGTATGTTTGACAGCCTACATCCTACACAGATGTACACTGCTGTGATTTAGGTGAAAGCAGGGGCGTAGTTTGGGGGGGGGGGGGGGGGGGGGGGGTTGACCTCCCCAATAACCAAAACAAGCAAATACAAGTCAGAATCGAGAGCCAATGGGTTCTAATGATGAGTGATGGAAAAACCTGACCTTCAGATATTCCAATGATGGCATATCATTAAGAGCCTAATGAACTGTTAAGGAGTAAGAAATAAAGACTATCAATAAAATAAAATGTTAAGTTAGATTGACTTCCCTTGGCGTGTTGAATTAGAACATTCTGTCAAACTATAGCCTAAGTGTCTAAATAATATAAAATACATTATATATCCTATGTAAACAAGTAATTGTTAACTAGCCTATTACTTTATTGAAGTTATGCAATCAACCAACTTTGCATGTGGTGGATAGCACAAAAGACCATTTTACAAACATAAACATTTAAGCAAACAAACAAACAAATAAATAAACCTTAACAGGGAGCATGACCCAGGGTCCACTTCAAGCCCCCCAATGTTCAAACCAAAACTACGCCCTTGGGTGAAAGGATAAGGTTTAGGTTAATAGTCAGTACATATCAAACGATCTGTGATAACAGACAAAACAATAGTGAGGACGTAATCAAGACAGTTACTCAAACTTGTGTGTTGCGACATTACTGTCGGATCCAATATAGTCAGCACAGCATCGCCTTTCAGTTTCAATCTTTCTGAAAATCTCGCGTCGAATTGTGCCTTGTTTGTAAACAAATCCGTGCTAAAATGACAACATTGAGGCAGAAGTATCCAAACTTCTCCTCTCCAGGCATCCTACAACATGTCCTCTCGACCCAATCCCCTCACACCTTCCCCAAACAATCTCTCCCACACTCTTACCGGCACTCACACACATTCACTCACACCAGGCATCACTGGGATTCCACTTCGCTGGTTTGAATCCTATCTCACCGGTAGATCCTTCAGGGTGGCCTGGGGAGGGGAGGTATCCAAACCACATCAACTGGTCACTGGAGTTCCTCAGGGATCGGTTCTTGGACCCCTCCTCTTCTACACATACACTACATCGCTGGGTCCCATCATACATGCACATGGCTTCTCCTATCACTGCTACGCCGATGACACACAGCTCTATCTCTCTTTTCAACCAGATGACCCAACAGTAGCTGCACGGATCTCAGGCTGCCTGGCGGACATCTCGGCATGGATGAAAGAACATCACCTACAGCTCAACCTGGCAAAGACGGAACTTCTTGTCTTCCCTGCCACTCCGACTCTACAGCATGACTTCACGATTCAGTTAGGCTCATCAATGATTACCCCATCAACTTCGGTCAGAAATCTTGGTGTAATCTTTGATGACCAGCTGACCTTCAAAGAGCACATTGCAAACACGATCGATCCTGCAGGTTTGCACTACACAACATCAGAAAGATCTGGCCCTTTCTGACAGAGCATGCTGCACAACTTCTTGTCCAGGCCCTTGTCGTTTCTAGACTGGACTACTGCAATGCTCTTCTGGCTGGTCTGCCATCAAACACAATCAAACCTCTACAAATGATTCAGAATGCAGCGGCACGACTGATCTTCAATGAGCCCAAAAGAGCGCATGTTACACCTCTCTTCATCTCCTTGCACTGGCTACCAGTGGCAGCTCGCATCAAGTTCAAGACACTGATGCTTGCGTACAGAACTACCACAGGCTCAGCACCCTCCTACTTCCACTCACTATTACGAACCTACATCCCCTCCAGAAGTCTGAGATCTGCTAGTGAGCGACGCCTTGTGGTACCATCACAGAGAGGCTCAAAATCACTCTCCAGAACATTCTCGTTCACCATTCCTGGCTGGTGGAATAATCTTCCCACCCCTATCCGGAATGCTGGATCCCTGTCAATCTTCAAGCAACAACTGAAAACTCATCTCTTTAGGCAGTACTTGACTTCATCCTAAACTAAAAAAAAAAAAAAAAAAAAAAAAAAACTCTTTCCCTCTGTCTTTCTCTCCGCTTACTAGCTTGTATTTGATGTATGTATTTGAACAATGACTGACACTTGGTGTTACGAGCACTTCCTCTGTCTGATTGCCTCTTCAAGATGAATCGCTTTTTGTATTCCCCAATTGTAAGTTGCTTTGGATAAAAGCGTCTGCCAAATGGTCATTGGAAATATGCATCTCTACCTACATTTCTGTGTAACTCAAAAAAACATACCTACACATACAAATCGCTGCAGTTTCCAGTTGAAATTAACACTAGAGGCAGTGAAAATCCAACAATTTGTATTCCTTTTCAAACAAAGTATGATTTGCAGGTCCACAGTTTCGTTTAATAAAGCTTAATTTTCCCATAATTATTTGAGGAATATTATGTTATGAATTCAAAACAATTTTAACATGCAAAATTTGAAAAATTATGCTTTTGAATGTGTCGACCTGTTTTATAACTCAGTTGGTTTGCTTGGTAGCTCACGCGATACGGCGTTACACTTGAGAGATGAAGAGCCCCCGTGAAACTACGGTTCAAACAAAACAGCTCAAATCTGCATAATGAAGTTAAAATAGCACGGCTGCATCAATAAATGTGTTTTTATATCACTTTTGCATTTGTTAACAGTATCGGGTAGGTTTAGGGTTGGGTTTGGTGTCGGGATATTTTCAACATGCTAGAGAAGTAACTTTTAGCAACACTCCTCAGATATTTTAATTATGAACCACCACAATATGTACATGAAGCAACTTAATACAAACACAGCAATACGTGCCTATATCAACATAACAAAAACGTGCCAGTGTCACGTACTGAAACCACGTTTTAGTGCCACTCACTGGACCTTTCACTTTGAAACTGCCACAAAACGTGCAGTAAGGTACGTAATAATAGTGTTGCAGAAATGTGTTTACAGGCACGTATTTCGAATGAGCCGGGTTGTAAAATGAATTGAACAAATGACTTAATGACGCGGTCTGGCACTTCATAAAAAATAAAATTCACCAAATAAAGTTTATCATTTGGTTTCTGCATAGGCCTACATTTGCCGCTCTCGTTACTTACAGTACATGTGCAAATCGATGGGTGGGGCTAAATAGCAGAGATGTAGAAGCAGGTGTTGTACGTTCCACAAGCTGTCATTTTGGCAGAATGGCCTCAATGTAATCTGCTTTTAGAATAAGGGCAAAGTTTTGAATTCTGAAACTTACAGAATGTTTTTTTACAGTACAATGACTTCTTATATGTCAAAAGATCAAGGGTTTTTGATTTCTCAGTTCATGACCCCTTTAACGTTTTAAGAACATTATTAAATACTAGATAATTTTGAATGAACATTCCTTGACCGTTACTGGAAGAATTGTTCATAACTTTGAGAGAACATTTCCAGAACGTTAGCCAAAGCTCTGAGAACATTTCCTGTTGGCTGGTTATGTTCCAGAGATGAGGCAGAAAGTCCCTGTGGATGTTTGCTTTCAGGAGGTTTTTTTTTTCAGAGATGGGAAGAACGTGGCAGAAGATTGTTTTGGTCACTGAGCAGACATTACAAGCTTATAAATATTTACTCGACTTCATCTTCCTTTATTTGGCCAGAGTAATCAAAATACAGACAGCAGAAAGTACAGATGGAAAGTACAGACAGCAGAAAGTACAGACTACAGCCCTGCAACATTAACCTCTAATGTTAGATTGTAAATGTACGACATACTTCTTCTTATGGGACGAAATTTCAGTTTTTTGAAAGCATTCAGAATTTAGTTTGAGGCAATTAGTAAGTAAACTAGAAAGTATATATTCCACATCTGTCAAATATTATGTAATCAGAATTGTTGTCCATTGTAACGTAAGGCAGCAAATTAACAAGTTTTAATTTGAAGTAGGTGGAAATTGGCTTGTGGAATCAGTTATTTCAAATAGACCGCCTCTAAACACGTAAAAACAAAATTAACCGTATAGTTGGTCACTTTACAAGTGAGTCAAAGAATCCAAGTAGGCGCTTCTTTGCCAGTATAAACTGCACAGTGAACGTCATGCTTTTAATCAAAAGTCTAAACTAGCATATAATTAATGTAAGATGTGGGGGGAGTTTGCCAAACATTGTGGTGTTCCTGGATGTGGGGTCGCACCACCAGCTTTGCATAAAGAAACCAGTGGCTGAAGTTTATATTTAACAAGGTCCCTAATGATTTCAGTCCAACCTCAACTGTTTCTGTGGCACATTTCAGAGCAGATTGTTTTGTGATCCTGTCATAAGTTTAGCAAAGAAGCTGTTATGGATGGAGCAGCTCAGGCTATATTTGACCTAACGGGAAACTGAGAGCCCAAGAGTTTTTGTGAGAAAACTCAAAAATCTGCTGAAGCTGGTTGCCTTAAAAATTTAAGTTGGCTCAACTTTGTTTTTTACAGTGTAACATACTGTAGTATAATATAATATATTATAATGTAGCATATAATATACCTGATTATAATTTTAACAATAGGTTTACTATAAATGTACAAAATTGCGACTTAATCATCAGTAGAAATGACTTTAAAATATATATTTAGTGAACTTTAAATGGTACATTCGACAATACACTACAATCATTTTTGAATTATGAAATTACATAAACTGAATGAATGAATAAATAAACAAATTAATTAATTAATTAATTAATTTAAAAAGACAATTATTAGAGCATATTTTAATACTATTTCAGTTTATCTTTAATTCAGTGTGTTACATTACTTTAAATTTAATTTGTATTTATCACTTTAGATGAATGAATGAATGAATTTATTTATTTTATTTGAGTGGGTAAAAACACTGAAATTCAGCTAACTGCAATTTATATATATTTAAATACATTTATAATGTATTTTCAATTACCATGCAGTTATGTTTGATATTATATTCATAATATTATTTCAGTGTAATATTTTTTTTGCTATGCTAAATATTTTCCAAATGCATATTTTCCATTTTTTTTTATTTTAATCTTCTTTAAAATACTTAAAAAAAATCATAGTGAATTTAATTCATTCACTATGATTTCAGTTGCTTAATAAAACTTACATATCACATTTTAAATGTATCTACACAGCACAGACAGTGCTGTGTAGATACATTTAATAGATTTGTAGATACATTGTGTTTCCTGCATCTCAGTTCATTGTGGAGAAGTGGAAACCTGCAGTGTGGTGGACCCTTCATCTCAAGGTCAGGTTGACTTTCCTTGTCACCTGATTTACCGGGCATGAAACACGCCGCCCATGCCATATAATGGAGTGACAGAAAGTATCGGGCTGGGCCCACTCAGACGGCCTTGATCCTGGTCACTGGTACGGAAAGCTCGCGACACGGCCCCACCAAGCAGCCGGCAGGCCTCCTCCATTTCAATACGCTGCCTGGCATGTACGGTTTGCGCAGCGGTACGTCTAATAGGGGCTGTCATTGAGTGACCTGAGCTGATGCTTGCTGATAGGTCACAATGCTCTAATTCGCCGCTCCTTTGCTTAAGTTACCAGGCGTCCGTTTCATCAGTTAGCTCCACACGTCTTACTGCATTTCAGCCCCCTCGCCAGGGCCCGGGCTCCAGGCTCACTTCAAACGCCATTAGACCAACAGTCCAATCAAATTACCGCCATACTGGCTGCACGCTGACTGGAGTTTAGCGGTTACCGTTTGAGAAGCTTCTTGTGGCTAGTTTCTCTCTCTTCCTAAGGTTCAGCTGTTTCAGTCCTTGCCCACAAAGAGAGACTGTTAATTGTTTCTTCATGAGTCGATTTGCTGTTTCACTTCCCCTGCAATAAGAAAGAACACAGCTGTAATAACATTCCTCAAATCTCCTCCATCCCTTTCTCAGTGCCTTGGCTGTGCAAAGAGAGCCCCCAATTTATAATCTCCAGCAGGAAAATTATGACCCAACGCCAATCTGTTTTTGCGCAAAGTCAGTAATAAAGTCATGTTAGAGTTTAAAGTTCACTTTACACAAAATCATTTTAGAAGGGTGCTGTACGTTCTTAATCTAATCTAAACTGAACAGAATGAAGGATGGTTACATGAAAACATGCAATATGAAGTGCAGAGGTGTGTTTAATTTATTTTCAGAATTATCCATTTATATTCTAATCCTGAGCAATACAAAATTGTCTTATTCATTTTGTGTTTGTTTAGTTGGCCTGGCCTTGTTAGCCCCTGCTGGTAGCTGATAGAACTACATCTGTTTGCTAAATAAACTTTTCTGACCCTTGATAGATTAAAATAGATTTTTTGATTCTGAAAACCTGGGAAATAGGTCATATTTCATTAGGAAGTAGTTTGCCATCATTTGCTCTTTTGAATAACCTTTGAATAATATACAGTTGAATGCTGCCTATCAAAACATCTGTCAGTTGAATCACAGATACTGGAGGATGGAATTTGCTTCTCACTCTTCTCTCCAAAGCTGTCCACAGTGGTTTGATAATGTTCAACTCAGGTGATTTGTCTGGCAAGGGCAGATGCAGAAGTTCATCTTGGTACTCCAACTGTATGATCACAAAACCATCTTTTTTTGCATTTTAGCAATGATGTCTGTGATTAAAAACTGCGCAATTGCAGCTCTTTCATGGATGTTGGATTTGAGAAGTTCTCTGAGGTTGATTTTTGTGGTCTTCAGGGTGGATGTTGAAATTTACTAAACACAGCTGAACACAAATTATACTATAATGCTAAACATCCAAGAGAATATAGACAACAAAATACATATAAGAGATAATAGCAACATTTATTATGCTTTTTCACTGTAGCCTACATATATTTATTGGAAAATTGATTTTTCAGAATAATCCATTTTAATTCTAATGGATTCTGAGTAACATAAATCATTTAGAGATCCAGTGCAAAACTCCCTTGACTAATCTAGCAATTTACCACTTGTACATTAGCATCTCTTCATTATATCCCAGTAGCCCTTGTGCCTCACTAAAAGGTCCAAAAGTTCAATGTTGATGGAGGCTTTTGAGGGTAAAAGGTTTGCCGTAAACTGCTCCCAGGGGTGGAGAAAGAGACTTCGCTCATGTGCAAGAAGTCATCACTCAAACATATATTTAGATCATCCGTCAGCACCGCTGTGTCATTTTGTTTGGATAGTTTGACCCTGGTGGGCGACGTTAATGCCAGAAGACAAAAAACTGGGGAGATAGAAGCTGCAAAGTTGAGATCGTTTAGATGACAAGATCTCTGCTGCGCCATCAAGCCATGCTAATATTTGTGTTCACTGTCTCGCTTACAAGTGGACAGGGGAGAGACAGTTGGCAAATACATACATCCGTTTAATGGAGGACATTATTTTGTGTAAGCTTCTGTCTCTGCTTAAGGTCTGTTTGGATTAGAGGCATACTGACGGATGATACCCGATCTGGGAAAGCACACCTGTGTGTTTGTGTGTGTGTGTGTGTGTAATGTTAACAGACGTAACCTCGTCTCAAAACTGAAGAATAAGGACAGTTTTAATCCAACAGATGTTTAACAATGCTTGCTTAAGAATTGTATAATTTGAAAACAATTGCTCAAGAGCTCAAACAGCTCAAACAGAATTGATCTACTATAAACCCAAACTACATTTCTTACATTTTCTGAAAAAAAAGGTAGCTTGTCTGCATAAAAGTGCAGTGCTAGGTGATAGATCTCATACAATTTTTTAATAGTGTGTTTCTATGCCGTTTCTAGGGTCTGCGTGGATGTTATTATTGCTGAGGTGTTGAGAGTGTTTTAATGTTGCTATGAAGTTGGAACAGTAGGTTTTTCCAGGTGCATCCAAATCAGATGACAAAATTAGGTTATACAAATGTTATGGGAACATTATTTTGACATGTTTCTAAAACGTTGACATGTCCAGATTTTTTTTTTTTTTACAATGTTCTATTAACTTTAACCAAAATATAATGTTATTTGAATGTTTATTTTGAACTTTAAAATGTCCAGTTTTCTTGTCATGATTAGAACGTTATTTAAATGTTACTAAAACGCTACTAACAATGTTCTACTAAATTTATTTTCACCCAAAATATAACGTTATTTGAACATTTATTTTTAATATTCTAAAAATGTTTTCTCTCGGTATTATGTGTATGTTCATCTTGTACAAATAAAATCAGGACATTCCTAAGAATGTTGTTCTAAGAACTTTTCACTCAACATTATGAGTGTATATCATATATTAATAAAGTTGTAAGAATTTTCCATAAACATCATTTTAAGAATGATTTGTTCTAACATTTATATAACTTAAAAAAATGTTAATGAAAGTTGTGAAAAAGTTCACTATTAACTGGGATACCATACAATGCACTCACATTGTATGCACTATGTACTATATTCGGTCTAATGTATACAGATTTTATGAAGTTATTTAACCCCTCTCACTCCATTACGTTATTAAAACTGTGATACATGAAGGTTTAGGGGTGGACCTTAAAAATTGTTTCTAAAAACAAAACTTTTTCTTACTAATCAAATCACACCAATTCATGAAATAGTAAAATAGTTACATTTTCTAATGAGAACAGGTTGACCTGAAGCCAGCTATTTGCAGTTGCAAGTAATATTTTTTGTTAAATAACAATTAATTCTAATGAATAATAAGAAAATATCTCCTTTTACTGTGCACATCTTAGAAATCCAAGAATAACATTAAACTAAGATACTGTATCATATACACGCTCACATTTTTTAAATGATTATCACAATGTTTTAAATCTTCCAAGGGTGATATACAATATCATATTTCTGTCTCTCAACCTGGGGGCGTGCTTCCCAAAAGCATTGTTAGCTGACTATGGTCGTTAGTTCCACTGAACTCTATTGGTAATGACAGAACTTGCAAACATAGTTGCTTTTGGAAACGCACCCCAGGTTGTGCGCAATAGTGGTGTTTTGCTCATGAATGAAAATTAAGAGGGTAAATGTAAGATGTGTTTAGTTGTAATTTGCGAGATGCACTTTCTGGGGTCTCTTGTTAGATTTGTACACACAAAATCTTGTTTTGAATGACTTGTGTTATTTATGAATTGATATAGTGAGCAGTACTGGGTAATAACTGATTACATGTAATTTGGATTGCATAATCAGATTCCAAAAATTAAGTGCTTGTAATTAGATTACATTACATTTTAAAGTTTTCATAATCAGACAACAGTTACTTTTTATTAACTGCATGATTACATATTATTCACACAATAGCAATAAATTATTCATACGACTAACAAATAACAACTTCTCTTCTCTATCTACATGGCATCACTAGGTTCTGTCGTTCAGAAACATGGCTTTTCATATCACTGCTATGCTGATGACACTCAACTCTACCTTTCATTCCATCCTGATGATCCGACGATAGCTGCTCGCATCTTAGCTTGTCTAACAGACATTTCTTGCTGGATGAAGGACCATCACCTTCAACTCAACCTTGCCAAGACAGAACTGCTTATGGTTCCATCAAACCCATCGTTTCATCACAATTTCACCATCCGGTTAGGCTCATCAACCATAACTCCTTCAAAAACAGCCAGAAACCTTGTGATTGATGATCAGCTGACTTTCTCAGACCACATTGCTAAAACTGCCCGGTCCTGCAAATTTGCTTTATTCAGCATCAAGAAGATCAGGCCCTTTCTTTCAGAACATGCTTCACAGCTCCTTGCTCAAGCTCTTGTTCTGTCCAGGCTGGACTATTGCAGTGATCTCTTGGCAGGTTTTCCAGCCAGATCTATCAAACCTTTATAATTAATCCAGAATGCAGCAGAAGAAAGATTCATTTTTTAATGAGGTGAAAATGATGTGCGTCACACCTCTGTTCAATTTGTATTGGCTACCAATAGCTGCTCGCATGAAATTCAAGGCATTGATGTTTGCCTACAAAACCACCACTGGCTCTGCACCCCTTTACCTAAATGCATTACTTCCGACTTATGTGCCTCTAGAAGCTTGCATTCTGCAAGTGAACGTTGCTTTATTGTGCCATCCCAAAGAGGCACAAAATCACTTTCACAGACTTTTACATTAAATGTTCCCTCGTGGTGGAATGACCTGCCCAACTCAATCCAGCAGCTGAGTCCTTAACCATCTTCAAGAATCAGCTAAAAGCACATCTCTTGCATCTTTATTTGAACTTTTAACTCTAGCACTTTCTATTCTAATTATATTATAAATAAATAAATATATGCCACTTTTAGACTTGCACTCTATTCATTTACTACCTGCTTGTTTCCTGCTTCGCTATTATTTTCATATTCTATCTATTTGTTTTATTTTATTTATTATAAAAAAAAAAACTTGCTATGTACTGTTAAGCTAACTGAGACTTGCTATAGCACTTGCATATCATAGCTCTTTTGTTGATTTTGATTGCTTACATTGTCTTCATTTACAAATCTCTTTTGATAAACGCATCTGCTAAATGATTAAATATAAATGTAATGTAAATGTAAATATGCATGCGATAAATTAATTGTATATGCAATTTAAAAATCCCTATACGCTTAACGCAAATGAATAAATTACTGTTGCTCCAACATTTGTATAAATCAGTGAATAAAGCATGGCTTGATGCTTCTCAATCAATGTGTGACCCTCTTGAGCAGGACTCATAGTGTTGCTTGTTTCGGCAAAGTTAAGTTTTAATGCATTTCAGGCCCAGTGAGACCACTTTATAACTGTGTCACGGTGTTCTCCTCCCTTGTTTGAGTTTCTCAAGAATGAACTTAAAAGAAAGAAAAGGTTGTGAACATACACATGCTCAAAGTTATGCTGCGAGACTCTCTGTGCACAGGCATGTAAAGTCTTGAAGGAAACGTTTGTCTTGCTAATGCAAGGCAGACAAAACATTTTTTTGCTTGATAGCATCTGTTTGCCGAACGGGGCTTTCTCAAATGGACATGAAGAGCCAAGCCAATGCATAAAATGGAGGGGAGTGCGAATGTGACACATTTCAGACAAGTGCTAATGAATGTAAACACCGAGCTGATAGAAGCAAAGCAGCATGGAGAATCTATGTAGCTTTGCGGAGGGTAATTCAAGCCATTTTCCAAGTATCTCGTGCCTGACATATTAGCCTAATCTCATTCATCACATGAGTTTCACCATGCGAATGGATGAACCGTTGGGGTGAAGGGGAGGACAAGTCAAAGAGGGAGCTCACACTGCGGAAATAAATGATGATGTTTTCACAACAGGAAAGTGAAGGACAGCTCACTGCGGTGCTCTTATTATGCTAATGAAATAAATTAGCGCCAACAGATTTGACTGCATGCTCCAAGTTTTGATGAAAGGCGCTGTGGTGGTGTTGATTGTTTGCCGCGGTGGGGAACATCACCTCAATAAGTTTGGTCAGCCTTGCAGAAAAACAAAAGATCTGGGAGACCATTCCAACGAATGAAACAGGTTGGAAAGCACTAGACAAACACAACATTTTAGCATGTACACACTCTATTGTTGGCTGTTGAAACTGAAGCTTTCCAATCTATAATACATTTAAGCAGTTAGACTACAGTGGTGAAAAATGGTACTAGCAAAAACTAGTTGAATACATTGAAGCTAGGGGGCAATACATGTAAAAAGAAGTACACTTTAGCATACTTTTAAAAAGAGTATTTATTACGGAAATAATATACTGTGCTTTAAAAAAAATACTTAGTGCAAAGTGAATATAATGTTTTCAGATTGGATTTTAAATTACAAATAAATGACAGGCAGTGGCTATTTGCACTAAGTGTTAATAGCAATTAAATGCTATTTACACTATGTAAAAATAGCAGTATTTTCTGCTATTTATACTACTTATTGCAAATATACTGTATGTACCTCAGTATTGTAGCGCATTGTACATACAACAGTATGCAGTTATAATGTATTGAGTTTAAATTATAATTTTTATTAGAATTATTAAATGGATGCTGCCTTATTGGGACAATAAAGCTCTCCCTACACTTACCGTAACCCTACCCAATATATTATTTTCAACTTTTTGCATATTTCCATCAATTATATTGAAAATAAATGCCCTTCTGATGTGATAAGAGATGTGAAAAGGGTTCGGCTAAAAGTGGTTTTGAATTTGGGTCGCTCGTGACATAAAGAATGTGTTACGCTATTTATAATTTACGCCACTGAAGGCATCAACGGTTGTCTTTTGTAATGTTGTCCAACCCAACCACATGTTGATGGGTGGAGTTAATGCAAATAGCATCTGCCAACAAGGTAGGCTATTTGCACTTTAGTGTAAATAGACACTCCATAAATGAAAATGTGTTATAGTTCAAATTGGTGTTAAATGAAATTACACTACAAAAAATAATAATAATAAGTTGAGCCAACTTTAAATTTGAAGGCAACAAACTTCTGCAGATTTGTTTAGTTTTCTCAACTTGTTTATACAACAAAAAGTTGAGAATCTCCTTCAAAAATAAGTTGAGAGAACTTAAAATTTTAAGGCAACCAGCTTTTTGCAGACTTTTAAGTTGGCTCAACATTCATATGAAAAATTTCATATGCAATTTCATAATTACCGTGTATTTGAAATGTGGTTATAGTTTACGGTTGAATATACTGACAAGATTTTATGATAAACTAAGGTCCCGTCCACACGAAGACGCGTTTCGCTGTATACGCATAAATATTTTACCGTATAGGCGTTTCGTCCACACGAATCCGGCGTTTTCGAAGAGTGAAACCAATCATTTTTGAAACCGGGTCCCAGGGTGGATAAATTTGAAAACGCCGTTTTCACGTTTTCATGTGGACGGCGAATCCGTATTTTACGCACATGGTCCAAGTCTTCTTCTCTGTTTTTTTGTATATCTCTGTGACAGAATTACAGCGCCACATATTGGTCCGGCATGTGTACTACATCGTTTTCAGTCGGTTTCAGTGATTCCGTGTGGATGCAGATATTTCCTGAGACGACTCCGTGTTTACGGAATTTGAGGCAAAAAAAAAGATCGGATAGGGAGAAATCTGCCTTCGTGTGGACGTAGCCTTAAATTGGCTTTAATGTTATTACTATTGAAACTTGAACTGTATGGCATTTCTTTTAAAACATTTGTAATTTTTTTTATTTGTAATGAAGTTGCAATTTAGTGCAGTTAAAATATAATCAAGTACTTTATAGCTTTTTACACTTATTTTGATGTGTTGACTAACATACTAAAGCACATGTAAAGCATGACAAAATATCATTAAAACATAAGAAGTAAACTTAATTTGTCAATATTACAACGTGCACTTTTTATTATGTTTGTCACTTTAAATATACTTTAAGTACACTTAGGGGGTCTTTTATTTTATTATAATATCTGCAAGTACAGTATTTTAAAGTATATTTTTATGATTTGCAGTGCATAGTATGCACTTTTTTGAGAAAGGATGATATTGATAATGTAATATGAATAATTTTTATGACAAGAAAAGTTTTTGAATGACTGCAGCACATTGAAATATTAATTTACACACAAACTAGTTTTCTGGTCTTATCAGTTTCAAATTGGATTTAGCTGGTTTAAGATGGATTCCCAGCCTGGCCAAGCTTCTGTTTAGTTTGTTGACCCTATTTTCTTTCATAATCGATCTTATTTAATTGTGTTATTTCAAAGTGAAATGTTTGTCTTTGTAATTTGTATCTAAATCAACTGCAATAACGTTCCACCAATCCCTTTTATTTACTCAATCACCCCATTTAAACATCTACGACTGTTCTGGTATACAGTGTTCACTTTTACCAATCCAATCAGTTTTTGATGGCTTGTCCCAAACATGTAATTCTCATTGGCTATTCTGAAGTAAAACGGTAATTTTCGAAGCTATTCTTATGGTTATTCTTAACCTTCCAATCAGCAGCTGTCTGTCAAACCAACATTACAGCACGTTCTTAATCTAACGACAGCTCAAACGATGTACTAATAGGCACTGGAGCTCCACCCTTTGACCTTTGCGACCCATCATTTGTCAGACCACACAGTGTTTTGGCGTGAAACAATCAGCAGATCTTGGGGCCGCTCCAATCCATCTAGGAGCTGCTGGGCAGGGGGCTCCGACAGCCCCTGCAGGCACATTCGACCGGAGGGTAAGCAAGCCTGGAATCCCACTAACATCCGTCTTGGGTTTGGCCGATGTGAAAAGCACGTTGTCCCTGGCAACAGCTGGCCTGACCACATTTCCTCCAAAGGGACCTTGGCCTTTTCCTCGGGGCAATCCGTTAGCGCTGTGGCCTGTCTCTTTCTGGGTCGGTGTGGTGAAAGCAAAGCCTGATGAAAGAACTGAGACACCTGAGACAGGAAACCGTGCCTTTCCACTTCACTAATATCATATGTCATACATCTCCTGGCTCCTGCAAGCTCTAGGTTTGTGTCAAATATGAAATTATGAATTTGCATTTATATTAAGTAGAGGTGCACAAAAGTACTTTAGAGGTGATGTTTATTTTGTTTTAATTCATTTATAGGCCTTCAAGAAGTGAATAAAAAGTGTCAAAGTTAACATGAATAATAATAATAATAATAATAAAAAACATAGGGAATTTATGGTTTGAAAAATAATTTATACATATTTATAAATTATACACGTTTTAGAAAGTCATGGCAGATAATTTATTTCTGTATTTATTTATTAGTTAAGTATTTCTGTATTTTTTCCTTTTTCCTTACATTCGTTTTTATGTTTTTTTAATGTACTAATTGAAACTGATACTATTTAAATTATTACCTATATAGAGAGAGATTCCTCACTGATGTGAGTGTTATTTGTCTTCCAGTAATAACATAATAATAAATAACTTTAAAAGTCATGGAAATGTATTGGTCAGAAGGTGTGATAATACTAAATACTTATAAACTTATATATCAAGTAGTGAAAAAAGTGTTTTGGGAACTTCATCATCTCACACACACATTTCATGCAATTAAAGGGCAAACTGGACAGAAGTGATTGCTCATTTCCTGACATGCCAATCAGTCTGAGCGAGTCCTGTGGTGACCTGTCAGCAGAAGCAGTCAAGTGTTCCTCAGGAGAGACAGGACGCCTGCTCGTGGACCTCCCGTATACTCGGGGGAAGTCATTTCTCATGCCCTCTTGGTAAACAAAATATACAATCCAACCATGATGCAGGACCACCAAGTGAGAAAGCATAAGCAGGACTGACAATGTCTTTCATTCACATTTTTGTGAAGTATATCCAAAATAAGCACAAGAGTGCATGATAATCTATGGGCTGAACGCAAAAATCAAACAAATGTCTAGACAGACAAGCAGTAGCTTTAATGTATATACATTCAAATATGTGGTGAAACATTTAACCAGCTCATCTGAAGCATTTGAAAATGTTTAAGTAATATAATATACTTTTCTATAAAATAAAATATATTTTCCAATGTATATATCATGGCATTGTGCTGCTTTTTAAGGCAGACCCATGGATGCAGTCATTCATGTCTTGGTCATTGCTCTGACGTGGATCAGTATGCAGTGAGTTGAGATAACGTACATTTTCCCAAATCAGCAAGCTCTGACAAGATGGTTTAGACTGCGGTGTAAGGGAGCATGACAGTGCTGTACACCTGATGAGATGATTAGTCTGTCAAACTGATAAAACAAAAGGCCTTGAGAGACTCAAGGGCTCATTGGCTCTGATTCTATTAAAGGGCTTCCAGGCAAAGGAAGTTTAGATTTCCAGACCAGTCATGACCTAAAGGGCTAAGAAAAAAAAGTGATATATGTATATAGTAATATTTTCTTTATATCTATGTTTGTATACAATGTTTTTTTTTTTTTTTTTTTTTTTACGTTATTTAAAAAAAATATATTATACACATATATAACACTTAATTTCTAGCGATTATCGTCAATTTGATTTCACAGATACTGTTTAAACTAAACTGAGCTAGACAATGACATCACTGAATTCAATAATGAAATGCCTTTAACTAAAAATTTAATGTTTAATCTTATTATTATACATTACTGTCACTCTGTCCTCCAATTTGATACTGTTAAGTGCTTTGACACAATCTGTATTGGTAAAAGCTCTATATAAATAAAGGTGACTTGACTTAATATATATAAATTATACAAAAATTGTAAATATTGAGCATTTTTTGCTTGTTCTTTGCAATATTAAAACATGAATATCAGGATTATTCAAGAGGATTGTATTTCACAAACTGTATTAACCATGCTATTGTTCTTTTGTTTGTCTTTCTTTCTTTCTTTCTTTCTTTCTTTCTTTCTTTCTTTTCCCACCCTATTATATATAGTCGTTTTGGATAAAAGCATTTGATAAATGAATAAATGTAAATGCAATGTATTATTTTTATTTATTTATCAAATTAATGTAGCCATGTGAAGCATCAGACACTTGTCTCAATAACATTATTAATTGTGCTGACCCCAAAACCTTTAAACAGCAGTGTATATATAGATTCATGCACAAATAAATAAACAATATCAGTGTCATTATATTTTTAAAAAAGCTAATGATTACTTTTTCATCACACTCGCAATCTTGTGGTTTCATGTTAAACATCTGTAGTCCGGATCACATCCTTTGTTTGGACACTCTTTAAATGTGTGGTTTACACAATTACTCCGCCACAAGCTAGCAGATCATCATTATTTGCTCTTATTTGTCTACCAAGTTAATTATGTTTTCACAACCAAAGCAGTGGATCAGGGATGGGATGCCCTCCAGCGAAGACATAATGAACCAGTTCCTGTCCTCACACAAGTCCTGACATAAGGCTGATTAAGACGAGTGCCTCTGTGATTCAATGAATTCTTCTCATTTCCTCTTGCGGTTTCTAATACAAATGACTGAACCCCAAATCTTGGAGCTTTAACTTTCCCTTGCAGTTATTTTATTTACCCCAGTAGATGCCACCATGTAGACATTAGACATGAAATTAGATACAGGGCCAAAAAGGTTACTTTTTTTTCCAAACCATTAGGCTATATCTTTCACATGTGTTACACTTACTGTGTTCCATTCTGAAGGTCTCATCCCTATGCCCTAATCCAGGGGTCTACAATCCTGCTCCTAGAGAGCCAACGTCCTGAAGCTTTATGCTCCAACCAGCTTCAACAAACTTACCTAGAACAGGGGTAGCCAAGTTCGTTCCTAGAGGACCAACGTCCTGCAGAGTTTAGCTCCTAATCAAACAAAGCTAATCAATGTCTTCAGGATTACTAAGTCTATAGGCAGGTGAGGTTTTTATAGGGTTGGAGCTAAACTCTTCAGGACAGCGGCTCTCTAGACCAAACTTGCCTACCCCAAGCCTAAAAGTTTCTAGTGAGTCTGAAGACCTTGATTAGCTGGTTCAGGTGTGTTTATTAGGGTTAGAGCTAAACTCTGCAGGACAGTGGACATGCCTGTCCTAACCCATTCTAAGGGTTTACCGTCCAGAGTGGGAGCTTTGAAGGGATGCAGGGTGTAGGTGACCAAAAATCTGTTTCTTGGAAAGTACTTCTGCCGCTATCTTACCAACTTTGCACAAAAAAATCATGTAAGCAAAATATCCATTTGTTGTACCCTTCGAAATCTGAAAGGGTCCTTAGAAGTGACCAGTTTTGCACAATTCAGTTTGGAATGACTTTTCAATATGGCTGCCATGATCGTTCATGATTGTCCCTCCAGAGGTGGATTTATTCAGTTTAGAATGCAGCATCTCCATTACTATGTGAAATAACTAAATCTTTATATCAATTATTGCATTTGCGTAGACTTAGGGTGGCAGTACTCTCATGCCACATTTACACTGCAGATCTTGATGACCAATTCTGATTTCATGACTACTGTATATCTGATTTTTAGATGACCAGCTTATATCTTCTTTCAAAAGTGCCACATAAGTGACCCACTTAACGAAACAACCCAAGGTAGACACAGATACCCAGAAAAGCTTAGGCTGAACAGAAAATAAAAAAGGCCATTGAAGAGCCATGTGATTGCGGTTGGTGAGTTGATGTAATTTGCGCACCAATGTTTTTTCTGTGATGAACGATTCACATTGACAGGGGAATATCCAAACTAATCTGCTTACATGGCAGATACAAATGCACGTATCCGATTCATATCAGGTTTATTTTGACATGAATCAGACCTGAATCCAATCTGAGAAAATGGGAATCAATGTGCTTTCTTCCTGCTTACACATTCGTGGGTCATATCTGATTGGTGCCACATAGGAGGAAAACAAATCAGAATTGGGTCACTTGAAACATGTAATATAAATGCAGCCTCAGATGCATGCTCCATATTCAAGGCAGTTTCAAAGGATTGCACACCCTCTCCATTCTGCTCTTCCTTTTCATTGAAAATGAATTGTGACTTTGCTAGTAACTATTTGTGAGCTATTCCCTGTGCTTTACTTCACCTCTCTTCTCCAGGCTTCAGTCTGTTTGCACCATAGAAATAGGATAAGCAGGCTTGGCATGGAAACATCTTCTTTACCTGCTTTATTCAAAAATGTGAGCAGGATAATAATAGTGGGCAGGTAAAGTTAATCAAATCACAAAATAAAATGTGCCTCTGTGGCCAGAATACAGCTACAGAAGCACTAAGAGGGGGATAAAAACACTGTATTTCAGTGCTTTTGCATTTTCCCAAGAATCCAAACCCTTGCAAAGTTATGTGAGCTAACACAAACCCAGTGATGGAAATAACTGGTGATGGTACTCTTGCAAAAGAACTAAAAAACATATTTTCCCCATCATATTCTCCCAAGAAACTTGTTTTGGTGATGCAAAACAGGCGATGTATGCATTTGCAAGTGAATGCAAGGTTTTGTGTGGGAACACAGTACTTGTGCGAGAGAACACACGGTTTGGTAATGAAAATAATTATAAGATGAAAAGGAAAAAAAAAACTAGGTATTTACGAGCAAATGCAAAGTTTTTGGGGGAATGCAACATCTTTGTTAAAGTTTTGTTAGTGAATGCAAAGTTTCCCGGGGGAATACAACATTTTAACCAGTCAAAGCTAAATGATTTAAATACATTTTTCTTCTCATATTCTCCCAAAAAACATTAGGAATGCAAACGTTATGAACGTGAAGGCAAAGTTTGCTGATAGAAATAGGAAATGGGAAGAAAATTATGAATTTGCAAGAAAACGCTAAATTTTGTGGTGGAACTTTTTTTAACGCAAAAGTTTCTTGAGGAAATGCCAATCTTTTGCAAGCCAACACCAAAGGATTGTTTTTTTTCCCCTTTGATATTTTCCATCACTATGTTCCCTTAAAGGCTCTATAGATGTGCTGTACGCTCGGCATGTAGGCACATTTAATTTTGAGATACAAGATATATAATTTACTATTAGTGTTAGCATAGCTAGCATAATTAGCATTGATCAATGTGAAGTGACATCCATATACTATACACTATTGACTAATGAAGATCCAGAATTAGAATTTTCTGTTATATAAAATCGACTTAATACATATGAGATACCGCATCCTGCCTTACAGTAATTATTTAGTATCATTAAAAAGATACTAAACTTTACACATGCATCACTGTTTTATTCATACTACATCTGTGCCTTAAAGCTGCTTCCCTCATCTCTTAAATAGCACAAGATTTAATCATATTAAAGATCCGATGGACTGTTTTCCGTTAAGTAATTGTTCAGCGCAACAAGCCCTTCTCAACAATACATCAATATTGTGAATAATAAATTATATTTACTGCCAATCATAAGGTGATGTTGGGCTGGTTTGCACTGCCTATGTTAAATATTAATATGGGTTAGCCCTGTGAGATGCAAAAACCTAGACGGGGCACACGCTGGCACTAGAAGCAAGGCCACAGTTTGACAAGGCAAACAAGCCACCATAAATAAGTGATGAGCAATGGTTCGGAGAGAGGTTTCTAAATATTAAATAAACAGCCTATGCATCAACATACCCCAAGTTGTAGATTCCCCAACACACTGTTTCGCCAACATAATAAGAGTTGTTAAAAATGAACCTGCTCATTGGCAGAAAGCGAGAAGCACCGTGTTTGCTATGCATGTGGTTTGGGTCTCACATATTAAATAATTTCTGCAGGGTTAATGCGAGATCATGATGCAATGCATGGAGAAAAAGGCCTCCAAGCTAGAAACACGCGGACTGTGGAACTGTAAGTGATATCTGCTGGAGAGATGTGTAGTGTGTGTGTATGTGTGCATTGCATGTCTGCAAATTGATGTCAAGTTGAGACTGACAGTTGGAGATGTTATTCCCAGGCCTGGGGAATATACAATGTATTTTACCTCACCTGTGTGGAAAGCGGCTTTTTCTGGAGAAAGAGGGCTGTGCATGTGCGCATGCTGAAAGCTCTGTTAAACAGACATCAGCTACTTGCGTATTCAATGTCAACCGGGGGAGAGATCCCCCTGCATCAGAGGTCAATGGTGGGTTTATAACTGCTGGTGAACATTTTGGAGGTTCCCTTCAGTAAAAATCAGTTTGGTGCCCCCTTGGTAATTGGTGAGGGAAAAATAAAATATTTGATCCCCTGCTAATTTTGTACATTTGTCCACTGACAAAGAAATTATCAGTCTATAATTTTAATGGTAGGTATATTTTAACAGCGACAGACAGAATAACAACAAAACAAGAAAGAAAAAAATGCAGAAAAATGCATTTCAAACTCCCAGGTGTCTTTTATACAGCTAAGGAGCTGAGATTAGGAGCACTCTCTTAAAGGGAGTGCTCCTAATCTCAATCTGTTACCTGTATAAAAGACATCTGTTCACAGAAGCAATCAATCAATTAGATTCCAAACTCTCCACCATGGCCAAGACTAAAGAGCTGTCCAAGAATGTCGGGGACAAGACTGTAGACCTACACAAGGCTGGAATGGGCTACAAGACCATCGCCAAGCAGCTTGCTGAGAAGGTGACAACAGTTAGTGTGATTATTTGCAAATGGAAGCAACACAAAATAACTGTCAATCTCCCTCGGTCTGGGGCTCCATGCAAGATCTCACCTCATGGAGTTTCAATGATCATGAGAACAATGAGGAATCAGTCCCAGAACTACACGGGAGGATCTTGTCAAAAAAAATCCTGCAAAATCCTGCAGCACCTGCAAGGTCTCCTGCTCAAGAAAGCACATGTACAGGCCCGTCTGGAGTTTGCCAATGAACATCTGAATGATTCAGAGGAGAACTGGGTGAAAGTGTTGTGGTCAGATGAGACTAAAATCGAGCTCTTTGGTATCAACTCAACTCGCCGTATTTGGAGGAGGAGGAATGCTGCCTATGACCCCAAGAACACCATCCCTACTGTCAAACATGGAGGTGGAAACATTACTGCACCGCATCAAAGGGACGATGGACGGGGCCATGTACCATCAGGGCCAGGGCATTGAAGCCTGCCAGGGCATTGAAAATGGGTCATGGATGGGTATTCCAGCATGACAATGACCCAAAACACACGGACAAGGCAACAAAGGACTGGCTGAAGAAGAAGCACATTAAGTTCCTGGAGTGGCCTAGCCAGTCTCTAGAGCTGAAAGGGGTCATATGACGTTGCTTAAAAGAACATTATTTTGTGTATTTGGTGTAATGCATTGTGTTTATGCAGTTTAAGATTAAAAAAACACATTATTTTCCACACACTGTACATTATTGTTGCTTCTCTATGCCCCGCCTTTTTGAAACGTGCCGATTTTTACAAAGCTCATCGTTCTGAGAAGCAATGCATGCTCTAATTGGTCAGCTATCCAGTGCGTTGTGATTGGCGGAATACCTCAAGCGTGAGATGGAGATGTTACGCCCCTCATTGTATTGTGATGCCGTGTCCTGGCGAGATGATACTAAAACAATAAAACCCATTTATAAGCGAGGCATTTGTTGCATCTAGTGGGGACATAATTACTGATTATAAAGGCTAAAGCCCTATTCGGATGGGATTAGTTTTACATGGAGAGGTGGGGTAAAGTAATTATTACCAGAGCTTCTCAGTTATTTTAGTCTCGTCCGAATGCGCCATCTCAGTAATCATTACAGACAATAAGCCTATTCGGAGGGTTTATAGGGCTTTATACTGTCTTTTTAAATGGTAAACATTACCATGTCTGCATTTGTGATCGGAGAAATGACAAACAACAAGCACTACTCTACACTGCTCAAAACTCATGTTTGAATAGTCAGTAGCAGAAACATACTTACAGGCTGTGAGTCAGAAGTGTCAGACTGTCCTTGCAAAGTTGGAATTGCCCCACTCTATAGAAGTCTTTGTGCAAGCCAGCATTGTAGGCACCTCTTCCAGGTTCAGGAAATAGTCCTCTGTAAAATGTGCTGCACACAGTCTAATATTTGGGTTGAACTGTTCTGGAACAGTGTTGTAAATACAACTTAACCACTGATTTCTAGTTGTGTCCTCTTTTGGAAGCCCAAACAAAGTACTTTCGCTTTCACAAAAAAATGTAGTATCTCCAGGACATGGTGCCGGTGGCAGCAACAATACTACAGCGAGAATAATTAGCTCTGCCTTTTTTCTTTGCATAAACATTTGGGTGGAGTTTTGCAAATCTTCCCACACCGTGACGTAGACGTGGGGGCATGTTTAGCCGTTTTAGGAGGGCGTGGCAGAGTCTTACCTTTTATAAAGAATATATCTTTGGTTTTGATAATTTAATCTTTGCAACTTCAGGGATCTTATCAATGCACAAACAGTCTGTAACACTTCAAAGAGAAAGGAAAACTTGAAATCACATCATATGACCCCTTTAATCCCATAGAAAATCTGTGGAGAGAGCTGAAGATTTGAGTTGCCAAACATCATCCTCAAAACCTTAATGTCTCCTTTAACAAGGTTTAAAAACATGACATACATTTGATCCAAATATTAGAAATTATCTTGTTTTTTCAGTTGACACCACCTATTTTGTCATGTTCCTCATGACCTTCTATACTTGGGATATTAATAATAATCGTGGCCTAATGGTTAGAGAGTCGGACTCGTAATCCAAAGGTTGCGGGTTCGAGTCTCGGGCCAGCAGGGATTGTAGGTGGGGGGAGTGAATGTCCAGCGCTCTCTCCACCCTCAATACCACGACTGAGGTGCCCTTGAGCAAGGCACCAAACCCCCAACTGCTCCCCGGGTGCCGCAGGATAAATGGCTGCCCACTGCTCCGGGTGTGTGTTCACTCTTGTGTGTGTACTTTGGATGGGTTAAATGCAGAGCACGGGTCACCATACTTGGCAGTATGTCACTTCACTGTATGTCACTTCACTTATAAAATTAGAAAAAAGTCCAAACATTTTGCTATTCACAAATATCTATCTGTGCTTTTTTGCTGGTAATGTTTTTTTGTAAGTCAATTCATGATTATTCATTAAAATTATTTTTTAGTTCCGTACCTCAGTAACCCCTCAACCCCGTTACACAAATCATTCTCCCCCCATAAAAAGTATTGACTGTTAAAGTATTAACCGATCCTTATGTGACATATGATGTCACTTTCTGTTAATGATAACTCCTTTGAACAACATTGTGAGCAGACATAGGCAAGTTACCACCTTCTTTTATAAATAAAACATTAATATTGTGGTACTGTGATTGTCAAGCTTAACGACTCAACCCCGTAACATCAAATAAAGATAAAAAATTGTGAAAATGATTTTTGTTGTTAATATCATGCATACCATGTGCTCTCCTTTTATTCAATACATTTAGGGCAGGGGCCGTTTTGAGCAAAAAAAAAAAAAAAAAAAAAATCACAACCCCGTCACACTCAACCCTGTTACTTATTTGATCATAATGGAGATTGTGATGGGGTTGTGTTTTTAACACTTTGGTTCTGAAATTATCCAGTAATTTAAATGAATTATCATATTTGATCAAGAATCTTATAGCACATGCATATGTTGAATGTAGTAATGTCCATGTTAAAGCTGTGTGTGTGTGTGTGTGTGTGTGTGTGTTCTACCTAGATTTTCACATCTCAGTGTTAAGTAACTTCTACAAATGATACCTCATAATGACAACGTGAACGAAGTTTGTTTGAAATATTTGCAAATTTATTAAAAATAAAAAAAACAGAAGAAAAATAAATAAAAAATCACATGTATATAAGCATTCACAGCCTAGGCTCAAGACTTTGTTGAAGCACCTCTGGCAACAATTACAGCCTAGAGTCTTTTGGAGTATGATGCTACAAGCTTGGCACATCTATTTTTAGACTGTTTCTCCCATTCTCCTTTGCAAGACCTCTCAAGCTCCATCAGGTTGGATGGAGAGCTTCGGTTTTCAGATCTCTCCATTCACAGAGTTGTCCCGTAGCCACTCCTTTGTTATCTTGGCTATGTGCTTAGGGTTGTTGTCCTGTTGGAAGGTGAACCTTCTGCCTAGTCTGAGAATCATTAATGCTATCTCAATATTTTGGTGCACTGAGCATTTTTTCCCCTACTCTGACGGGTCCCTTAGTCCCTGCCACTGAAAAATAACCCCACAGCATGAGGCTGTTTGCAACACACTTTACTTTTGGGATGGTACTTTGCAGGTGATGTGCAGAGCTGGTTTCCTTCAAACATGATGCTTGAAATTGAGGTTTAGCAGACCAAACAATCTTACCTAAGGTAATCTGAGGGTTCTTTGGTTGTTTTTTGCAAATGCCAAGTGTGTTTTCATGTGTCTTCACTGAGGAGAGGATTGAGTCTTGCTGTAGTGTTGCAGTGATGTTTGTCCTTCTGTAGGCTTCTCCTATCTCCACGTATGATCATGGAGGTGGAGGATGTCTTGGTCATCAGATTAACCAAGGCCCTTCTCTGTCAGTTGCTCAGTTTGGCCAGGGGCCAGCTCTAGGAAGAGTCCTTGTTGTTTCAAACTTCTTCCATTAAGGGTAACAGAGACTACATGCTTCTGTGAACCTTCAATGCTGCAGAAATGTTTCTGTACCTTTCCCCAGATCTGTGCCTCGATAGAATCATGTCTCAGAGGTCTACAGATAATTCCTTGGACTTCGTGGTTTGGTTTGTGCTCTGACATGCAGTGTTACCTATGGGACCTTATATAGACAGGTGTTTGCCTTTCCAAATCATGTCCAATCAACTCAATTTACAACAAGCAGACTCCAATCAAGTTGTAGAAACATCTCAAGGATGATCAGTGGAAACAGGATGCATCTGAGCTCAATTTCGAGTGTCATGGCAAAGGCTGTGAATGCTTATGTACATGTGATTTTTTTTGTTTTTTATTTTTAATAAATTAGCAAGGATTTCAAACAAACTTCTTTCACATTGTCAGTATGGGGTATTGTTTTTAGAATTTGTTTGTATAATTTAATCAATTTTGGAACAAGCCTGTAACATAAAATGTAGAAAAGGTGAAGTGCTGTGAATACTTTCTGGATGCACTGTACAGAGGTGTTGTATGTTGGCGGAAAACCAGAGCCTATGTGCTTCATGTGCTTCTCCGTGTGGAGATCTTGATGTGGGCAAGATACTGAATGCCACACAAGTTCTAGGTTTTATTTTGATGACCTATTCAGTCAGTTTTTTACTTCTAATGTATACTATGTTATTGTTGTTTTTCCTGCAGTCGGGTTAATAAAACTCAGTTCAGTTGCAATTTATATCTGTTGTCTTTCTTGGTCACATAATGAAATACAGTGTTTATAGAAAATCTTACACCGAATTTGAGTAAAAAAATACTATTTATATGTTAAGCTGTATTTGTCTCTTCAACCCCGTTACCCTAGTCTCAACCCCGTCACACCTACATTTTTATTCATTATTTTTTTAAGTTTATGAAAAAGTAATTTAATGTTTGTTGAACCCAGTCTGAAATGTTTAGATCAATCATAAGAATACTGATTTTTGTTCAAATTCTGAAGTCAAGCCACTTCTTTGATCAAAAATGATGAGGTTTCTGTGACCAAAAATTCAATTTCAGGGTTTAGTATAGCAAAAGTCTGAGATTTTATGTAATTTTTATATTTGCAAATACTGAACTAGTGCTAGGGACATCTGATTAATAGGAAAATACTGATTTCATTACAAATACATTTTATGATCATATTCAGAGAGCTCCCATAGTGTCCATAACAGGGTTGAAGATTAATAGTGCCCATATCTTAAAATAATGACCAATAATGATAGGGACTGTATGCCTGAGGTGGGAAAATATGCTTTTCAGGAAGTTAAATATGTCATTAATGCTGTGGGGTGTTCAGAAAAGTCATATTTTTTGGTAAAAAATCTAAAAATGTTTACCAATTCCAAACCACATCAATCTTAATAACTACTATTGATTTTGTATTTAATCATTTGTAAGCAATATATAATTGTCCATGAAGGCTGAAAATTAAAAACTCCATTTCAGGGCCCGTATTTATGAAAAATCTTAGTGTTAAGAGTTGCTCCTAGTAACAAAATTCTAAGAAAAGTCTTAGAAATGTGGGTGTTTTTAAGCTAAAAGGATTTTTAAGCTCTAAAAGGATTCTTAGAATCTTTAGGAATACGGGCCCAGGTGTGCAGAATTATTAGGCATGCTTTCTTTTAGAGATAAAATTAGTCAAAAAAGAGATTGAACTCAAGAATAAAAGTTAAAAAAATAAATGTCCATGAGAAGGATTCAATACCAATGCAATAATAGAATTAGCAATAACAACTTGCCTTATAATTCTACACACACTAAATATATATATATATAAGTTTACCATTGTAAATCGGGAAATAAAATAGTTTTAAAGAAATAGTTTTGAACACTGGCTGGTTATGTACTTGCTCAAAAACTGATTTCAGGTCATTTTAACCAAAAAGGTTACGGACTGCAGCTTTAATTGAAAATTGTATTGTGTATATGCCCCATTGTAGTTGACTATGACATGTTTTTATTATTCAGGGCATTTTCATCATTTTAATTCAGTGTGAATTAAAAGTGGACTGAGTCCTGATCACAAATTAAGTGGATTAATAGAAACCTGAATTCAATGCTCATTGTCACTCATAATGTGAAATCAATGAGAACTGGATTTTTCAATTGGTTCAGTTTTTATTCCACATAAAGATGTCTAGGTTGGTGAAGAAGACACCAACCTTAACATTACAATATGATTAATAAACTCTGGGCTGTATTCAACAATGCTGACAAATTCACATAAGTACCACCCTGATGTTGCATAAAAAGATTCAATTTGTGTCTTTTGATATTTTATATTACTAATAGTTGTGATTAAAGAGGGGAACTGATAAAATAGCTGCTCTTATATCTGCATCATGTGGTGTTTGCGTCTGTTCTTGGGACCATTGGCTGATCTCACTGAGGGCATCTTTAGGCAGTTCTAGATGTTGAAGATATGCTTGTGAAAGAATCGGGTCCCCGAGTCCCTGTGAATGTGTTCCCTGAGGAAATCCTCTCTTTTGACCAGTCATGGGCTTTTGGGAGAGCCTATCTGACAGTTTCACAAGGATGTGTGACCTAGTTCTCAAACTATGTAAACAAAAAGGAATGAACAAAAAAAATGTTATACCTTGCAACGTGCAGCATTTGGCAACGGACCTTGTTTAGCAATTAAATTCCCATCAAGAACTCAACTATTTTGCAAAGGTATTGATTAAGTATATACTGGCAGTAACTGGTTTCTATGTTAAACCTCATCCAGTGAGTTTTCCATATATTTTTTGAGGCTAAATGCGGTTTTGTGAGGTGAGTCATGCTGTGGAATATCTCTTGCTGTAGTAATCAAACCATTGGGGATAGAACTCCCTTTTCAGTTACACACAACTCCATATATGTGCATACACTGGCCTAATCAAGGCTGAACTGCTGAAAAAAGCACATCTAATCTTAAAATAATATATACTTTTTAATTTTTGATTATTATTATGAACTGACTTAACAACTATCAGGGTTATTATCATAAATTAAAACTATAAGGACAATGGATACTAGCAGTCGGAAAACATTTGTGTTAACTAAAATAGAAATAAAAATGTGACTTTAGAAAGAGCACAAACTTAACTGAAACCGTTATTCTTTAATGACAACATGCAAGTACATTTTTAATTGATATATATATAAGTATTGGCATAACCCTCTCAATTTGTTCAAATTCGGTCACTATATTTAACTGTAAGTAAATAAAAGAATACGTATTTATACATCTAAATACATTACTGATATTTAAATTGAGAATAATTCTCTCTCAGTTTATGTCACACAATGAAATCCTCCATCCAATACCACATGTGAAGTTTCATCACCTGAGGTATGCCTGTGGGATAGATATAGCAATCATCATTCTCTATTGCTCTTTGTTTCTGTGTCCCAAGTACATACTTCAGTAATGAATTTCATTATTAGTCATGTGCTAATGCAAGCAAGTGAGGGAGACTGTGTGTACGGTTGAACAGCATATGCAGTGTTTTGGTCAATGATAAATAAGGATGACCAAAATGTGGTTTTATTTATTATTTTGTTTTAATTCCAAGCACGGTTTTATTTTAATAACTGTAAAATTAAATAATATTTTTTACAAAAAATAAATAATAAATAAATAAATAAATAAATATAAATATATATATATATATATATATATATATATATATATAAAACACATATGTGACCCTGGACAACAAAACCAGTCTTAAGTCGCTGGGGTATATTTGTAGCAGTAGCCAAAAATATATTGTATGGGTCAAAATTATTTATATTTATTTTATGCCAAAAATCATGAGGACATTAAACAAAAATCATGTTCCATAAAGATATTTAGTAAATTTCCCACTGTAAATATATCAAAACTTAATTTTTGATTAGTAATATGCATTATGCAATATAAATTAACATTTTGTTAAATGGCTAGCAGTGCCAAACAACATTGCCCTTTGTTTACGTCCTTGCTACAACATCAAATTAACCATAGAAACTATTAATGTAAAACTCATCAATGAGAATAAAACATACTTACAGGTTGTGGCCCATAAACAATAACATTGAACCAAAGCTGTCTTCCGTAAAATGTGCAGCACAGAGAGATATATTTGGATCCTAATTTTCAGGAATTGATTAAAAAAAATACATTTTAACCATTGCTCGCTAAGTCCAGGGTCCCTTGGAAGACTGAACAAAGAAGCCCTGCAATCTGGACGAAAATAAAAGCGTTTTGATGGCATCTCAACAACACACTACTACAACAACACTTCTTCTCTAAAGTGGCGTAACATGGCCCCACCCCCTTTGTTGCATGCTGGCAGGGGTGGGGTTTATGTAAATTTCAGGGTTTGTGATGTCACCAACCCAGCAAGTAGCTCGTTGTAGTCCCTACCAGCCGTTTGTTGTAATCCTTAAAAAGACAAAAAGACAAAAAAAAAAAAAAAACAGACATCTCTCCCTTTGCACTGAACTTTTAGCGTTGTAAATTTGCAGATGTTGTTTATGCTTAAACAGCCACATTATACACTAGCTAAAGTTTAAAAGGAGAATTCGTAATCTAGTACTTTTACTAAGTGATAAATGCATCATTTTAACCACAGATGCTCACATTGCAAATTGAACCCTTCCACGTGGATTTTCCTTTTTTTACTTATAAATGAAAAAATGATAAAGTGCAAATGAGTTCTTGTCAATGCCATTTCTGTGTTATGAACATTCAACTCAGGATATATGCTTTCCCATATTAAATCCTTTTCTCAGAATAATGAGTGCTAGTAATTTTGGCTAAATTTTTCCTCTCCATAACTTCAGCCTGTCCACATTACAGTTAAAGGGCAGGAGAAAATGTGTCATTAGATGATGAAGTCTGGTTTTAACATTTTAAAAAGCCACTCGAGCTTTGAAAGAATGTCTTATTCGCTTCTGTGTAAACAGAGGGGGCTGGGGGGGGGGGCATACATTTCAACCTCAAATGGATATGTTAAGTGGTTTCTTGGATTGTAATTGATAGCCGAAAAAGAGCAAGGGAGGGAAAATATCTTCTCAAATTCTTGGGGAAATTTTTTGACTTGTTTTAGTAGTCGACCTGTGTATTGATGCAAAGACAGATAAACCGGTGGTTTGTTTGCTTAGGTAGCATATCATATTCATAAATAATATACTTACGGCTGAAATGAGTAATTTTTATGTTAAAATCAGTGCAGTGGTACTCTGTGTCTGCTTGTTTGGAAGATGTAGCACTCAAATAATTGTACAGTGATTTCATTAAATTGTTTACCTTTATTCTCGCTGTCACAATAATGTTCAGAATTCAATGCTGAATTGTGCACTTAAACACAGGAAAAAAGCCAGTTGGCCTTTCGACTCGTGCAGATTCAATGCAGAATATTAGCACACGCTGCAGAAGTGAAGCATGGAAGAGAAATTCAACTTGAGAGCTGCCGCCACCAAAACCAATTCAATTTCTTGGCTCTGTGTACAGCACAGACACGCTTTTGATTCAGCCGCATATTGCTAGTATTGACATCTGCCTGTATTTCAGAATAACAAATTGACAGGAGCGCTCGTGTTTAGCATACAACAACATGTGGACACTCTTATTTGCCCCTCACAGAGGAATAAAATGCAATCCTAATGTGATTTTTTTTTTTTTTACTTGAGATCATTTGAGATAATCACCATAACTTAATATTTTATACATTTTTAGATTAGCAATGCCTTTTATATGGAGTTTAGTGACTTTGATATTTTCATCACTAAAAAGTATTGCCATACAGTATATTGTGACTGACCCTAATGTTAACTTTGCTCACCCTAATTGTAGTAAAATGTTAATGTTAGTTAATTTCACTAAGTTCTATTTGGATTTTTATGAACAAATACATAAATGCATTAAGTAAACCCCTACAGCATACTATGCTTAGGCTAATGCACTATTAGCACATGATTTGATTATTCATTCATATGTGTGTAGATGTGAATCACAATTTAATAGTAAGTACACTTTTAACATAAAGTACTTGAAGTGCTATATTTTTAATGTGGAAAAAGTGCTACTGACGACATAGTAATAGTGTACTTGATTGTATTAATAAACAACACCATAAACGTTAAATATATCATATAAAGAGATTGTCGCTGATATGTGTATTTTCTATCTATGTATGATGACTATATTTAAAAGTGTATGAAATATGGTTTGAATTGCACTACAATTTGTATTATTTTTATTAATTTTTTTAACAGAGAAAGTTAAATGCTCATTTTAGTTCAAATCCATGCATGGTGTACCAAAATAGCACAGTTGAGTACTCACAGGGGGTTATGGGAGGGAATGCTGACTCGCAGAGCTCCCGGCCCAAGGCAGTGGACAAGTTACGAGCTGTAACAAATCTTCCCGCACATCTGTTCCACTGCCACACCACGGTGTCTCAGGACTCTCACACACTGACGGGTGGCGAGAAATCACTTGCTCGTATTTCATCATTAGCTGTCAGTCTCGTCGATGACATGCACTGAGAAGAGGGGGCGAGAGCCACGCGGCCTCAAAAAGCAGAGGTGTTTGTAAAACCGATTGCCTCTTCCTCCATGATGAGGCCCGAAGAGACAGAGAGGGAGGGAAATAGAGAAGGTAGAATGAGGAGAGATGATGTGGGATGATGGATGGACACCTGGGCTTGTTCACTGATTTATCGAGTCAACTGTAAAGGCATAATTCTCCTGACGCTGTGGTTGTGGATCTATTGCAGCAGTGATATGGGGTGAAAGAACTGCTTTACCAAGACACAAGGTGTTCACTCTGAACCAGCTGACAGATTTCTGCATCCTTTCTAAACTGAATTGAAGTGCTAGTTACGTTCTAACGGAAAGTGCTTTTAGTTACGCTACCATATACAGTGGCAAATTGTAAATGGTTCAACATCATATTACATGTAATTTTACAGTAAAATACTTTTATATGTATCTTTACAGTAGTGAAAAACTGTAAAGTTCCAAAAGTTGCTGAATGACACTTCACATATGATCAGTGCTGGGTAATATCTGAATGAATGAATGATGCATTTATATAGCGCTTTATTGTGTATTGCTGTACACATAAAGCGCTTTACAATCATGTAGGGGGGGGGGGGGGGGGGGGGTCTCTCCTCAACCACCACCAGTGTGCAGCATCCACTTGGATGATCTGAATATCTGATTATATGTATTCTGGATTACGTAATCGGATTTCAAAAATGTATTACTTGTAATTGGATTATATTATGTTTTAAAATGGTCATAATCAGATTACAGTTCCTTTTTATAAGTCCCCCTGAGATTTAATGTTAATATTTCAATAATTTAACAACACATTTGCATGTTCTCTGATGACAGCATATCATCATATTGACATGCAGGTAAACAAATAAAATATTTCAAATTTGTGGTCAAGTCTTTTATTTTGTTTTTATTTTTAAATGATCTATTCATTTTAATTTTACATTTGTATAACTCAATTATTATATTTTCATCAACTCAAACCCCATGCAGTTCTTTAATTTATTCAGTTAATATTTTATTTATCTTATTTTATTTATATTTTGTTTACAATAATTCCATTTAAAATTAAGCTATCTAAAAGTAATCCAAAAGTAGTGAGAATACATTACTTATATACAGTCTATATAGAGTGTTTACAATGCTATCTCACTACCAATTCATACGTATTTTACGAGGTGGCTAATTCGTACGAATTTGTACGAGTGAGGATTTAATACAATTTGTCTAAACGCCAGTGACGGGTAGGTTTAGGGGCGGGGTTAGGTGTAGGTCATTCATACGAACTGGCAACTCGTAAAATATGCACGATTTAGCAAAAAATTTACGAATTTGTACGAGTGAGGTCATACGAATTAGCCACCTCGTAAAATATGTACGAAGTGCCGTGTGATCGGGCTGGTGTTTACCGTGTTTTATGGATAAGCAACTTGAGAATGAAAATTACACGGTTATAAGTTTTCTATATAATATATATGGATATATAAAAACCTTCTTTCTGTTCACCAGCAGTGGGCCCAATGAAGAAGAATCAACAGTTGTTTGCAGATGCCACTTATTATTTAATGCAATTATTTCACATTCTTAAATGTGACATATGACATATCCGGAATGTCTAAATATTTTTTTTATAGCACCCATTTAGTAAAATACTTTTTTCTATGTTATGTTGTTGTCTTTCAAGCAATCCACTGAACTGTCATGGTGGAACAATGGCTTGAATAATTTACATGTTTATAACTGGCAACCTTGCTTAATGATATTTAAAGGAAACTCGATCACCTCCTTGAACACTGAGGATCTTTGCGCATGTAATTACAATGGGAATGTGCATTTACCATTTGCAAATCAAATCTATTAAAAATATTAAACCAGGAGAAATCAAATATGTACGCGTATTCATGGATTAAATGTGTGAAATATGCAGAGGGTCATGAGAAGTGTTAACAGCATTAGGGAAATGCCCATGCAGGAGAAATCTGAGCAGGCAACATTAATTCATGCTGCCCTTTACGAGGGCTAGATGGTGTTGTGGTAGCAGAACATCTCTGGGGAGATCTTATTAAACATCTAGAGGTCTACACTTCATCCAGGATCAAGACTGGAAGACAAATATAAAGTTAAGATAAATTCTAAAAACCACTGGCTGTGAGTTAAGTCACTGTTATAGTACAAGTCTCTTTGACTTGAACCACTAAGCAACAACTCGCAATTCGAAATCATTGGATTTTCAAATACTATCAGTCAGGATGCAAATACTGATGGTTAATACTTTCATCAGCTCCCAAAAGACAAAAAAAAGAATTTACTGTTGTCAGTGCTGTCTAAAATTTAGTAGGATATTCAACAATCAAGACCTTTGGTCATTAAAAAAACAAAACCAAAATAAAAACAGAAAACCCCAGTTCCTGCTTGGAGGGAGAGTAAATTTACTGTTCTTCTGGATTTCAATTAGTCTCAAATTCATGGTCTCTTATTACAATATGCAAATGACAATAAGAGAAAAAGCCAAAAAAACACAGTGTCTTTTATCCACAATAGCATTTGTTCACACTTAATTTGAATAAATAATGCAGCTGTGTGACTGGTTTCTAGAGTTAATTCTGCAGCCGGATAGAAAGGCCATATATTTGAAAGAGCCTTATTATATTACAAAATTTAATTCCTCTAACAATTATTTTATAAGCTGTGAGTACATTTAGCTACTTGTGAGCTTTTTGCTCACATCTACATACACAAGCATGGACATTCACAAACCTGGACACGGGATGATATCAATTCACATCCATAAACATGAATCAGACACCAAAGCTATGAAATCATTAGGTAATGAGCTGGAAACATACCGCAAAAACCTTCAGGGGGCAAGTGGCAGACTAAAAAAATACTGACAGAAAGTTATCAATATTTATGAATTATGTTAAAGTGCCCCCTGAGCAGTAAGTGTGTTTGTGTGTGTGTGTGTGTGTGTGTGTGTGTATGTGCATATGTTCATATCCAAGGGCAGAAGACACATTAGTGCTGCCTGGCCCCAGAAGGGTCCTGAAATGAAGCGTGTGGTGGTTAACCTCCCCCTAAAAGTGGAAAATGTACAACCCTATGAATATTTACACACCAATTACAGCGCAAAAGCAGAAACTAGTCTTGTCTATGCCATCCATTCCTTTAGAATATGATACTACAAACGCAGGACATACTTTTGGGGCATGTATCAGTGTCAAGTCAAACTAGGGCTAACAAAAGACTTCAGTAATAGGAGCAGCGGGATGTGGTGTGACGTACTGTCCTGAACGCCATTATGTAGTCAATCAAACAGTTTATTTACGGAATGAGGAAATGTCGCAGGTATTTCATAAACAATGTGAAAATCACCTGCCGCTGGCTTCTGTGAATTGCGGTTTGGACACAGATGTTATTTATCAATTCTGATCTCTTTGCATAGCTGCTCTTTTTTACTGCCTGCATAAATCACGGTGTTCTCAAAACAAAATATTATTAAAAAAAATTGAATTATGGTCTATGGTCTGTCCGTAGTCTAGTATTTTATATTGAGTATATGTTTTAAATTTGTAGACTAATCTGTTACCGGTTGCTGTTAATCTAATATATATTTGGTTGCAAAAGTGTTAAACAAAGTTAGGCTGGTCCTCTGCCATATGTCACAACTTAGAGCTAAAAGACTTATTGCAGCTTACTTTGCTAGTTCAAAATTACACCAGTGAATGTGGCAATAAAATAAAATTAATCATTTAAAGCAACCTATGCCCATTGGAAAAATGTGCCTGTGGCGACATTTGCGCAAAAAGATATTACGCTACTTCTTGCATGTTTCGCAACACTTTCAAAGTGAAATGTTCAATGTGGTGCTAAAAGCATGTTTTGTTTTATCCAAAATAGACATAAAACTGACCACATTTTATTACATTTGTTGTACATATTGCGCCATTTTGGAAATTAAATGTCTGGCGAGCTGCGCTCAAAAGATTAATACTTAATCACAAACCCTACCCTAAACTAATTGCGTTAACAAAAGCAAAAGTGAGATAAAAATGTGTTTTCATACCATTTTAGCATGCTTCTACAAGTCTTAGGGCTGATTTGTCATGACTCGTGTTTCACAAGACTTGTGCTCAGCGCCTTCGCATCATAAGTGCAATGCTGTACCAGGTGTGCTACCGAGCAAGTTTACTAATACAGAAAAAAACATACATATGAAACTAGCTATGTGACGCAAAAGTCATGCACAAGATTGTGTTAAAATAAGTCTTTATTGATTCATAATCTGCACTAAAATCGTAATTGTGTGAAAAGAATAAAAGTTGTTGGTGTTTTACTGCAACTAGTGTTCATTAAGCTTGTTTTAATGAAATGATTCAGATAGGCATGCAACAATAATTAAATGAATGTTGTAACCACTCATTAAATTGTTATGCTGAATCGCTACTAGTATAGATATATTGTATCTTTCCGGGCTCTGAGCACCAACTGTTACTTGTGAGCTCTTATTACAGGTTTGACAGATGTTTCTCCTATTAGACATCTGCCTACAGTGAGCACAACAGCAAGGCCTCGGGAAGAAGCGTCTGAAAACAAATTCTTTTCAAAATACTTTTCAGTTCAGGCCAGATGTTTCACTGGGAGATTAATTAAATATGAAAATTAAGCATATTTAAAAAGTTAAATATGTCTTTGTTTTTTATTATTATATTTTTTTTCCACCTGTTTTGGAACTGTTCTGTGACTAGGGTGTTTCAGAGATAAAATAATGCACATGGTGTAACACCTTTACAAGAAGTTGTTCATTATGCTTGTCTGAGATTGATTGATTGATTGATTGATTGATTGATTGATTGATTGATCAACACGTTCTCACTCCCAACTCGTCACATATTGACGCTTGGTCAGGACCCTTTGGCATCATTTTTTTACGCACTGGGTACCCCTTTAGCATCATTTTTCGACATGCAGGGTCCTCTATTACTTTCAGTTGTTTGCCTTAATTTAACGGTTTACATTACAAAAATAGAAATGATTTTATATAAACATATACATCAATTAGAGCACCTAACCCCACCCCTTCCCTAAACCTACCCACTCCTGAACAATATAAAACATGTATCAGGCAAATAAATGTACAGTCACAGGTATTTATTGCAAAAACTGACCATAAAAAAAGGCAGTATAAAACTATTACAAACAAGTCGTGTTGCATTCCATGTCTTCTGAAGCCATAGGATAACTTTATGTGAAGAAGAGAGTAAAACATAAGGTTTTAATCAATGAAAATGATCTGATCCCGCTCCGATAACGAACTCACATCTCATTCAAAAAGATATTGTACTTTACCGTACCTTACCATGAGATTTATTTATTTACTGCAGATATTTGTCTTTTTTTTCCTTCTCAGATATGGGCCCGATGGAGGACTAGATCCATGTGTTAGTAGGTACTGTCTGCAGTCTGATTTAACAAACAACCAAACATGATCAATAACAACCAACTTGGCAACACGAATACCAGGTGTTCTTGCTTGTGTAAATCTCTGAAATAGTCTGCTAGAGAAATATGAATCTTAATAAGTCCCTCTAGGAGCTGTGCAGACCAGAGGCCTGGGAAAAGGAAGGTCTACCCGATCAAATTACAGCCATGTGCTCGATTCATAAAACCAAAAAATGTACAGGCCACAAGTGCAAACCCTCCAAAATAGTTTAAATGAGCACAATTTAACCCTTTGCTAATTTATGTACCGTTAAGACCTGAAAACAATTATAATTAAGAGCGATCCCTTCAATGTATTCCTGTTTAACCTCCTTTCCCCCTCTCTTTTAGTCTATTTCCTTTGCTTCCATATGGAGGCTACATTCCTGACTCACTCCTGTCACTTTTTTATACTTCGGAAAGCATTAACGCTGTAAGAATGCAACTGGAAAATCCATTCACCTCTCAAAACGTAAGGACATTTGACTTCACAGTTTTCCAAACCAGTTCAGTTCTGTACGTTTGAGGAACTTTAACTCATACCTGAAAACCGATATGCATTAACGCTTGTGGAAAACGCTGAACCTTAATCTAGTATTCTGCACCAGGTATACAAACGATATCGAGCTGCTGTTCCTGAGCTTTTCAATTATTTATGATATTATTTATTACAACATATATTATTTTCAATCAATATCCGACAAGGTCCTGAAGGTAGAAACATTAGTGGAAGCCTGCTACATAGATATGCACTGATTTTGAGAGCTGCTCAAACAAAATATCTCACCACAATATACAGCCCTGGGAGAAAGAACAGAACTTGTAACAAGAGAAGACAAAACAGGAAAGGAAAAAAGCTAAATACGTGGCAACATACTTCACTGAGGATTCAGAACAACATCCTGAGTGAAGCATGCAGGAGCCGGACCCTCTAATTAGACATTGTGTACTACAAACCGCCAGGGTCCTTTCACTATAAGGGCACTTTGGCTATAAAAGCATGTTTTTCTGCCTCTTCCCATTTTTTTATTTTTTTTGGACGAAGGGAAACTTGATTGTACATTACTTACAAATTTAATAGGAAATACAGCTATCACACTCCACCAATAAGGAGAGACAAGCAGCTTTTCAAACTTTATAGCTTCATATTAGACAGTGTTATCGGTGGGTGGAATTGTCCAGTGGCTCCCCCTTGTGTTTTAATTGATATATTTATCAGTGCTGTGTCTGACAAAAATAAAACTGACTGACATCACTCTAATGAAGTTGATAATACTTGGGAAAAGATGTTCATGTGCATGCTGCCCTAAAAATATGCAAGCTGCTGTCTTTACTCGTGTACTATTTTATTTTACACGCCATGGGACTAATTACTCTGGACCCACTTACTGACTATATAAATACAATAATATAATGAATGTGAATACAAAGAATCAGTCAATCAAGTGTGTGTGTGTGTGTGTGTGTGTTATTTTAATTCGTTCACAGAGCAACACTTCTCGTACTCATTTTAACTTATAACTAGCTAAACAATTAAATGTAAATATAAATTAATGAATGAATGAATGAAAAAAAAAAAAAAACGATAAAAGTATCCTAAATGTATGTAAATGTTTGAGTCTTCCAAAGCCATACAATAGAACACAACAGCAGTTGTGTGAAGAATGAACCAATGTTTTAGTCACATTCACTGAAAATCAGTGTGCTTGCTCAAAAGATGGAACTGACTGATCGTTTTGGTCATTTTGGTAGTTTCTGTCTCATCTTCATTTCCATGTGGCTAAAGGTTTTGGCAGCACATTTACCCTTGCAATGTAGGCTTCAAAGCTTCAAACCAGTGGCAGTTGTAGTAGAGGTTGTGGAGGAAGTCCAACTGTATTGACAGAAGTCTTTCTTCAGTCAATTCTTCCTTGTCCAACAACCAAGGATCTGATATGCCCCTGGCGGTTTGGCAGGAGTTCATTGGAAGCATCCACAGTCCACTGAATGACCATGAATAATGAGAGCATGACATGCATCCGTTTTGAAAATACTGTATTACAACATTACTATATTTATCATTTGAAGAATGACAGAGAGTCACAGAGAATCTAATAAAAATGCTAACACAATGCAAAAAAAAAGTAGTGCATTAAGAATATTAGTAATGGTGTATTGCATATGAACAATGAATTTCAATTGAAAATGATGGGAAATTAATAATGCAAAAAATTACATTTGTTTCTATAGGCAGCATATATTTGTATCATACATGTGATACAAAAGTGCAGTCGCCTCTACAGTATTGTGACCTAAACAAAAAAAATCAATAAAAAATTAAATAAAAGCACACTTCACTTCATCACTTGTAAATATGATGTTATACTGTGCAGTATCTAGAAAATCTACATGTTGTCATGTAATTCAATGCATCCATCCTTAACTTGAACATTGCAGGCATGATACTGGTGTTAATGATGGGATAACCGTGCAGAAACAAAACCGTCTCTGTCACTAAACCCTTGTTGGGCTCATCAGCAGGGTTAACGGGCAGGTTAATGCAATGATGACTCCCATTCGTCCCTTCATTTCCCCAACAGCTGCGCTTGATAAACCTAAGAAAACGGTAACACATGCGAGCTATTTAGTGGGCGGCACCCAACAAAGGAAGCTTTTAATATAAGGACATCCAGCGGGGCGTGTAATTGTCAGTGAATGCAGGAGCCGGGGGATATGCGTCCATGCGTGATGTGGGGATGCATGTGTACTTGCATGTGTGCAGTTAATACTTTTTCCCCTCTCAATTATGGGAACTCAACAAGCAACTCCTTCGGTCACACAATGTGCCGTGATGAGGTCGGATGGTGGACTGGCTCGAAATCAGATACAAAATTAGAATTAGAAAGGGCGGTGTAGCGAACAGACGACCTTGTTATATTTCCGTTGGTAGACATGCAGGCAGACTTCTTATGCAGACTTCCCATCTTCATTTGTGGCCATTCAAGTGTAAACAAAGAATGGCTATATGCAAAAAGTGTTTAATTCTCAAGTTTAGTTCAGTGTCACTCAGGGGCAGACTGGCCATCTGGCAGACCGGGCATTTTCCCACTGGGCCGACATACTTTTTGGGCCGGGCCTATACATCTTCTCATACCATATTTGTCTGATCGGCCCATAAATCTCTTAGCAGCATATAGTTTTTCTGCCTAAATAGTTGACGGCGCTGTGGACTTTGCGGCTTTGTATTTGTCAAAAAAAGTCGTTTTAGGATTTCTTTCCCCCCAGACAGACCGGCCCATGAGACATTTAATCAGCAGCATTGGTTATTTTCTTAATTGACATTGGACTGACCCAATCACATCTTTAAACAACTCCCCTTTTGGGCTCGCTCTCTCTCTCTCTCACACACACACACACACACAGTGGTGTATTGTAACGAACTTAAGTATTTTTTGGGAGTATCTAGCCTACTTGAGTTTCTATATTTCAGCCAACTTTTACTTTTACTCCGATACATTTCCCCGAAGCATATTCGTTACTTTCAACAAAATAGTCAGAAGAACAAAGACTGCAGGAAAGCAGATTTGACGAATCAGTGGTCTGTTTGTAAGTTAGAACAGCTTTGCTCATGTGCAAACCGTGCAAACAAGTGCGCGCACGATCACGGATGATTCATTGTCCACTCAAAGTGGAGTCTGGGGTGTGTGATATACAGTATATCTTCTGCAATAACAGGGTAAGTGTTGTTGTAATGATGTGTGATCTGACATTATCAAGTAGGCTATATCATCAAATCACACACAGAGTGCACGCACGGTGATTTATTAATGTATTAAACAATTCCAGGCATTCTAAATTGTAGATGGCAAAAATGCTTCTGTATGCTTTTTAAATTTAAATTTAAATTTTGCACATATCACCTGGACTATATCTATATCACACAAAGAGTACCGTTTTTCTGCAGATATCAGCATGAACACATTTAATAATCATTTCATACAAGTCCAGTAAGCAATAAGTGACTTACATTTTAGACTTATTGCTTGTTTTTGCTAAATTTTGCCAAAGAAAATAGTTCCAAGCAAAGATCACAGCACGTCTCTGAGCAATTGGACGGTGTACTTATTGAATGAATCCGCTTTTTGAACGAATCGGTTGAATACATGATTCAATGATTCACTTATTAACACAGTCAAATGCTCTGTTCCTGAATGAATCAGTCGTTTGAACGAATCGGCTGAATCTCAATGACTCACTCATTAATGGTCACTTTCTGTCACCAAAGACTTTGCTGTCACCTACTATCGGTTTTAATTTCACATTTTGACTATTTTTTTCATGTTTTAAATTATTTCAAATATCAGAATTCGATGTTTTATGTTAAAAACACAACATTAGGCCTATTTATGCATCTGTAACTGCAGTTTAAATGCATCCATGTCCCCTCTGAGATACATTAAACTGTGTAAATAAATACATCTTAATGCTATTTCAGATGCAGATTCCAGAAATGGAATGGAATATTGGAATGAAAGACACTAAGTAACGGATGAAGTGCCTCTTATTCTTAACCAAATACAAAATGGAAGAAAGAGTTCAAACTGAACACAATCTTGCTACTAAAGCTGTATGAATATTATATATTATATATATATATATATATATATATATATATATATATATATATATATATATTTATTTATTTGCTTCTTTTCCATTTTGCATTTACTTGTACTTTCAATACTTAAGTACGTTTAAGATTTTTTAAAATACTTTTCGTACTTAAGTACAATAAATATCATATACTTTAAGACTTTTACTCAAGTAATATTCTAAAGGAAGACTTCAACTTCTACCAAAGTAATTTTTTGGTAAGATACCTGTACTTTTACTTGAGTATGGCTTTCGGGTACTTTATACACCACTGCACACACACACACACACACACACCCACAAACACACAAACACACAGGATGCCTTCTTATGCTTTTAAAGGTTCATCCAAGGAGTTAACAAATTTGACTAAGTAAGTTTACAGTTTATTTAATGCTATACTATGGGAAACAGTGATCATCTGATCAACAAGTTATCATGTCTCTTCCCTTTCTCCCTCAAACACACAGGCACATACACAGGATGTCATAATTATATAGGCCTATAGTTTTAGGATTCATCAGTGTGGATTATAGTTTTATTATATTAATAAATTACACTTTATAGAAGTTTTTAATTTGTCAACTCTCACTCTTTCCTACCTATTATTATATGGCTTTAGTGCTTTTATGGAATAGGAGCTGGTATACATAAGAGCGTGCAAAGATGGCTAGTATTTTGATCGTATGTAGTGGGCCGGTTTGGGCCAAAATGCCAAGGCTGATTTTTTGTCCCAGTCCAGCCCTGGTGTCACTATGACAAAGCCAATTATGGATAATACTTGTTCTCAATAACAGTGTCTGTGCCTTAACCTTGAAACTAAGCCAATTTGTGGCAGGTCAAATATAGGAAAATAAAAGATTTCAACTGAAAAAGACTTCGCTTTATGTCCCTCTTGGCACATCGAAGAAAACACAGAGCAGACCAAAATGATTAAAGAAAAGAATTCAAAATGAAAAATAATAACAGAGGATTAAAATAGAGCGGGTAAAAATATACGTTGGGGAAACACTACGCTCTACAGTAGAAGAGACATGTAATTTTAAACGGAGGCTTCCATGCCTCTGTAAGTAATTATAGCTCTCAAATAGACAAAATGAAATGAAATGATAAAATACCACCTATGCCCGTCAAAAGAGTCCTGCTCCATTTAAAAGAGGGCACAAACACATGCGAGTGGCCATTTTTAGACTTTCTGGGAAAGCATGAAAATGACTTAACTCTCTCACTGCTGAAATTTGTAAAAAACAACAACAACAAAAATATACTTAGAGAGATAATCACAGATCATCTGAAAAATGTTGCAGTGTTATTGTCCATGCAGTGACAGTCAATGCTCCACAGGAGGTTTGGAATGACACAAGATTGAGTAAATCATGACAGAATTATATTTTTTTGGATGAACTAGGTCTTTCATAACCCAGACCTTCTTGGTCAACCAGAAATATCATATTATTCAACCAGCTTCAGTTTGCTGGTTCAATATCTTGACCAACACTAAACAGGGTCAATTTTTGCAGATGGGATAATTCAATAAGGTAAGTTTGTCATAGATAGTGATCATGATCTATAGCATGAGATCAAATGTGCCCCTAAATGGTCTATAATCTGTTCTCATGTTCTTTGAAAGATATGTCAAATAAGCCCCAGCTGCGCTTGAAAATGGTACCATAACAAGGTTAGAAGAAGATGACAGATGTCCCAAAGTGACACAAGATTGAGAGCAGTGCCCGGGCCCCGGTATCAGATCATACTGAGCTTTGATAAGCCTTCTGTGATGAATTGACTGTCAACTTGAAGTCAGGATAGTCTAATTTTCTTTAATCAAGATTCTGACGTTGCCATTGTAAGTACAGTGCAAGTGGCATGATGTAGGCCTGTTTTATAGACTCTGATGAAACTTGGTAATGCTGGAGGACAGTTTGTTCCCTATTTAGACCACTCAAATGTCACTCAAGTCAGCTTTACTGAAATAAACAGACAATGTATGCTAGTACTTTAAGACAGTATTTAATAGTATTTATAATACATTGTATTAAAATGCAGTATAAATAAATAATTTTAAATAAATGTGCAATTATTTAGAGGAGACACATAAAATTACACACTCATACTTAATATATAGATATACCTGTATATATTATTTACTTAATTATTTATTTTCAGGATAGGTGTGATTGTTATAATAATTGCTTGTTATTGTTAGATTTATTATAGTTGTCAAGTGGGTAATTTTTTTTGTTGATAGTCCACATCAGACATTCTACTAACTATAAGTAGTCTGCAGTAGACTTTAACTCAAACTAATACTCTAATACGAGTTACTTGACATGTAGTTGCAAATTAATGAGAGGAAGTTGACATGTAATTGCAAATGTACTTATTGTTAGTAGAATGTCTAATGTAGACTATCAAAATAATATGTAACTCTAAAACGGTACCACAAGTTTGAGATGATATCATAAAACAAAAAAATTAATTAAAATTGCAAAAAAAGAAAGAAAAAAGGCTGGACTATAGTACACGACATAGGGGCCAGTGTCTTGGGACCCTGAGTTTATGAGGGGCCTCCAAAGCCTCCGGTTGAATGTCCTGGGTTTGCCAAAGAAATCTGTCCATCGGGGCCCTCAGCACAAGCTGCACAGTGAGAGCAAAGGGCTGGGGCCCCGGGCCCTTCACTGCTGACAGTGTGTGCCCAGAGGCCTCACAGTACCATAATTCAGCCTTACTTAAAGAGGTACCTCTTTTTTATGTGCCCCTGAAAAAAAAAAAATTATCTGGTATAACGTGTTAAATCAGTCATATTATATTTATTTTACTTAATAAATAAAACGATTATTTAGAAGCACATTTTTATCTTAATACTTGCATTCTCGATTTCAAATCCAATTAAAAACCTGTCTCTGGGCACTGATTTTAATTATACTCACATTTTGATAAAGACATTCATATTATATACAAATACAACCCTCAGACACAAACAAATGCTTGTCATCTATTTGGCATCGTAGACCTACGCACATCCATCTGGCTTTCCGTCTGACGACGTGATTGGTGTAAGTGACATGTTTATTTTAGTTCACAATTAGTCTCGCCAAACCCACAGCACTGATTTCTCCCTCATGTTTGCCTGTTGATTGACTTGTACATGCTCCAACTGTTGCATCGTTCTGGGCCGACAGCCAGAGCAGACAGAAACCTACAATATAAAGAGAAAAAGGATTATAAAACTATGAACATAAATCTGAGTGCAAACTCTAGCTTGTTCTAGACTCATTTGAGGGTTGGAACATCTAACAAACTAGATGCAGGATGCTTAAAGATTTTGATTGAAGTTTGTGGAATGGCTTTATGACAGTATTGTATCATTTTCTTCATGCAAAACAACCTTAGCCACAAATCTTTCTCAAAGAAACCATACGTATTTCTGTGATTCTTCAGCAAATGTTAATTGCATTTTAGCCCTACTGGATTGATGTTATCACGTCACTGTCAAGCACACTCCGTTGTGCCTGCTGTGACAAGTAAATGAAAGATCTGAAGAAAGAAAATCATAACCCAGCCCAGACTGCTCCAGTGGTTGGTTTTAGAGGGGTTTTAGGGGGTTTTGGTATATTTTGGGAGATCAGCTGACCCATCCAGCTAAACACCAGCTGCCTGAAAGTCCAGCGAAGCTATTTGAAGATGAGCTTTGCCTTGTTGCAATTTACGCACAAATTGTAGTCTATTACTGATTCCAAATTACATAACGAAAATTGCAGTTAGCAATGTAATCCATTACACTACACATTTTAGGTAAAATAACCAGATTACATTTTTATGACTTTTAGATTACTTTTGACCTAACTGGTTCATTACATTGATTTAATTAAGATAATATTGTATCATATTTATATAAAAAATATAAAGACAAATAAAAAAAATAAAAATAAATATATATGTATATGTATATATATATATGTATATATATATATATGTATATGTGTATGTATATATATATATATGTATATGTATATATATATATATATATATATATATTTATATTTTTTTTATTTTTTTTTTTATTTGTCTATATATATATATATATATATATATATATATATATATATATATATATATATATATATATATATTTATTTTTTTTTTATTTATTTTTTTGCTTTGTCTTTATATTTATATATATATATATATATATATATATTTTTTTTTTTTTTTTTGCTTTGTCTTTATATATATATATATATATTTTTTTTTTTTCACTGCTATTAACTGGGGTTTGTGAATGAACTGCAGGGTTAAAAAAAATGTTCATCAATAGTTGATGCGATATTGAAATGTTGATAAAACACTTCTTAACATTAAATTAATTTGTGAATGCCCACAAAACTGGAAGATTTTTGAATGTATATAATAATACAAAAAAACAAACCGTGCCCCCTTCCTTTACTTTCTCGCTCATCCACCTCTCTCTTGAGAGATCATTTGATTGAATATATTGATTTGCATGAGGCCAGCTAGTAGTCTGCCACAGGGATTCAGAATACACCTTCACATTGAATGAACATAGCGGCGAGCAGTAGGGTCCTGCATCTCAAACAGAAAGCCAACTCAACCAACCTGTTGGGACATAAACAAAACCTTGACTTTTACAAAACAAATTCAACTCATGTTGGATGTGCAAGAAACAAGTTAGTACTCAAATCAATGTCAAAGCAGCAAACGTCTTAACACACGTGTCTGTTTAAATAAGTGTCTTTCATTCTTGAAGCAAGGCTGCAAAATTCGGCAGGAAGGACTGATGGATTGCTGTACCAAATAGTCTTTCCACCCTATTCACAATGAATTCGATGGGGAATTCAATGCACAACAGACACAACAGAACACAGAGTAGTGAAATGCTTCCTCCTGGTGGACATATCTAGATACTGTAAAGCGATATTGTTTTGGTGTTAGGACAGGGGTGTCCAATGCTGCTACTGGAGGGCCATGTTCCTGCAGAATTTAGGTCCAACACACATGTGCTGTGAAACACGAGTCATGAAAAACCCATAGAAACAAGCTATAATGGCATGGTTGCTTCCGCTAATGTGTTTTTATCTCTATTGTTAACACTATTGGATAGGTGAGTAGGTTTTAGTGTACTTGGCGAGCTTTTTGATTTCTTAATAAACACTTGCCACATTTATCTGTTTCGGGTAAAATTGAACATTAGTGACATTTCACATTGCATGTGTCATAAAAGGAAGCATTGTAATATGATTTTGCAGAAATGACGTCACAGGCATGTTTTTCCAATAAGGCTGGGTTGTTTAGGAATTATTTCTATCTGACTTGATCTTTACAAATTCCTTCCAGTGATTGGATCATAAGGAAATGAACAATCATGCTTCTGATTCCTTTTTTATTTTAGTTTTATTTAGGAGGCACGCCCAACTGGTATTGAATATGAAATAAATAGATTTGTTAAACAAAAAAAAAAAATGTTTTTGCTAACATTAAGTTTCTATTCAACAAAATGAATGTGAATGGTGTCATTTAAATTCCAAATCAGAAACTACACTGATATAAATTTTACATAGCTCATTTGAAGATAGCGTGACACAAGTAATGGCTTGCCATTGATGTGTGCGTATGTCAAGAACTATGACTGAAGATGACTGAAAAAACTCACAATTTAGAAAAGTTTGTCATTAAAAAGTGAGTCATTTATTTGTGAAATGGACTCTTGATGCGTTATGTATGTTGTAAGCACAACAACACATAAGACTTTAATCAAGTTGGACATCGTGTTTAAGTTAATGTTAGTTAGACGCTAAGAGATGCTGAGTTCAAACTTCTACTCTTCTGTTCACTGTCAGATGCACTTTGTTACTTGTGTGGTGATGGCTTGGAAAGTGAATGCGAGGCAGCTTCCTATCCCTGTCTGTGCCAGCTGCGTATATTTCAACTCCAGGCTGTGAGAGTCGGTGCGTGTTTGGTTTAACCAGGCTTGCTTTCGGCCCCTCTGGCATGCAAACAGTTTGGTCCATGCTGACGTGGCCGTGATTTACAAGCAGGAGACTGAGGCCTGTCATGATGTTCTGGGAAACCTGACTGAATATCTCACATCTGCTGAAACTTTGCACCATGGGTGGATGTTTTTTTTTTTTTTCCTGCTGGAGTTTCTGCATGGGTTCCAGCAGGGAATCGCGGGGAACCTGAGACAGCTTGTTGCGTTCCATGGCAGACCCTGGTGGCTAAATTCAGATTGATGGCTCACTGGGATTGGCTGAGCCGTGAAGCTGGTGAGCGGAGGGGGATGGGTGCTCTGGAAGCTCCGCTTAATACAGTTAGCAGATACTCCTGCCTGGCCATGGTTTTGAGTTATATCAACAGCTCTCTCACCCTCCCTGATGAGAGGACTCTAAATACACACACACACACACACACATACACACACACACTTCACATGCTCCTGCAACCTCTCATCGTGCCAAAGACCTGTCACAGCAAATGCGTTTAACGTATGGCAAGTTTGACGTTAAAATAGGGACGGGAGAAGGATCTAGAAAGGACAAGAAAGCAGTACAACGAGTGAATCGTCGTCTTGTGGGAAGGTTCCCTCCTAATGGATGGCTCTGGCGTTTTTCCAGAGAGGAAATAGTCACATTCTTCTTAAAGCTGTGCTGCAACTCTACCGGATGGAGTTCTGAAATACAGCCCAACAGAGAGCCCCGCTTATAACTGAAACACATTTACGAGCCCCATCCGTCATACTTTCAAACAGGAGCCTCAGCAGATGGAAGCGAGAGCGTGGGGATGAGGGGGAATTCTCTCTGCCATGATGAAGTCGTTCCTTGTCTCCTCAGCCTTAGCTCATGCCAGTTCTATAATCCATAGATTACTAGTTTTGAAAGGCACTGTGGGTAATTATTTCATTACTTTCTCCTCTCCTGGCTTAAATAAACAGAGGCAAGTATAAGTAAACCATTTGCAGATTGAGATACTGAAAAGTGTAAAAACACTGTTTGTGTGATCATCCTTACCTGCCTGACACAGCAACAACTCAACCAATGGTGTGGGGTTATTATTTTTATTTATTTTTGACCAATATCAGAAGAGTCTTTTTGGTAACCCTTTACTTAGAATATGTAAAAGTATGGTATTTGGGATAAAAAGCACCCCTGCTGTTGGGGCTATGGTGATTAATAGATGGCTGACTTTTCCATTTGTTGACATGACATGGTTAGATTCAGATGGTAAATATCATATATTATGTTGGGTGTCCATATTAGAGATAATCACCCTGTTAAGAATGAAACCATCATATTTAAAAACATGATATTAATCATATCATATGATAAAACATAATTTGTTGTTACTACTCTAAATCTATATTCAATTATGATGAGATCTCATTCAGTACTTTTACAATCTTTATTTTTTAAATTATTTTGTTTCTGTATTTTAAAATATATATATTTTTATATTAACACATTTTAATGACAGTATATTTATTGAACAAAAATTAATTATTTTATATTTCAAAAATAAGCAGACTTTGCTAAAGTGATTGGTTTGAACAAGTATTAACTTAGAAATTATAAAAAAAAAATCATGATTATAGCTGTAGTATTTGTATCAATACTGTGTACCTTTTGCCCCTACAGGTTTAACAATTGAGCTAAATATTATATTATATTATATTATAACTGTTGTTACAATTATATAATATAATGCATTATAAGGTGCATTAAAAGGTATAATTAATGTATGTATATATATATATATATATATATATATATAAATATTCACACCCCTTTATTTTTTCACATTTTGTTATGTTGCTGCCTTATGTTAAACTGCTTTAAATTACTTTTTTTCAACATCAATCTACACTCCATACACCATACTGACAGATTAAAAACAGAAGTCACAACTTCGTAAATGTATTAAAAATAAAAAACTCAAATAAGTACATTGCATAAGTATTCATACCCTTAACTAAATATTTAGCTGAAGTACCTTTATAGCCTCAAGTCTTTTTTTTTTTGTTTGATGCAACAAGCTTTACTCATCAACATTTGACAATAAGCTGCCATCTGTCTCCTCACCTCTTCTCCTCTCAAGCTCTTTCAGGTTGGATGGGGCAGATGCACATTTTCAGCTAGGTTTCTCCAGAAATATTTGATTGGGTTCAATCTCAGGCTGTGGCTGGGACACTCAAGGACATTCACAGTGCTGTGTATAAGCCACTCTTGCTGTGTGCTTAGGGTCAGTGTCCTGTTGGAAGGTAAACATTCTGCCCAGTCTGAAGTTCTAAATGCTCTGGACAGGGTTTTCATTAAGGCTATCTCAATATTTTGGTGCATTGAGCATTTCTTCTATTCTGATGAGTCCCTCAGTCCCTGCTGCTGAAAAACAGCCCATAGCATGAGGCTGTTACCAACACACTTTACTTTTGGGATGGTACTCTGCAGGTGATGAGCAGAGCTGGTTCCCTTCAAACATGATGCTTAGAATTGAGGTTCATCAGACCAGAGGATCTTGTTTCTCAGTGTCAGAGGGTCCTTTAGGTACTTTTTTTGTAAATTCCAAGTGTCTTTTCTATTGTCTTCACTGAGGAGAGGATTGAGTTTGGCCATATCGCCATAAAGCCCAGATCGGTGGAGTGTTGCAGTGATGTTTGTCCTTCTGTAGATTTCTCCAATCTCCACATATGATCATGGTGATCAACTAGAGTGACCATCAGGTTCTTCGTCACCACTCTGACCAAAGCCCTTCTCCATCAGTTGCTCAGTTTGGCCAGGAGGCCAGCTCTAAGAAGAATCCTGGTCGTTTCAAACTTCTTCCTTTAAGGGTAACAGAGACTATCTTCTTCTGTGACCCTTCAATGAACCAGAATTTTATTCTGAACTCTTCCCCAGATCTGTGGCTTGACTCAAACCCGTTTCTGAGCTCGACAGACAGTTCTTTTGACCCCAGGGCTTGTTTTTTGCTCTGATATGTATTATTAGCTGTTGGACCTTTTATGGACTTCAGGAAGAGACAGCAGCAGCCCTACACACCTCTTATGATCAGTGGGACCCCTGTGGAGAGGGTGAGTAGCTTCAAGTACCTCGGTGTAAACATCTCCGAGAACCTGACTTGGACTACACACATCCAAACTCAGGTAAAGAAAGCCAGGCAAAGACTGTACCATCTGCGACAGCTGAGGAAATTCAGGGTCTCACCAGCAATCCTGAAAACTTTCTATTCAGGGACCATAGAAAGTGTATTGACTCAGTGCATCTCAGTGTGGTATGGAAACAGCTCCAATCAGGACTGCAAAGCACTACAGAGAGTTGTGCGCTTAGCTGAGCGAATCTCTGGGTCTGCTCTCCCCTCTCTGCAGGACATCTACCTCAAACGCTGCAAAAATAGAGCTGTCAAAATAATCAAGGACTCAAATCACCCTGGTAACCAGCTATTCACTTTGCTTCCTTCTGGTAAGCGCTTCCGTAGCCTGATGACAAAAACTGAGAGACTTAGGAGGAGCTTCTTCCCCCAGGCCATCAGGCTCCTAAACTCTAACTCTGTGTCATAACATCACTTGACTCCATGTAAATATCACCATATCAATAAGCTATTCATAATTTTTCTCTACCTCATATTGCTGCTATTATATACCCTGTACAACTTTTTTGCACATTATTTTGCACATTCCTCTTAGTACTATTTAAGTCAACAACATACTGACCTGCACATTTATATTTATATTTTTTATCTATCTTTTTATTTTATTCTTTTTATTTTATTTTATTTTTTTCTACTTTTCTTCTCTTAATATTTGTATACTTTATAATTGCACTGTCCTTGGAGCGAACCTGACCTACATTTCACTGCTGGTTATACTCTGTATAATTGTGTATGTGACGAATAAAACTCTTGAACTCTTGAACTCTTGAACTCTTTTATTAAGACGTGTGTGCCTTTCCAAATTATACCCATTCAATTGAATTTGCCACAGGTTAACTTCACTCAAAGTCTAGTAACACCTACAAGCAATATGAATGCTCCTGAGCTAAATTCCAACTGTCCCAGATAAGGGTATGAGTACTTATGCAATGGAATCATTTAAGTTTTCTATTTTTAATACATTTGCAGAGATGTTAAAACCCTTTTTGCTTTAAAAGTACAGCAGTTTAACATGAGGCAGCAACATAAAACGTGAAAAAATAAGGGGTCTGAATACTTTTGCAAGGCACTGTACATACGTGTTTTTGTTTTATTTTTCTCCATGACAAGGTGGAAATGTGGTGCTACAAAAATTCAATATGATTTATGAATTAATACTTTGTAGATTTATGTAAGGTATTTCCTTTCCTTCCTTTTTTTTCACTGCCACTTATATTGAATCCAGAAAATTCTTCTGTTTTACAATATCTGAGGTGTTGTGAAACCTTCTGTCTCAAGTTTAAAAATGGCTTGTGTGCAGTCTGTCAGCAGTTAACAGAAGGCAATTAAGTGTGCTGCGTACAGTGTGATTTCATTAGGCTGTAACAGCTGTACAGTTAGTGAAGTAAGAATGGATTATCCCTCATACAATGAAATGTTTGTGCCATGTGCGCCTGTTCCAAAATGTCAAGGATTCAAACCAAGTTTATTGGACATAGCACTGAGAAATGATCTCTAAAAGTTGAAGCTTCAAGACAAATAAATAAGTGCATTAGGCAAGGTGAGAGCAAGATATAAATAATAGACCAGAACGGATTTTAAATTTGTCAGGCAGCTTTTTCCACTGCATTTCCAGATGATGTTTTGTTGCTCTGTGGCGGCCTCAGCAATGTTTTCCCCCTGCTCTGGGTCCAATATGTATGAAATCAACTTTCCTGCACATTCTCATTAGCCAGGAGGAAGCCTGGCCCACTGTTTGGAGTTCTGATGAAGTGGTGCTGGGAAGAGGTGAGCTTTATTCCCCATGTCTCGGGACCTGACAGCTGGGGAGCTGACGTTGGCTCTGGCCCCCTCCGCTGAACCTCGCTGCCACTGTAACACACTAATGAGGCCCGTAATAGCTGTCATTGCCCATTGAGGTGCTGGAGGAGAGGGGAGAGAGACTGAGGGGGGCTGGTGGAGGAATAAAAAAAAGAGAGAGAGATAGAATGCTGGAATGGGAGTATGTTGCCATGCAGAAGATTATTGTAGGAAAAATAGATACAGTGAGGCCCACATGAATCTGTGGCCATAGACATAAGAAGAAAAGAACTGGAATGTGCCTTAGATGTTTATTAATCATCCATCCATTCCCTTTATTTATGTAAACAAAATTAAAATAATAAAATATTATCTAACACACCATTAAAAACAAGACTCAAAATATGAATAGAATATGGATAATCCATGTTAAATGTGGTGTTAATTCAGTTGCTTTTAAATGGAAATAAACATAGAACCAACAAGACACAAATATCTTATTTTCCTGTCATAGAGGTGTTTTTTCTATCCATTTTGTAGTTTAATAAAACGACGCATTATAGATTTTTTTTTTTTTTAGAAATATGACAACAATAGCCTATCCCATAAAATATTATACTATCGAAGTGTCTGGTAATATTTGCATTCAATGCATACAAAAAGAACAAAAGATCACACACCAAAGAGTATTAAGTTGCATCATCAGAAAGTCGTTTCCCATCATACCTTTAGTCAGCATGGTCAGGGGGAAAACGACTATGCCACCAGGCACAGCTGTCAGCTGTCTGAATGCAAACTTTAAGTCGATTGTAAAAAAAGGGGGTGATGGGGTTAAAGCAGACTAAATGATTAGAGAAGTCTAGTATGCACCACCTGAGAAAAGTGTTTCACCAAAAGATTAAGTTATGTTATTTAAATAAAAAGAAATGTACAAGGAAGGTAGGTAGGCAGGCAAACAAACAAAAAAATAAATCAATCTGTAACACTTTAGAATAGAGAACACTTATTAACTATGACTTTTCCCTCTGCTTATTAATAGTTAGTACGGTAGTTGTTAAGTTTAGGTATTGGGTAGGGTTAAGGATGTAGAATAAGGCATTAATATGTGCTTAATTACTATTAATAAATGGCTAATATTCTAGTAATATGCATGCTAATAAGCAACTAGTTAAGAGACCCTAAAATAAAGTGTTACCAATAATTCTTAATAATATCAATAAGATGCATTTACAAAATAGACTGAGTGAATTAATATTTCATGCTAGTGGCACCAAATGGAACTACATCTGTTTGTTTCATTAGCCTGTCATAGCAATATTTCCATTGCATGGTATTAAATGGGGACCTGTTAGAAAGAAAAAAAAAGTGTATTTCTGTTTGGCAAACTGTATTTTTAAATTACACATGCTAAGGATAGCACGCATAAAGAACATATGTTTCTTTTCCTCTCATTTTACTGCCCTTTAAATCATATTGTAAATGAATAGAGTGTAATATCTAGGTTCTCTGGGAATTAAAAGGGTAAACTGGGCAGAATGAGTACAGCCGAGTGGATCCAAGGTTTATAAACAGCTTGACCTCACAAACCACTGAGGGCTGCATTCACCGGCCAACAAAAGCAGCCAAAGTCTTATGTAAAGATTATTTAGCCCCGGTTTATCACTAATCAGGAGTGTTTCAGAAACCACCGGCTCTGGGAAAAAAAAAAAAAAAAAAAAGAGAGAAAGGCCATTTATCCACTTCATTCAGAGCCTAAAAAGTCCCACTATTGCTCATAAAATTCACTTGGGTGCCTTTTAACTATATTCTATAAACTTGTTTTCGCTATGGGATTAAAATAATAATAATAATAATAAAATAAAAAAGGTTATAATGACTTTTTATCTTTATATCTCACAATTTTTATTTTCATAATTTTTTTCACAGTTCTTTTTTTTCAGAGTGGTGAAAATATATTATTATTATTATTATTATTATTATTATGTGAATATGTACTTTTTTCCTTCTTTTTTTATAGATTGTATCCTTGTTATTATCTGATTGTCCTGTAATGACTCCTTGTAATGTGAGTTTAAGAAATCATGGAGAAAAAAAAAAAACAATACCTGAATTGTGATATAAACTCAAAATAGAGAAAATAAAAGTCAGAATTTTGAGATGAAAAAGTTGCAATCACCTTTTATTTTATTAAATTAAATTAAATTAAATTAAATTAAATTTATTTTGTTTTGTTTTGTTTTGTTTTTTTATTTTATTTTATTTTATTTTATTTTATTTTATTTTATTTTTAAATTAAATTAAATTAAATTAAATTAAATTAAATTAAATTAAATTAAATTAAATTAAATTAAATTAAATTTGTTTTATTTTATGTTTTATTTATTTTTTTTTATCATGGAATAAATTGCATCTGCTCTCAAAGGGCATTTCATGTAAAAATCTGTAAGTCTGAGACAATAACTTGCAAAAGTAATAGCACCTCTCTTCAACAAGCCACACAATATGAGGTACCATTCCTGTCTGTAACACAAACAGTGCAGCATGCCAGAGTTTAATATTTTAACAGTGATCTGGTGAGATCAAGGTAAACATCTGTGGTTTCAGAGAAGACACATTTCAAACCCCTCAGAATGTCTTGAATCCTAAACCAATAAAATTTTCAGTGCGTCTATGTGTATTTCTCAATCTAGTTCCTTAGATTTCTTTAATATGTAAATGCACAATGGGGTGCATAAAGATATCTTTATTCCATGTGAACTGGTTAGCATCTGCAGAAGAGTTTTACCCTGTCTTGCGTCAGCTGCTACTACAGTACTCTGTGTGGGCACTGCTCCTCTAGAATGCATAAATATCTAATAGATAGGTGGCCCAGGGAAGAATTTCGGTTATCTATGTGCTATTCTATCATACTTGTTACTATAGTCATTAGTGATGCCGCTTTGACTTGCACCTGACCTCTAATACAGAAATTAGTTATAAAATGCTATGCATCTATTATTAATGTGCTGCAACTAAAATGGATAATCAGCAACATGTTGAGTCATGGCTGTCTGAAAATGAATGAATTGTGGAGACTGCTAGTTGATTTATTGGCTTCTTGTGCCATCTACTGGTCAGAGGTTAGAATGGCACATATTTACATTCTACAGCAGGGATGTCAAACTCTAAATCTGATTTAATCTCCAAACATATATTAACACTTGAACAAGCCAATTACGCTCTTCAGGATTCAGGATTGAAGATCACAGGCAGGTGTGTTCTAACTTAGGATCGAGGCAAAAAAAGAAATTGCAAAATATTATTTTAATTTAGTTTTAATTTAATGGTTACTGACTGAAATTAAAACTGCAGAAGTTGTTTTTGAAAGTTTATAATCCCAGCTAAATACATTTGAAGCTAAAAAAATTACTTTTGGATTTACCTATGGATTACAATATAGATTTGATATACAATTTTGACCTAAAAATTACAACTTCCAGCAGATCTGCATTTCTAGATCTCCATAATTCCATTACGGTGACCAAGTTAAACAAGTTTGTTCTGAATTTTTGTGTCCAAAACTTAGAAAACTTCTCAGAAAGGTTTGTTAAAGGTTCCCTAAAAGTTAGGAACAATCATTATTATAAGTAAAAGAATGATAATAGAACATTTCAAGTTGTCTGGTCTTCAATAGCTTTCTCAAAACGTTAAAACTAAAATTTAGTGTGTAAATTAAAAAGTGTTTATACATTTATGGACTTTTTTTTAAACAGTGCAGTTAGAATTGCATCTAAGATCACTTAGAGAACAATCAAAAGTAAAAATCGTATTTGTAAAATAATCACATAAACAACAAGCGCTGAGATTCCTCATATTCATCAGGCAACTATAGCTTATTATGTTATAGAATCATTACCTAGCATTTTGAGTTCTGTGAGGTGTACTGAACAAAAATAAAATGTGGGGCTTTCCTTCTCATAGCATATGCCCAACCATATCCAATCATGCATTTTCGAAGAGGAGATGGAGCTGATGAAGTCCAGAGGCCTCCAAAGATGACTGGATGAATCAAAAAGCTAGAAAATAAAGTAAAATATGAATTTTGAAGATTTAGAAAAGAACCAACTCTAGAAAGTTCTAGGCTATCTAGGAAGTGCAATTTGACATAAGCCACTGAGCCACTAGATCCAGCTGAATAAATCTGTCCCGTCATTGAAACTCTCTCTGAACTGGCTTAGCTGCAGCTGAAGTCCCTATCCTGGCTGCTTGCTCATCACATCTCATGTGCAACCACTCCTTTTGCTCACCGACTCAGATCAGGAGGATCAACATCATTTGAGAAAGTGTAGCTGAAAAAAAGATATACTTTACATTACATAAAGGTTTGGTATGCACTGAAGTGATACAGTATCTACCAAATGTTTGTCATACATACACATTCCATTCTGACCTCTCGGTCATGTTGATGCACTTTATTTAACCAGTAAGTTTGACCGGTCTTGAGGCTCTGGTTTCAGGTGAAGCAGTAGCATGCTAATACAATAAAGGTTTGAGAAATCACCTCAAATTACTAAACAAACATCATAATCATTTCAATCAATAGAACCTATATTAACACATCGCAGGCTATAAACAGGTAAATCAAAATTAAATCAAAACACTGTATTTTAATCATAAACCAGCTAACTCTTACAACCTAAATTTGAGAGATGTAATAATAGGTCTAAATACATTGGATTGCTTTGTCATATTCATCTTAATGTAAAAGCAGCAATATTTTAAATGCATACACTTATGTGTGTATACTATAGAAATGCATAGAATGTCCACAGATTTACACGGGAAAAGATCAAAAAAGCTGGTCTACTGATCTTAAGCTGAGGATGGCAAGAGAATCTGGAAAATTAACCATGCAAAAAATATATATATATATACTTAATAAGGCTTCCACTAATTTTAACTTTAATTTTCAAATACAACGAATACAAAACTGTAATTATTCATGTGTTTATTGAAAGCATGTTGTCATCCTGTGCTATCAATTAATGTACTCAGAGCTGGTCAGGATGGACATTTCAGGCAATTATTAGCTAAACCATTAGATGGCGTCAGAGTCACATATTTTACTACAAGGGCACTGTGTGCATATAAATTATGTTTGCCCAAGGACAAAAGATAGCCCATGGTAAATAGATAAGAAGAGGTAAAATGTCATTTAGCCTGAAATCTGAATATGACTAAATACAGACTAAATGCCACTTCCAGGTGCTTCTGTGCCACCTTGGCAGACCAACGATGGCTGGACACTAGAGTCATGTAGCCTATCTTTGCCCAATGCCAAAAGATGTCCCGTGGTAAAAGGGAAAAAAAATAAAAATCTCATAGGAAACCGTTATTACTTGACAACATTTGCTTCAATTACAGTGAAATTGCAATTACAATGCTGCTTTTGAAAATATATGTATATATGTATTTATGTATATATACGAACAATGTTTTATATATGAATCATACGGCTTCTGTTTCTTTCCCAATGTATGAAAGCATTTCTATTATGTAACAAGTGCCATTCATTTAAAATACATAAGCACAAGCATACTTTTCAAGCAAAAAAAAAAAAAAAAAAAAGATGTTTTCAACAACAGATTTTTTTAAATTAGAACAAATTATGTTTGGACAGTTTTCTTGCGTTCATGGATCATATTGATTTTATTGTAAGGTGTCCTTGAGTGTCATGTAAGGCACCTATAAATAAAATGTAAATTAAAAATAAAATGAATTCAGGCAGTACACAACCACTAAAAATTAAACATACAAAAAAATGTTTCTGAAAAGGGAAGTCAATTCTGAGAACAGCAAAAATATATTTTTTTTGCAGATGCTACTTATATAGAGGCCTGTATGTCTGTCTGTGTGTGTGTGTCCAAGTACTCAAATCTCAATATGTACAAATTGGTACATATGTACATAGATGTGTGCTATTATAAATAGATGACTGCATTTAATTGCTTGTTTCAAACTGATGTCTCCATCATTGTGTACTTAGTATCACATATGAATCAACAAACAGTCTTCTGTGTTTTATTGCTTTACTGATCATGGTATTTTGAGATGTGCTTTTTCAGACAGTTCCCTCTCAGTAAAGGTTGTCGAGCACATGGCTAGCAATGTATTTGACAGCCAGCATGGTCTCCTCACAAGTGGGCTTGATCTGAGACTCAGGCAGCAGGAAACCATAACGACCTTCGTCACGCAGCTCGAAGGTGTAGGAGTACTTCACGCCCAGATCATAAGCCCAGTCGTCAGAGCCACCAGCAGCAGGGTCTGCAATGAGAAGAGTGATGAAACAAATCAGACCTGCTCACTACATGCTAAATGGCTCTTGATAGAAACAATGTTTTCTTGATCAGACTGTAGTACATGTACCACGACAGGAGTGCATAGCGAAGACAGACAGTAAGCTACACCACTCAGTGCTGGAATTTTTACATAAAAAAAAATAATAATAATATATATATATATATATATATATATATATATATAGGGGCTGTCAGGACATTAATCATCCTCATATCGAACAGGTAAAGTCATCTCCTCACTAGTCTGCTTTTACAGCTTTTTATGTTTATAATCACATTCTTGAAAACAAATATAAATCAAACTTTCAGTAAAAATATTTCATGTTAAAAAGACTGAAAGAGTTGCCCTAAGCTTAGTGATGGTGATGTTAAAGCCATGCAACTGTGAAGTAGTTTGTTTATAGTCCTACACTTAGCTTTTTTACCTCTGGCGATTGTATTAAGGCTTCAACTTTCATAAAAGTTTGTGTTCATTTGTAAAGATTATCATGCTGAACAAACTGTGTAAGAATCATAAATCTTTTCTGGTCATAGAATATGGTGGCCGAGAGAGCTCAACGCGCTGCAAATAGATAAAACACCTGCAAATAAAGAAAACAACTTTCGTCAATTTGACAACACACCCGCTGCAAATGCTCACAACACAACCAAACAAAGAAATGCACTGCAAATAAAATTTATTTGGTTGTGTTGTGAGCATTTTCACCACCTGCTGTCAAACTGATGAAGATGTTTTCTTGATTTGCTGGTGCTTTTTCTATTTGCATGTGTTTTCTGAAGTTGCAGCATCACTGCAGCATACTTAGAGCATTACATTGTTATCTTAGGAACATGCTAGCTCATTTTGGAAGCAACTGTGAGTCACAACTTGCAAGTTGATGCCTATAGAGCATGCATAGCCAGTCCATTCCATTGAGAACACTGAAGATAGAGGCCTAGGATATAGAGAGTTCAATACATGTAAGAGCTTATCTTGGACTTCACAGATGTACTCACAGATGGTCGAAGCACCAGGGCCGCTAGTGTATCTGGTTCCGTACAGGGAGCGGAGAGCTGCAATAGCTCCCTGAGACACACTCAGCTACCAAAAAAGACAAGATACAAGACTCGTGTCAGTCAGAAACCTCAAAGGCACATGCCATTTTTGTAGTGTGCTTCAATGCAAACGTACCAGCTCTGAGTGATCAGCAGTCAGCCCATAGGTGTAGGAATAGGGGAAAAGGAGCAGCTGGGAATATGAGTGGACAGTCATTTATTGGACTCAATCTCAGATTCTATGCTGCTTCCACAGTAGGTCTCACTGCAAGGGTTGCTGGAAGCTCCAGTGGCTGGGAAGTGAATGGCATACATCAAACATATTTCATGGAACAGGAAAATATTACATTATTTGTGCATGTCATGAAGGACCACTTCCCAAGATTCCGTGCTGGTTAAGCTAGTTAAGCAATAAGGTGTGGACACTCATCTTAATTTCTAATATGCTGTTGATTTTAATAACTAGCTTTAATAGGAAGCAAGTACTCACTGCACCATCCAGCATCAAAGTTTCTGTTGGGGTCAGTACCGATACAGCTGCTACCACTGTTCCTGGATCGGGTCTTTCTCCACATCCTGTTCTGTGCGATCAAAACAAGAACTTTCAGATCATATTTTTTTTTCTTCACTCCTCACCACATTATACATTATATAATCATGTCAGTTTGTATGTAATGGCAATTCCCAATATCTCCTAAAATAATGCGCTCTATGAGTTTGGACAATAATTATTTATTACTTTCCCATTTTAGAATTAATAAAAAAGAGATAATATGAAATATTACAATTAAGTAATAGAAGTTGAAGTATTTATAATTTATTTTTGACTACAAAATTAATAAACAAGTTAGACTAGTTATGTAGATTCAAATGGAATTGTCTCAAATGAAGACTGTACTCTTTTCTATTAAAACGTGTTAAAATTAAAATTGTGGTGCGGGTCATTATGTTGAAGTGACGTGACCCATCACACTAAACGTTTGCTCATTGGCTGTCATCTCTGAATATGCAAACAGCGTGGCTGAATACTGATAGCAAAAAAACTACATGGAACACACATATTTATGTTTCTGTTAAACACAAAAGAAACTTGTTTAAAATTGTTAAATTTGTCTAAACTTCATTGGCTGTGTGTGTAGCTAGACCATATATGAAAATACTGAATAATGTAAATAATGTATTTTTATAACACACATTATGAACGTACATTGGTCCAGGAGTATTCGTAGCCATCAATGTTGAAGATAGGCAAAACAAAGAAGTCCATTCTATCCAGAAGGTTGGTCATCTCAGGGTCACTGCCATAGGTGGACACAGCCTAAACATAAGTAAAACAAAGTTTAGATTTACAGATCTCTCGAGTGAAAGACATACATTTAAAAACATATAGTTTTTACTGTAGCCTACCTCCTTTACGAACCACTGACAGAAAGCATGAGTGATCCATTCTCTGGCATGAAAGCCACAGTCCATGAAGATGGCTGGCTTAGCAGAGCCTGTCTGCTTTCCAATCTGTGGAAAAGGAAAAATTACAGTGTTTTTATTGTCAAAACCAATAACAAAAAAGTTGTTATTGTACTGGTAATCACTGCAGGTCATTTTGAAAACAAAAGGCCACTTAACTGTACTTGAAGATATAACATTTCTGTAAAGAGGCAGGGATTTACCTTCAGAAGGTGCATGGGACGTCCCTCATAAGTGTTCCCGATCACCTGCCTGCTGATCAGGGCAGCATTGGCAGAGCTGATAGAGACTACCCAATCATTAATCTGTAGGTGTGTAAAAAAACAAAACAAATTAAAGCACCTGGAATGGAGAACAAAATCTAGATTTACAGGTTATTATGAGTGCACTAGCAATCATACCGTTGCCCAGTTGTTGTACTTTGTGTAGTCATGGGCCTTTGTTGCACTCTTGTTGTCCATCTGAGCCTCCAAAGCCTCCTGAAGATTTTCAAACATGACCCTGGGAAGACAATGATGGCCCATTTTAAAACTGTATACTAGATAAAATCCTAAGAATATCTGACATAGGTTACCAGTAATTTGGGGTACCATGTATACCATGGTATATCAATATATTCATTTTGAATCATAAAATACAAGTGCCAGAGCACCAGCATCTTATACCGCATAGATTTCAGAGTCTAATGCAACTTGTATGTGAAATACTTACTTAACTTCCATGCCACTCTGCTGTAAAATGGTGAAGACCATGTCAAGCTGGGCTCCAGGAACAAAGAATATCAACATTCATGCCAATATTCACAAGGTCAGGACTGTCAGGCCTCCAGAAATCCACCTGCAGAGGGTGCAATGTGTACACTTACTGAAATAGTGCGTGTACAAACATGTGTCTTAATGAAAATTAAATCACTACAATCATTATATCATCTAGATATCATTTATTTATTTATTTTTGCAAGCAGTGTCTCAGAAAAGTGCACTGTATCAAATTGTATTAAACAGTTCTTAGTAATACTTGGTCTGATTGGTGAATACATATATAAATCGAATTCACTGAAATATTTACTGTAATAAAATATGCTGTTACACTGCATTTTGTCTAGATTTGTATTTGCAAAAAAACGTCTTAATTCTATAAATAAATAACTATATCAGACATCATGCCTTTTAAAAATTAGCTGACAGTGTCATCCGGTGGCTAAGATTGGTCCTACATGATAATTGTTAGCTTGCATTGCCCTTTTTTTTTCAATAATAATAATTATTATTATTATTATTATTTACCTTGCCACTCAATGTTCCTATAGAAAATACTGAAAATGCAAATACATCAATGAAACCATATTTTATATTAAATAAGAGTTTGCATTTTTAATTTTACCTTGATTTTGTGGCCTATTTCCCTTATGATTGTCACATCTTCCTCGGATCCAGGTGTCAGACGGATGACCTTATCTCTAGAGAAGTGTGAAGAGAGATATATTTTTTACCCTCTTACATATTAGCTCCACATATTGTAATCTTTCTGGTTAAGGAGATAAAAATATATTCAAGATTTTACCCCACAAATTTGGTTGGCTCACAGAGAGCAACCGCCACCAATCCCAAGAGCAAAATAACCTTCATTTTGCAGCATGTTCATGTTCTCCACACAGATCTCTTTTTATAATGCCAGGCCTCCAAGGGCCGCCCACCCTGACCTTCTCCGGAATGCCTTCATATGCATCATTTATAATTCACCTGTTGCACATGCTTTTGAAGATATTTTTAGCTATGATTTGAGGTGACAACAGCTTCAAAAACAAATCTTTCAATCATTAACCTGCTAAAAGACAGATGCTTAAATGTTATCAAAGAAAAGAAAAACTTATTGGGGCCATTGTTTAAAAAAAAACAAGTCCTAGACACATTTAGTGCTGTTTGAATGTTCAGATGAGTACAAAATATGGAATGACCATAAAAGAGAGAGAGAGAAAGTATTTTTCAAATGATATAGCACAACAAGTTTTTTTTTTAATGTTCAGTGTGTGTGGTTTTCACATTCTTATCTCATATAGAACAAGTTAATATCTTACTACAGTTATCAATTAATGTTCTTACTCTTGAAAAAGTCTTGAAACATTGCAGTTGCACTATAACAAAGTATTTGAGTTAATTAAGTCACAAATATAATTTAGCATTTCACACTGTTGTACTGCATTCAAAAATATGTTATATACATTGTGGTTTTAGTAAAATACATTATTTAAAGTGGGGAAAAAGAGTGACCCAGATTAGAGGCTGACATTTTTTCGGGAATCCCGCGGGTCACGGGAATCCCGCGGGAATCCCACGGGATGGGAAACAAAATCACTATTAATAACGTGATTGGGACGGGACTGGAAAAAATGTAAGCGGGAGTGGACGGGACCGGGAATCGTAATAACACTATGATAACTATAACTATACAGAAATATACCTTTTAAATAAATAAACTAATTTTGAACTCAATACTAGTTGTCCTGTCTCTTTATGCTCTCCTCCTGTTTGCTTTCTTGTAGCCGGTTAAGTGAATGGCGTGCTCCACACACCCGTAACAGTTGGTGGCGATAGTGCCAACCACCAATAATGGTAGAGAAGAAGTAGGCTTCTTCACACACTTTTTAGCCGCGAAAATCATAACCAAAATGGAGGCAGACGTGAAAGCTACACTGCAACGACTACTGTCTGAAAATAATACGTCAGTTGTGCTCACGGATATTTCTGGGCGGTCTGAAATAACTAAAAAAATTTTACGCGTTGAGAAAGATGGCGTGAAAACGCCATACGCCAGCTGCAAGACTTGTAGACAACTGATTAAGTACTTTTCAGACACAGGCACGAGTGGCCTTCAGCGTCACACATGTGTATGGATGGATGGATGGATGATTTGCATAAAATTCAACATGAAACACACTGTGCATTGTTAAGATGACTTTCAGTTCAATAAAATAAATTACATTTTGGATTTTTATTCAACTAAGCTGGGCATGCTGTGATCTGTACTGTATTTTTTTTTACTGTAACTGACAGATTCCAGCCAAAAAAAAAAACAACAACACGGGAGTGGGAGGGAATGGGAGTCATTCTTCTGGGATTGGGACGGGACGGGATTTCCCCCCAGTTTTTTTATGGGATTGGGATGGGACGGGATTTTTTTTGTGGGAGTGGGACGGGAGAGGTTTGAAAATTCACTCCCGTGTCACCCTCTAACCCAGATAAGTACAGTATATACACAGTATCACCTATACATAGTTTTCACAATATATGCAATACCTTTTTTTGAATTCTAATTATTTTATTTGGTATTTTTATGGTTTTGTGTGTTAAATATGGTCCATTTTTATGAAAAGCAATTATTTTAAAGAACATTTTAAATAAAAAGTTTTTGTAATATTTCAGTGTATATAGTCAAATGCCAATTTAGTTGCATTATTCAGTCTGCATTCTTAAATATGTCAGACTGGAAATAACATGATGCAAGTACACTTGACCTGAAAAAGAAAACTTACCAGAGAAGCAGACTGTTTATCAGAACTATAATCAAAAATATCTTATAGTACCATTCAAAATCCCAAATCCCAGATAAATACAGATTTTCAGCTATGCCTTTTACACTTAAGATGTCTTAACAGTGGATGTTGAATCGTTCTTGGAGCTTGTTGGGTTGAGTGGACCAGAGGTACAATGAGAGTTGGCATTCATCTTTGAGCTAATTCCAAAGTTATTGCTAGATTGTCCAGACCCACAACCTAGTAACCTCAGTAGGTTCTTGCGAAAGTTGTGTCCTACAAACCCATAAAGAATGGGGTTTACACAACTGTTTAAATAGGAGATGCAGATGGTAAATGGCATGGCTGTGTCAATAACATCCAGTGTTTGGCAGTTTTCCACTATGCCAAGCGTGGCTAGCAGCTCCATGAAGTGGAAAGCTTGGTGAGGAGCCCAACAAACAAAGAAAGCTACCACGGTAGCAGCTATCATACGGAGAGTTTCGTCTTCCCGTGAGCGAACGCTTTTTCTCAACAGACCCCTGGAACCCAAAAGTGCCTGACCGATCAGGCAGTAGCAGGTGATGATGATGAGGAAAGGCACAAGGAAACCTAGCACGCTTTTTAGCAGGCTAAGGGTAACTAGCAAGTTAATCTGCTCGCTGCGGTGCCACACAGCGCACAATGTAGAGTTCCCAATGTCGTACACATCCCGGCTTAACGCTGTAGGTGCACTGAGGAGCAAGGCAAACAGCCATATGAGTACACACGTGAGGTTGGCGTAGAAAAGTGTGCGTTGGCGTCTGGAGCGCACCGGATGTACGATACCAAGATATCGATCGATGCTAAGAGCGGTGAGGAAGAATATGCTAGTATAGAGGTTGAAGATGACCAATCCGGCACTTGCCTTGCACAGGAAGGTCCCAAACGGCCAGTGGTAACCCGTAGCTGTGAAAGCGGCCCACAAAGGTAGCGTAATAAGGAAGGTGAGATCTGATATGGCTAGATTGAGCACAAACACGTTTGCTACTGTCTTCAGCTTCATGTAGCGGTAGATGACAGCCACCACCATGCTATTGCCAATGACCCCAATGACGAAATTGCATCCGTAGACGACAGGGATGAAGGTGAAGATGAAGCTGTGTCTTCCAGACATACTGCAGTTCAAGTGGAGGCCCTCGCTCATTCCTGATGTTTTGTTCTCCATTTCTGGTCTCCAGTTGTGGTGATTATGTGACTACAAATGGGTTCCACTATCCACAGGGTGTGTCTGCAGTAACCAACACCAGCTTTAGGGTAAAGGCTTCACTGACACCTATAAAGGAGAGCAACAAAAATGTCAACCACAGTCCAGGGGAAGAGGCATCATTACCACAGCCAAAGGCCGTAAACAGCGGTCGTGACACATGGCCATGAAAGAGCTCCTGCTACGCACTCTCATTAAGCTCTACACATTAAAACTGTCCTCACTCATCACGCTATGTCTGCTAAATAAGATGCCGTTAAAAACAGATGCTTGATGAATCAGCCCTTTGAAATTACACTTATCTGTCCACCAGGAACCCCTTAAAATGCTCTCTAAAATGGTGTTTGTCACGGAACATGGAAAAAAAAGTTCAGTGAACCTGTCTTTCTGTTTGTCTGTCTGTCGCTCCCTTGATTGATGAACATTGTTGCTGATGCAGCAACGCGTGTAACTGGTTTGTTTAGCAGAACCGTGTGTGGCAGTGCATTGGTCAAGTATGTTGCTTGATCAAAAAATATCTTTTAGGACCTTTTGAAAATCCCAAAACACAAATAAATACAGAATTTCAGCATTGCATTTTGCACTTAAGATGTCTTAACAGTGGATGTTGAATCGTTCTTGGAGCTTGTTGGGTTGAGCTGACCAAAGGTACAATGGCCGGTGACATTCATCTTTGAGCTAATGCTAAACATCCTAGTAACCTCAGCAGTTTTATTTTATCTTTTTTTTTTTGGCAAAAGTTGACTATTTGTCTCTCTGTCTGTCTAAAGACATCAAGTTTTGTTTTATTATCCTGTTTCAATGAATTTTCATTTTATTGCTGTGCATTTTAAATCTGAATGGCAAATTCAGGAATTGAAATGGAATTTAAAATGCATTCTTAATTCAATTTTAATTCATTTCTGAATGGCCCACAAATGTTTTACTCTGATGCAATATTTAATCGGCTAGATGCTAATTAAGTTCAGATGTATTCATTTACATTAGTGAAACCTCCTGCTTTTTAAATTTTCTCAAATAAGAGAATACTTTTTTTCCTTGATCATCACTCAATAAGTTATGGGTCAATTCTGTCAGATGCAAATAAATATTAATAAAAAAATAAAACAAATATATAATATGCAGTATGTCAAATGTTTATGAGTATTATTAAAAAAATGGCAATGAATGAATAATTGTCCCAAACAGATGACACAGATTTTGTTCTGCTTTTGGTGGAATCATGGTTTATGTTGTGCCACATAAAATGAATGAATGAGTGAATGAATGAATGAATGAATGAATGAATGAGTGAGTGAGTGAGTGAGTGAGTGAATGAATGAATGAATTAATGAATGAGTGAATAAATGAATGAATTGTACATTTGTGTTAAGGCTGTTCTAGTTATTAAAAAAAAGTCATGTAACAAATTGTCAAATGACTGGCAGCTATGGCTGCCAAATAAAAACCGTAAAATTAAAGTAAAATATTGTAATTGAAACGAGGAGAAATATGTAAAATACACTGTAAAAAAAAAAAAAAATTTGAGCCAACTTAAAATTTTAAGGCAACAAACTTCAGCAGATTTTTGAGTTTTCTCAACTTGTTTAAAGTTTATACAACAAAAAGTTGAGAATCTCCTACAAAAATAAGTTGAGAGAACTCAAAAATCTGCAAAAAGCTGGTTGCTTTAAAATTTTAAGTTGGCTCAACTTTTTCTCTCTTTTTTCTTTTTTTTTTTTTTTACAGTGTAATATTTTCTTTGTGTGTGTCTGTGTGTAAAACCTTTAATGAAAAATTATGTAAAATTGTTTTTGCATTTTATTTCAATTAATATATTTTACTGTAATTTCACGGTTTTAGTTTGGCAGCTGTTGCTGTCAGTCATTTGATTATTATTATTATTATTATTATTTTTACATTGTAAAGGGGAAATGCTGATATTTAAATTAATAACATACAATGAAATTGTTTTGTCCCATGTCCGAAGAATGAGTTTTGAAGCTTATCCTCACAACTGAAGAGAGCACGGAGGCTCTGAAAGCCAAATCATGTCCTGAATCACCTTCACATCTTGCAGTGTGTCTTTTTCTTGAAACATTTGTGCATACATATGGAAATCCACCTAAAAATTGTTATCAGTATTCACAAACAAATGTAAATGTCATGTAAATGCATTGCTCAAAGTCAGGACGCCCTGTTATGAAAGTGTGGGTCTTGAACATACTATAAGCAGATGGATGGAAACTGTTAGCAGCTAGTGTTAGCTACAGCAGAGCCTGTGCTCATGAAGGTGGCATGGCAGTAAACGTGCTTTTCTAACTACACCATTAATTGATGTAGGTGATAGAGGGAGAGAAAGAGGAGTGCATTGGAACATTGCAGAGTTGTTATGAAAGGAGCATGAGAATCTCAGGAGCTCAGCATGAGAATTTCTAATCAGCACACACCTAAATAAACAGGTCACCAGGGGTCTAGGCTGTGGAAAGTGCCTGTGAGAAAATCAAACCTGTTTGCGGTTAACAAATGAGCTTGCTGCTACCAGGATAGAGTGAGGAAAAACTATTCATTTAGAACATTGTTTATAAATGTACAAAACTACAATAATAAAACACTTTATGCATGCTTAATTAACTATGCAATATGAGCGTTGGTTTGCCTCAAGGGGCTGCAATACATGGATTCAGCTGCAAATTTAAACAAAATCTAAATACAAACCAGGATTGTGTAAAAAGTCCAAATTTAGGAAGCAGTTCTCTTTAAGTTTTATTTGCGACAGAACTGATTTTCACTAATCTTACTTATTTATTCCCTCTTTTTTTTTCTTAATCAGTTAGATTTATCTATATTCAGGAGTATTCTCTATATTCTTTATATTTCTAACTTTTGAGCTTATATCCTTTGGTTTGGGTCAATTTTTGGGGTCTTTGGTATAAATTAGAGCATTTCTGGAACTGAAATGTTCATCCACCATGGTCCAAAAGGTTAATTTATTAAATATAATTATTATATAATTTAAATAAATAACCAATACTATGGGCTGAATGTATGATATTGACTTTTTTTAATTTATATATCCCATATAATGTGTGTGTTGTGTTCATGGATAATTCATTCAAATTAAAGTAAAGAAATAAAGAACAAACATGAATTCAAAACTTTTAGTTATGCAGACTTCCTTCAATTTAATTTGTACTTCTTTCAAATTGCAATTATGAAGTTATGTGCATTCAAATTTGAATTACAAATTTAGGAATTGAATTGGAATTTTTTAATTAATTCTCAATTAAGTTTTAATCCCATTCTGAATAGTGCACAAAAGTTCATTGAACATATATTTGCTTGGACAAATTATTTAATTTCATAAAATGCAATAATTCTGTTGTCTTGTTTCTCACCTCAGTTCAGATTCAGGAATTTAATTACAATGTAAAAGTCTATCAATTCCATTCAAAAGGATGCAAAGCCCTATAAAAAAAAAACTATCTAAAACATCTAAAGTATTGAAATAAATGAATTTGTTCAGGATGAATAAATAAATCAGTCAATCAGTCAGTCAATCAATCAATCAATCAATCATCACTCTTTGATCATACAATTCATAATTTACTCGTCTCATATTTTAGAGGGATATGATTCATATGTAAAGTGAATGTAGGTTTTTTAGTTTCACAGTCGGGACATTTTAAAAGTATGCATTCTTCTATAAAAGCAACATCCATATCAGTTGCAGATGTGGTGTTCATTGCGAGAGGAGCACAACATCAGGGTGCCGAGGGTAACAGGATAATGAAATATCACCCCTGCATGTCTCCTCCTCAGGCCTGCTGCAGTAAAGCAGTTCCGCACGTCACCATTTGATTTAGTCCTGTTTTCTTTTTTAAATGAGTGTAACTGTAGGCGGCTGTAAATTTGACTGTACAGGGAACACAGAAGCTAAATGTGCGAGACTGGCTCACTTTTAGTTGCGCATGTGTTCTCATGCTGTTTCTCTGGATTCACTTTGATAACATGGGAACGCACTACTGAGAATCAAGATTCACTGAAATACCTTTAACAAATATTGGTGCAAGTCATGCAAGAAAGATCGTATTTAGGAGTTGAACTCACATGAACACCACCACAAAGACAGAATTATGAGTGGGAAACTCAGAACTTTCTTTAACTCAGAGTTTCCTAGTTGGGAGTGTGTCAGTGAGAAAACATTTCAGAAGCAGTGGACGCAGTGTCTGTATAGACAGCAAATTTGTTGAAATGAATGAAATTATTATAATTGTCTATGAGTTGTATAGCACATGTATGCACACTTTATTTGTCATTTTGTTGAAGCAGAGTTTAAAAAACTTGAAAAAAGATGCATCGGCATTTTGTTGCAACCATAGTGACTTTAGCGCACTTGATATCTTAATTACGACTTTCCAACTCGTAAACATGAACTACCCAGGAGAACTTTAACGCACCGTACATAAACACATAAGAGCACATAACAGGAATACACAGCACCAAAGTAACTACTCTTAAGAGGAGAATGTAAAAGGCAGAAATGCACCTTTATATTTGTTTGCTATATTCTATTAAATAGCAGATAAAGAACATTGCTGCATTTCCAACATTGGACTAGTGTGGGATGGCATATAAGAGAGCAATGATGCATACCATGATTTTATTGTACAGATGCGTGAATACAGAGGTGTTTTCACCCCCTCCAACAGTTTTCCAAAAATAACCACAAGATAAAGTCAAGATACATTTTAATTGCAACTATGGACTACGTTGATGAGAGTTATGTAGAACTTTTCACTAAGCTTACCCTGGTGATTTACCGGCGAGAAAACAGATTTCACAGTAAATGATCTAATTTTCAGTATGAATAAAAGTGTTTTAAACCTTGTTGTTGTTGTATATGATATGAGAACAGTAGAGTCAGTAGTCCCCCCCCCCCCCCCCACTCTACCCTACATAATAGTGTTGTATTGATTTGAATTGAATTTGAAGTCCAATTTTAAGGATTTTAAAAATAAACATATGATGAAAAATTAATTGCTGAAGGATTGTTGTATTTTATGTAAAATTAAGGTCAATTATACAATAGATTATGCATATATGGCATGCTCTAAAAATAAGCAATACATAAATAAATGCATGTTCAAAATCTGAGAAACATGGATGTGTGGTATAATTTGAAGTGTTCAGATGCAAAAGCCTCTATGATTGAAATTGTCTTCTAAAATGAAACATAAACAGGAGCCTGAGAAAAATGCTAATGTCTGAACATTTCAGATGGCACTTAGAGGCTTTTGCATCTGCACCCTTCATTTTTATTTTGAGATTGATTTTGAGGTCAAATGTCTCCTGGATATATTTCAATGGGATTCATCTATTCACTTGCTACTTTACCTAACAACGCAACTGTCTAAAATGAGCTCTGTTTAATCAGAAGTGCAGCATTCACACCACCATCTGGCAGAGCGTTAAACTGCCCACTAAAAGTCGTCTCTGATCTAGTTAAAGATTCACTCAATCTGCTCCTCTCTCACTTCGGAGAGGTACCACGTCAAATTCACCTCATCAGCACAACTGTGGCCACTAAAAAAACAATTATCTTCTCTCCTCTCCCTCTGGGATGGCAGAGATGGGGTTTATATATTTCTGTTGACTGGGCTTTTAAAGAAAACGGCTGTTTGGATTAACAGCAGATGGAATGACATGGACATCTGTCGGTCATATTGTTTAGCCGAGCACAAACTTAAGCCCAACACACCAATTTAGCTTCTGTTATCGTGTTTAAGTTCCCAGCAGATAGATGAAAGCTGTCGCCATGGGAGTTGTGGACAACAAATATTAGTCAGCCTTAAGACTGCAGCTCAATAAAACATATAGGGTTTGTCTGAGGCTGAGCTGAAGAGATGATAATGTTTTTAACAATGAGAGATAGAACAATAACTTTGTACTGAAACTTAGGGAGCTGATTGCAGATGCAGCATTTTAAGGCATTATAGATTCGAAAGACTGTTCTAAAAGCCTAGTCTCAAAAAAAAAAAGCCTCGCAGACATTGACTTTGGTGTGCATATAATACACAGTTTTCGGGTGCATATGATACGCAATGGCCATTTCTCAAATGGAAGGCTGCATCCTCCAGAGGTCGCATTTATAGGCTGCATACGTCATCAAGCCTGGTTTATTTCAGTTAACTGGGCATTACATTTGCGATTCAAGAGCATATTATAACAATTTACACTTAACTAAGGATAATGGTCAAATTTATAGCTGTTAATATTCTAAAATAAGATCTTCTTTATGATGTATGCAGCCTACAAATGTGACCTCCAAAGGATGCAGCCTTCCATTTGAGAAACGGCCAATGTCTTGACATCCATATTCAGTTTTGGCGTACATGTAATACGCACCTACCCCACACCCCTAATCCTAACCATTGCGTATCATATGCACATATATAAATAGTACTCCAAATAGAAATATAAAGTTGTGTTATTTATACGTGCTTTCATGAGATCGGTTGCATAATTACAGTGCCAAATTTAAAGGTAGCATCACATGTATCATTTGTGGAGTAGACAATCCTAAAATGCTTTGAGAACTGCACTGAATTGCACTGAGTGCGCACTTGTAGTCCACTTAAAATCTTAAAAGTGTGTAAAAACAAATGAAGGATGAGTTGATGTGCTAACATAATAAAGTACATGTAAAGTATTTTTAACTGTAGTGTTTCCATACATATTACATTTGAAATGAATATACTTTAAATGTACAACATTGCAACTTCATTACAAATGTGTAATTACAAATATACTTAAATACGTGGCATACAAAGATCAGTAGAAATTACATATATTTTAGTATATTTAGTATATTTTAGTAAATCATAAATGCTTGTCAGTATATTCTGCTAACATATTTCAAAGACAACAGAATATTTATGAAATGACATACTATATAAAAATGTACTTAAGTCCTACTTAAGTGGCATCAAAAAAGCACTTTTATGTTCAGCTATTTGCATTTACCATCAATTTGCTATAATACATCTTTATGCGAATAATATATTCGCATAAATATATTCTTAGTAGGCTATAATGTCTGTAACAAGTACTCGTTTAGATACTAAAGTATGGTTAGTTTTCACAAAGGAAAACTTAATACTAAAAACTATAGGGTTAGACTTTATTTTGATAGTCCACGTTAGACATTCTAACTATAAGTAACTTTGTAACTACATGTCAACTAATTCTCATTAAGTTGCACCTACATGTCTACTAACTCTCAGAGTATACTGTTAGGATAGGTTTAGGGTTAGTAGAATAAGTTGACATATACTTGCAAATTTGCTCATAGTCAGTATGTTGTATGTTGTGGACCCATCAAAATAAAGTGTTAGAAGATATTAAACAGACAGTCTACTAATACTCTAATGACTGCTAGTTGACATGTAGTTGCAAAGTTACTTACTGTTAGTAGAATGTCTAAAGTGGACTATCGAAATAAAGTGTTAGTTTAAATAATTGTAACAAATATAAATGATTTAATCTACATTAATATGCGTACTGATTATTAAAGTCCCTCGTAAAGAAAGAAGGTTAACTTGGTGGCCATATCTGTGAGCTTTTTTATGAACCTGTTCTATCACTATTTAAATAATATTTCAAATTGGAAATATAATCTAAAAACTGGTATCACAAACTGTGTTTCTTAAATCACGCACAAAACATTTTCAGGCTAGTCCAGCTAATGCATATTTGTATTAAAAAGTAGGTATTGCCTCTATTAAAACGTTGTAGTCTGCGTCTAAAATTTGCATACTCTCTCTAATTTCATTCAAATATTCAGTATATTATAATGTTAAAAAGTATGCTCTATATAGTATGAATATGTGTAGTTTGAGTGTAATCCAGACATACAACATCCATTGCATCGCTATACTGCCATTCACAACTCCTCTCCTGTGGCCTCATGGGATAGTAAAGTATCCATCAGATATGCACTTTAGAGTCTCGCCGGGAGTGGTAGATCATCCAGCTTCCTTTTGGATACTGTTTTATAAAGGCTGTGAATTCGTATGCTTTTCACCTAATATATAACATTTTGTTCCAAATATTGGAACTTTTAACAGAAATGTGGTACTCTTCTATCCTCTATCAAAAATTAATTTGGCTAACTTCAACACCATCATGGGGACACTCGACTACAGTTGCTGTCACAGGTCTATGTGAGCTCCATGTCCTTCAATCCTATTGGTTTTCACTGAATCAAGATCACTCTGTATTTGTTAAAGCCACTCTAATTTATTTAAATAATAGAGCACAAAGAAGCTGGGGCTTGTACTTATCTCACCCAAATCTCTACCAAGCTCTGACCATAAGGCTATCGGCTCCAACATAAAATGAAACATTTCTTAGTTTTGTTGTGTCACTGAACATTACCACATCCTGTCAGCACTGGTTACTGTAACATCTGTGAAATTTTTCAGCTGAAAATGAATTAGTTCAGTGACCATTTACATAAACTTAGCCTCTATGTTAAGACTGTTTTAAGTGGATTCTGTGAAGCAATAACATTGAGTCAGTCTTAATGACACTGTCTGTAAGTTCCAGTATACCGCAGATGGATTTTGTTCCAGCAACAAACATAAATTTTGTTCTTCTTTATACAGTATGTACATGACTAGAATAGCAATAAAGTTAACAATGGTATGTCCTCATTTAGATAGCAAGGTGAATGTTTATGTTAACGACCATCTTCTTAAATGAACCATGAGATACTGTACTGTATGTGCAGCATAATGGGAACAACGCACCAGACTAAACAAAGTGCTTTGAGTCTCATAACAGGCTTTTAGCATCATTTTGTAACCATCATATCTGCAAGTACGTTGTTCATTCAACAAAAGAAATCACTCAGCATGGCTTTTTCCTGAAAGTGAACATTGGTTGGGTTAAATGAAATTACCCCATATACAATATAACTTCTTAATATTGATATATTTTTAGTATCTATAGAGAGAGAGAAGAGAGAGAGAGAGAGAGAGAGAGAGAGAGAGAGAGAGAGAGAGATTTTTTCTTTTAGTTTCTAAGTAAAAACTATAAAATGTCTTAAGGTAAATCTTTCAGTGTAGGATGTTCCAGGGTAGTTTTAAGGTGATGCTTAACTGACCAAAAGGTCCACCCCCAATCATCCACCATGCTAAAAACACAACCATAAATAATAGCACACTTCTCTTTAATAAACTGCATTATTATTCAGTATTACTCATGTCTGCAGCGGGAAGAGATGTTTTAAATTAATTAGTCAAGTTTAATATTTATGGCAAAATCTTAACTATGCAATGAAACTAATAATGATTCTTTCTTTAGCAATAAAACGTTTGATGTTTTGATTTTAGTTTAGTATCCAAATGAATGAATAAGTATTCAAACATGCTCAATAAACATGATTATCTTTTAGTACATTTTACATACTTACAATGACATATAAACACATTCAAAACTCTAAATAAACCAGAAGTGGTCCTACCTGACGCAGTGGATAAGAAATCACAGTTTCAGAGTGTGAGCCAAAGTGCATGAACTGCTCAAACAAGACGAGAACCAGTCAAAGCGCTTGACACTTACACACACATCAGCATGTCCAAACACACAGCATGTCGACCCCCCACTGATGAAAACATGCATTACCACAGAATCTGTTTGTTAAGACAACCACCCCCAGCATACACCCACTCAGCTTTAACACTCCTCCCATCTGAGTGGCACATCTCCAGCTCAGCAGCCAGTTATTTCGTCCTCCCATGCCATGAATCTTGCAAAGGCAAATCATGACATCTCTAATTGGCCTCCCCCCAAAGATATATTAATAGCACTGTCACCAACATGAGACATCGGAGATGAAGAGGAAATTGGTTGTCTCCTGTTCCTCTTCTGTCCTTCAAGATCAAATGTGACTTTAAAAAACCTGTAAAAACATGTGAGTACACACTATGTACTATACTGCCGTTACATCACTGATTGAGTGATGTACTGAGTGTACAAACTAGAAAGCTTGATGATCAGATCTGACATCTGAGACATAGAAGGATAGGAAAAGAAAACAACGTAGGGAAGCAGAGGTCTGTTGGGAAGGTTGGAGCCGGCTGCGTATAGACATGAGAAAGAACATAGAGAACTTGTTTGTGAGAGTTAGATGGACTGACCTATGAGGTCAGATTCTCTGATCCAATTCTGCAGTCGGTGGATGTTCCTTCATGCCAGTTCAAATCTAGTTTACCTCTATTTTTGCATGATCGGTGTGGGTAGGAAGCTGAATGTGCTAAGCTTTCAGATCAATGAATCCAAAAAACAACTTTTTAAAATGTTTTTGTTGGTTCTGTTAAGAACCGTATTCTCAAAAATAGTTCTGGGTCTGCTGAACACAGTCGAGTTTTTGTGTCTTGATGGATATGTGTTGACTCTTCTGAAGTATTGCATAAGTATGCTTTCTTTATTAAATGGATTTGCTGTTATTAATTACTCTCAATGTTCTTCCAAATCCAGGCCATAAGATAATAAAGTCATTATTTTTGTTTTCTTTGCACATAAAAAGTATTCTTGTAGTTTCATAATATTACTGTTGAACCACTGATGTCACATGGACTATTTTAACAATGTCCTTACTACCTTCTGATAGTATATATTGGCTGTTTATTAGCATTTAATAAGCACATATGAAAGAGGTCATGAACTGCCTCTGTTTTTATTTTGTACTGTTCTCTGAGGTCCACTCATAATGTTATAAGATTTTTACATAACAAAACATCATAATTTAGACTTAATAGGCTATGTTCTGTCCTGTTTTTGTCCCCCCTCATCAGAATGCTCTGTTTGAATAGACGTGGCAGATTGTAGACTTGGAAGTAAACACCCACTGCTATGATTGGCTTGTGTACACACTTGTGTATGTTTGACAGTATATGTACTTCACAGATGGATGCTGCGGTGGTTTAGGTTACAGTAAAACTGATGTCAATGGTTGTTTGGTTTTGGTTCTGTTTGGTTACCAACATTCTTCAAAATATCTTCTTCTGTGTTCAACAGAAGAAAGAAACTCCTACAGGTTTGGAACAAATTGTGAGGACAAATTTTTTTATTTTTTGGGTGAATTATTTAAGATATCCATAACATTAACTACCCCCTACCCAAATTATTCTAACATTGTTCTAATTATTCAAATTATTTCATTATTCTACCACTACCCAAAGGTAAGGAGAACAAACTGCTGTGATTATCCAATTATGTTACACTTTAGTTTGGGGACCAATTCTCACTGTTAACTAACTACAGTGGGGGAAAAAAAAAAAAAAAAATAAATACATTTTGCCCACTGACAAAGAAATTATCAGTCTATAATTTTAATGGTAGGTTTATTTGAACAGTGAGAGACAGAATGGCAACAAAAAAAATCCAGAAAAAAAACATATTTCAATTAAAGTTATAAATTGATTTGCATTTTAATGAGTGAAATAATTATTTGATCCCTTCGCAAAACATGACTTAATATTTGGTGGCAAAAGCCTGGTTGGCAATCACAGAGGTCAGACGTTTCTTGTAGTTTGCCACCAGGTTTGCACACATCTCTGGAGGGATTTTGTCCCACTCCTCTTTGCAGAAGTCTCCTCTCCAAGTCATTAAGGTTTCGAGGCTGATGTTTGGCAACTTGAACCTTCATCTCCCTCCACAGATTTTCTAAGGGATTAAGGTCTGCAGACTGGCTAATGTGCTTCTTCTTGAGCCACTCTTTTGTTGCCTTGGCCATGTGTTTTTGGGTCATTGTCATGCTGGAATACCCATCCACAAACCATTTTCAATGTCCTGCCTAGCTTAAATGCCCTGATTCTGATGGTACATGGCCCCGTCCATCGTCCTTTTGATGTGGTGCCGTTGTCCTGTCCCCTTAGCAGAAAAACACCCCCAAAGCATAATACTTCCACCTCCACGTTTGACGGGGTGGGGGGGGGGGCGGGGGTGGTGTTGTTGGGGTCATAGGCAGCATTCCTCCTCCTCCAAACGCGCCGAGTTGAAGTGATGCCAAAGAGCTCGATTTTAGTCTCATCTGACCACAACACTTTCACCCAGTTCTCCTCTGAATCATTCAGATGTTCATTGGCAAACTTCAGACGGGCCTGTACATGTGCATTCTTGAGCAGGGGGACATTGCTGGTGCTGCAGGATTTCAGTCCTTCACGATGTAGTCCTTCACAATTGTTTTCTTGGTGACTATTGGTGCCAGCTGCCTTGAGATCATTGACAAGATCCTCCTGTGTAGTTCTGCGCTGATTTCGCACTGTTCTCATGATCATTGAAACTGATGATGTGCCCTAGCGTAGCATCAAAATATGTTTTTAGAAGCAGAGTCGATGCTCTCATTCAATATGTATAGACAGACAGACAGAGAGAGAGAGAGAGAGAGAGAGAGTAATTTTAAAGCATAAACAAATTTAGCAAAATTATTGTAAAGTGTCAATCACACAAACAAACAAAGGTGAAAAAAATGGAGTAATCATATCATTTACCTGTGTTGGCAAATATTTAAGTCCATGCCTTATCAAATCTTAAGCAAACTTGTCCTCATTGTTTGAGCCATTGACCTCATTGCTTGTTTCCGTTTTTCTTATATGCTATCAGTTGAATCCACACCACATACACAAGTTAAGAGAGATACGTTTGCATTCAACTACACTCATGAGGGGATGTGAGAAACGTTTGGGAAGGTGATTAAACCAAGCTTCACATCCTCGCAGAATTTATTTTGGCTGGGTTTAATGCAAAGTGCCAGTCTCCTAAAATGCAATTGTTTGTAATATGTAGCTGTTTTTTCTCAAGGTTTGCCATTGTTGATATACCTAGTTTTTTGTTTTGTTTTTTTTTTGTGAGTTTTTGTGTCAGAAGATACCATATCTTGTGCAATCCACTCTGTTACTATGCCTCGGAGAACCGCCAGACATTAATGATCTAAGAGAATCTTATTTCACACTTATTGTGGAAGAAAACAAATACATTAACATTTTATGATGTCTATTTACTTTTTGAAACTTGAAAAAGTCTTATGGATTTTGAATGGCATGAGGGTCAGTAAATGATGACTGAATTATTATATTTGGGTGAATTTAATTTAACCTTAACATACCCGTTTCCTGCAAAGAGAACCAACAACTTGCTTTTCTTCGTCTAATCAAATTATAGTACTTCGGTAAAAAAAAAAAAACAGGTTTGCACACATCTCTTTAGGGATTTTGTCCCACTCCTCTTTGCAGATCCTCTCCAAGTCATTAAGGTTTTGAGGCTGATGTTTGGCAACTCGAACCTTCAGCTCCCTCCACAGATTTTCTAAGGGATTAAGGTCTGCAGACTGGCTAATGTACTTCTTCTTGAGCCACTCTTTGTTGCCTTGGCCATGTGTTTTTGGGTCAATGTCATGCTGGAAAACCCATCAACGACCCATTTTCAATGTCCTGATTCTGACGGTACATGGCCCCGTCCATCGTCCCTTTGATGTGGTGCAATTGTACTGTCCCCTTAGCAGAAAAACACCCCCAAAGCATAATATTTCCAGCTCCATGTTTGACAGGGTGGGGAGGCGGGGGTGGTGTTCTTGGGGTCATAGGAAGCATTCCTCCTCCTCCTCCAAACGCGCCGAGTTGAAGTGATGCCAAAGAGCTCGATTTTAGTCTCATCTGACCACAACACTTTCACCCAGTTCTCCTCTGAATCATTCAGATGTTCACTGGCAAACTTCAGACGGGCCTGTACATGTGCATTCTTGAGCAGGGGGACATTGTGGGCGCTGCAGGATTTCAGTCATTCACGATGTAGTGTGTTACCAATTGTTTTCTTGGTGACTATGGTGCCAGCTGCCTTGAGATCATTGACAAGATCCTCCTGTGTAGTTCTGGGCTGATTCTGCACTGTTCTCATGATCATTGAAACTCCACGAGGTGAGACCTTGCATGGAGTCCCAGACAGTTATTTTGTGTTTCTTCCATTTGCGAATAATCGCACAAACTGTTGTCACCTTCTCACCAAACTGTGTGCTAATGGTCTTGTAGCCTATGCCAGCCCTCTGTAGGTCTACAATCTTGTCCCTAACATCCTTGGACAGCTCTTTGGTCTCAGTCATGGTGGAGAGTTTGGAATCTGATTGATTGATTGCTTCTGTGGACAGGTGTCTTTTATAAAGGTAACAAACTGAGATTAGGTCAGTTCGTAATCTCAGCTCGTTACCCATATAAAAGACACCTGGGAGCCAGAAATCTTGCTGATTGACAGAGGATCAAATACTTATTTCACTCATTAAAATGCAAATCAATTTATAGTTTTTTAAAATGCGTTCTGAAAATTCCTTCTGATCCCAATGTTAGGAAAGAGTGAATTAACTTTATTTTTCATTTTAATTAGGTTCCAGTAGGAACTTTGTCCTTTGTTCACTTCATTTCCTTGTGGGTTCATTTACATCAAAGCACAATTTGACACAGGTTTTTCAGAAAGATTGCAACTAAAAGATGATGATGTGCCGACTATTGGATCCGACAGTAATTACGCAATCCACAAGTGTGAGTAACTGTTTTTATTACATGATCACTATTGTTTTGTCTGTTAAACAGGTCATTTGATATGAGTATTTATGCTGTTTTACAGTTTTTTTACAATCATTTTGCTACTATTTTCAGAACCTTGATGTCATTTTTCACAACTCTAGACACAAAACTCAAAACGGTTATCACTTGTAACACAGGCTGTCTAATGTTCAAAACATTGCATTGTGCATTCACATCTTTAAAGAAATCTTGCACTTGCACAATCATTGGTTCAAAAAACTAATTTACTGTGAAATACCATTGAAACATAACTATAGATCACCCACACACAAGCAACCGATAGTTTCACTGTGTCATTGTTCGTACAATGATTAAATATTGTAGAACAAAATAGGTGATACAGGTTTCATTATGGTACTACATGTACAGTAAATACATCTCTGTAAAAGTACTGCAGTAGTAGAGAGAATACTACAGACACAGTGGAATCATTGAACAAAGTTTGTAATATATTGATGCAAAACACTACAGTACAATCACATAATAGGTTTATTTGAATCAAAGCAAAAATACAGTAATTAGCTATGAAATAGAAAAGAAAAGAATTACTGTAAACATCAAATGCAGTGTTCCTCAACTTGCTTGTACTGTAAGAAACAAAACAGGAGTGATTACTGTACTTCTACATTGTCATCAACTCTGTGTTGTGGATTTGGCCACAGGTTCTCATCTACATCACAATGGATGTTTTCATTAGCCAAACATCTTGGAAAAAAACGTTGGGCATGGCGAATCCAGGCCTGACACTGGTCTGCTGTGATGTCATTGCAGGCGTCATCCATGGCCTGGAGAAGAGTGACTTGTTCATGTGCCTATCATGAACCTTCCATCTCCATGCGGAGAAAATTTCCTCAATCGGGTTAAGGAAGGGAGAGTATGGGGGTAAATATGAAACCATGCTTGCACCACATGAGCATGATGGAACCTGACATTGTCCCACACAATGACATAGGTCACACCTTCAGCTCTACAAACCTGATCAAGCTCATCAAGAAAGGTGACAAGGAGAGCTGCATTATATGGTCCAATAAGAAGTCTGCGTCCCACCACACCATCTTCTGATATAGCCGCACACATGGTAATGTTGGCCCCACGTTGTCCAGGTACTTGGATGGTTGCCCGCTGGCCAATGAAATTCCGACCTCTCCTTCTTGTCTTGGCAAGATTAAAACCTGCCTCATCCAAATATATGAATTTGTGATGGTCGTCATCAGCATCCAGCTCCATCACCCTCTAAAAATACATTTTGGAAAGAGATTTAGAGATTACTGTACAATGTAGAATTTTTGGGAATGTTTTTACAACAGCCATCTTGAAACTGAATTTACCTGAACATACTCAGTCCTCATTTGCTTCTCTCTGTCTGCATTTCTTTCGAAAGGCACACGGTATAGTTGTTTTATAGATACCTGGTGCCTTTTCAGTATGCGTGCAATAGTCGGCAAACTTATGGATCCCACATTGTTGAACATGTCTTCATTGTCCATGATATGCTGGCGAATTTCTGTAAGGCGAATATCATTTCTGGCCCGAACCAAATCGACCATAGCCTGCTCTTGTTGGTCAGTTAGAATTTTGCCTCTGCCTCCACTATTTGGCATGGTCACAATTCTACAGGGAACATTAGAGTAAGACACTTGGTCACATCACCTATTCTGTGATACATATTGGTATGCAGTCATTTGACAATTGAGAGTAGCATAATGTTTAGTGCATGCTGATAACTTACCGGTTGCCTTCCAGGAACTCGAGCTGCATCGAAAGCGCTAGGGGAACATCCTCAGCGTGATCACGGTCTGAACCAGAGTGTAATCTGTCCAATGGAAGGGGCGAGACGTCATAGGCGGGAGACGTCACTGACCGGAAAGCATAAAAGCATGTGCGGTGGAGCCGGCGATTGCTTTTTGTCATTCAGCAACCGGTCCTTCCCCCTTTGAGTGAGAGCTCGCCGTTGCAACGCGCGTCGCCGAGGCGACACGTGCATTTCTCATTCATATCAGAAGTGATGCCCAAGTGGAACAGACACTCACGAGCTATCTGTTCCCTTGCGTGGCGTTGTCTCTGAAGGCTCGCGGCTGCAGGTCAGGCTGGTGCGTGTCTGCACAGCATGGCAGTGTTACAGGCGCACCGAGCTGACGTACCTGCTTAGAGAGCTGGATGAGGGATAGGGTCTCAATTTGATTGAAATATAAGCTGATCTCTGAGCTCCCTAGAAACACTGTCTGTGGTTGACCCAATCTGACATGGAGAAGATCAGGTCTTCCTCATGGACGCCTCGCTTGCGCCTTCTGACCTGTTCGGCGACACCGTCAATTACGTCGTCAACAGGTACCAAGAGGCTCTTAGACAAGCGGCGGCGTTTCAGCGGTTTCTCCTTCGCCTATCTCTAGCTCAGGGGGCTGCTGGGCGGGAGCAGCCCTTGCCGCGTGCCAGCCCCTCTTCAGAGAGGCACTAAACAGAGCGTGGCTACTCGCACCCCACCGAGGTGGGGTAGTGGGGTCATGCATTCTGAGTTGGAGACCTCTAAGGCTAAGCCGGATCTGCGGACTGCTCTTAAAGTGTAGCGCCCCGAAGTGTAGCAGAGCTGAGAAGCTCGCCACCCCTGCGGGGGTCTCTAGAGCTCTAGAGCCAATGCGTTTTCTACCCTCGAGCGGCTTATTTCCTAGGTCCCCTCTTCTATACCACGGCCTGTCGTGCTGCAGGCCTTCAGTCCTCCTCCCTTTGGGGAGCCTGACCAGAAGCTTAATTGTATGTGCCAAGCAGGGTCTGCCTGCTTCTAAGCAGACCCTTTGCAGGTGGATTGTGGATACTATTTCCTTTGCCTATGAATCTTCAGGTCTCCCCTTGCCTATGGGGGTTAAGGCCCATTCGACTAGGAGTATGGTGGCCTCTAAGGCCTTTCTGGTAGGGGTTTCAATGCAGGATATCTGCAATGCTGCGGGTTGGTTCACGCCCCTCACCTTTGTTCGGTTTTATGACCTTGATCTTAGGGCCACTCCTGGCTCTTCTGTTCTCTCGCCCTCGCTGTGCTCCCAGTGATACACACAGGGCAGGTATTTGGAAGTCTGGTGGTGTGGGCATCTCATTCCCCTAGCGCTTTCGACGCAGCTCGAGTTCCTGGAAGGGAACGTCTCGGGTTACGTATGTAACCCTGGTTCCCTGAAGGGAACGAGACGCTGCGTCTCGAGGCCATACTTCCTGTATCCCTGCGAGTGGTTGCTTTATTCCTGGAAGCAATCGCCGGCTCCACCGCACGTGCTTTTATGCTTTCTGGTCAGTGACGTCACCCGCCTATGACGTCTCGCCCTTCCATTGGACAGATTACACTCTGGTTCAGAGCGCGGTCATGCTGAGGACGTTCCCCTAGCGCTTTCGACGCCGCGTCTCGTTCCCTCAGGGAACCAGGGTTACATACGTAACCCGAGACGTTCTCATTGCGAAAAGTTCTGATTATTGAGGCCACGGTTGACCTTCTGAGGTTTGGTTGTATCATTGTAGCCGCCTCAGTCATTGTCATGCCATGATTTATGACTTGGTCTACAACTATTGCCCGAATTTCATTGGACACTCTATGCTGTTGCTGCCGCTGTCTTGGTCCGTGGCCTTGTCCTCTACCACGTTCCCCCACACCATGGATATTGTAGTCTAATTGGTTCATGCTCCACGCTAATTGGTGACAATGAATCTCGTTACAGTAACTTGAACATGGAAGATTGTTTGTCTGTTTCCATACAACTATGCATTAAGAGTAATGCAACAGTTACTGATCATTTTGAGCAGTTGTATCAATTGATAGTTAGATAATTGTAAGGAAATGAATAGACACTCATTTGAAATGTAATGTGTGAATTGCCTTTTGAAATAGTAGTACTTTGATGTTAAGTTGTGTCATATTGAACAGATCATTTGTTCATTTAACAAAAATCACCTAAGTTTTATGTGTATTGTATCCAAGCAATTGAGAAAAGGGTTAGAGTTTTGAAAAATTAATTGGTTGTGAGTTTTGTGTCTAGAGTTGTGAAAAATGACATCAAGGTTCTGAAAATAGTAGGAAAGTGATTGTAAAAAAAATGTAATATATGATTGGTGATTTGACTACATTTTATCCCACGTTAATTACCGAAGTACTAGAATTTGATTAGACGAAGAAAAGCAAGTTGTTGTTTCTCTTTCCAGGAAACAGGTATCTTAAGGTTAAATTAAATTTACCTAAAAATAATCATCATCATCAAAACAGTCATCATTTACTGACCCTCATGCCATTCAAAATCTATAAGACTTTTTATGATGTCTATTTACTTTTTGAAACTTGAAAATGTTAATGTATTTGTTTTCTTCCACACTGAGTGTGAAATAAGATTATCTTAGATTATTAATGTCTGGCGGTTCTCCAAGGCATAGTAACAGAGTGGATTGCACAAGATATGGTATCTTCTGACACAAAAACTCACAAAAAAAAAAAAACTAGGTATATCAACAATGGCAAACCTAGAGAAAAAAGCAGCTGCATATTACAAACAATTGCATTTTAGGAGACTGGCACTTTGCATTAAACAAGGATGTGAAGCTTGGTTTTATCACCTTCCCAAACGTTTCTCACATCCCCTCATGAGTGTAGTTGAATGCAAACGTATCTCTCTTAACTTGTGTATGTGGTGTGGATTCAATTGTTAGCATATAAGAAAAACGGAAACAAGCAATGAGGTCAATGGCTCAAACAATGAGGACAAGTTTGCTTAAGATTTGATAAGGCATGGACTTAAATATTTGCCAACACAGGTAAATGATATGATTACTCCATTTTTTTCACCTTTGTTTGTTTGTGTGATTGACACTTTACATTAATTTAGCTAAATTTGTTTATGATTTAAAATGACTCTCTCTCTCTCTCTCTCTCTCTCTCTCTCTCTCTGTCTGTCTGTCTGTCTATACATATATATTGAATGAGAGCATCGACTCTGCTTCTAAAAACATCTTTTGATGCTACGCTAGGGCACATCATCAGTGACATTATCTGGGGTCACAGGTTGTTTCTGGTCTTTCGAATATCATACACCCTCATCTAGATGAAACGACAAAGATTGATCAGACCCCGGCCTGTGCCCTAACAGCAACCCTTTTACATAAAAGAAAACTTCACATACAATATTTAGTAAAAAAAAAAAAAAAGTTGAACCATAAGCATTTTATTTAATCTTGTCATAATGTCCATCTTGTAGAGAAATTATTATTATTATTTCTAAAGTCTCCATTTATTGAAAGTGCCATATGCAGTTGGAATATTAAAATGATACAGGCAAAACGAGCTTGGGTGACTATGCTTCTTATAATTTCCCATTGAAAAAATATGTTGTTTTCCTGGCAATGAATATGGGAAGCATTTAGTATGTTATCACCATTATGAAAGCTTTCTGTTTAGTGGCAGTATAACTCATTTGGAAATCTTCCATTGTAACTTTTATGTGTTATGTTAATGACAAAGGACACATTTTTATCTCTGTCCTTTTCCAGCCACCAAGGTTCTGAAAATATTTACAGCCACTTTCACCGGTGGCTCATAAGAGGTTGCTAGCTTAGCTGCTGACATCCGTTATTTTCTGTAACGGACAGTAACTGGAATGTTTTATTGGGTCGTGTTACTATGATGCATTATCTTCGGATGGCTCATATCAAGCCAAGTGTTACAACCCATAAACCAACATGAAAGGCAATTAGAGACCAAATCCCTGGTCCACAGATCTTCAAAGAAAGCGATTATATTTGTGTGGCCTTCCTAATAGTCAGCTTGGGTTGAAGAACAGTGACATTTGAGAGATATTACAGCCTATATCCGCACACTTGAGGGTCAGTATTACACAACAGTCTGTGCAATAGGCGGAAAACAGTCTTCTAATTTACGGAAATTGCTGACCCTAGATTAAAACAAATGTTTCTAAAACACTTTTGCTTGCAGAGACAGTCTCCCAAATGTCAAAAAACACAAATTTATTATCCCAATCAGGAAAGAGAGAATGGGGGAAATAGTGGGAAAGACACTGGAAAGGAGAAGATAATTAACCACTACTTTCTCTATGATTTTGGCTCTTTTAAAATTAATCATGTTCGTTTGGTATGATGGATGTTGAGGTTTTATAATTCATGCATATATTTATAGATAATCCATGTGGTTCACTGAACTGAAACATGATTGATATAACAATTTAGAATGTAATTCCACTATGTTTACCGTTGTGTTTCATGTTGTGCCATGACAAACATAACTAAATATGTGTAATTTTTGTGTAATTTGTTGTGGCAAGCCTAAATCTGAGTAAATAAGGATTTATTTCATCTATACTGCATATGGAGGCCCATATCCTAGCTAGGCTTGATGTAATCATTTTCAGTAACAAATATTTGTCTGTTCATACTGAATTCAGAAATAACTGCTAGTACTAGTAAAATGTTTGGATGTTGCATCTCTGTTTTGGATGTTTATATAAAAAAGGAGGACTCTACTAGGGTGTAAATGTATAAGCAATATCCGTAAATTTGTGATATTGTTGTGACATTGTAAGGTCAACGGTTAAGCTTAACTTTATCTTGAACTTTTCAACTTACTGGTAACAGTTTGGGAAAGTTTTGAAGTGGACGTTCCATTACATTTTGCTCAACTTGGCTTTATTCATTCGTTCGTTCATTCATTCATTCATTCATTCATTCATTCATTCATTCATTCATGCATGCATTCATTCATTCATAGATTAATACATTTCATGCTTGCATGCAATTTGTTTGATGCATTCATTCATTCAATGCATGTAATCATTCATTCATCCATTCATTGCAAGCATTCATTCATTCAATGTAAAATTCAGTCTTATTTGAGCATCAATTCAATCTCTGAAATATTTCAATCTGGTTTTAAACCCTGTCACAGCACAGAGTCAGCTCTTTTAAGAGTTTTTAATGACATCATGCTAATTACTGACACTGGGCAGTCTATGGCTTTGGTTCTGTTAGACCTCAGTCCTGCTTTTGATTTAGTTGATCATAATACACTTATATCACGTCTTGAAACATGTGTTCGCCTCCGGGGCACGGTATTGCAGTGGTTTCGTTCTTATCTCACAGATAGGAGGTATATTGTTAGTATTGGAAACATTCCTCATCTGAAATATCTTTAAAATCTGGTGTCCCTCAGGGCTCGATCCTTGGTCCAGTGCTGTTTTCTCTTTACATGCTTCCTCTAGGATCTATTCTTAATAAGTATGGGGTCTCTTTTCATCTGTATGCCGATGACACACAAATATATATATCCCTTTGAAGCATGATAACAAGCAGGCTTTAAAGCCTATTTTAAATTGTTTGGATGACCTAAAACTTTGGCTTACAAGTAACGTCTTAAGCCTCAACGAAAGTCAAAAATAATTTAATTTGTTTTGCTCAAATGACCACTGTGTACATCGTTTTGAATCTGGACCTCTTACTCCATATAGAACTACATGCGCAAAAAACTTAGGTGTATGGTTCGACAATAATCTTAAATTTGGTAAGCAGTTAAGTGCTGTGGTTAATTCGTGTTTTTATCATCTTCATCTTTTGACGAAGGTGAAGCCATTTTTGTCTCTAAAGAAGTTTGAAATGTTTATGCATGCTTTTGTAACATCTCGATTGGATTACTGCAACTCACTGTATATTGGTGCTCCTCAGTCAAGCGTTTTTCGTTTACAGTTGGTTCAAAATGCTGCAGCTCGGCTTCTTTAAGGGAAGCGCAAATATGAGTCCATCACGTCTGTTCTGATTTCACTGTATTGGCTGCCAGTCAAATATAGAATTGATTTTAAAATTCATTCATTCAATTCATTAATTAATTTATTATATTTATTTCTGTGCAGTGTTTCATTATATATAATATCTGTAAATGAAGTACACTGCCATTTTTACTCTGGTGTTTTTGGGAGGCAGTAGGAGTCCATGTTGTTCAAATCTTAGTATGTGTTTGTGTTTCCTAACCTGTTTTCTGTAATGCTTGAGAAGATTAGGACAGTGGGCTCATTGAATTGGTTCTTTCAGCCGTGACCTACTCAGTTTCAGCTCACATGACCACCACCATTTACTGGGCCTCTGGACCAGGTTTCATCTTAGCTGAATCAACAGAATCCAACCAGAATACCATGATTTAGAGGGGACATGTCTCTTAATTCATGTTTCTTCTCCATGGGCTGTGAGGCTCATCACTTTAACAAATATTTAAGTTATATTAAACTACATGGTTAAAACAATACAAATGGGAAAACTGCTGGGCCAAGCCTGACTAGAAAGAAAAACAACTTAATTGTGTGCCTTTGTGAAGAGCTAAAATAGTATTTTAAAGGATGAATGAACAGCTACTTCACACATGAAAAAAAAAAAATGTTTTGCAGGAGAGCAGCAATCAGACAATCAGATCTACACAACACTATATCTCTCTATTTGTCTCATGATCTCTTTTTATGGAAAATTTTGTATGTGTTTTGACCATTTGGCCATTACACAACAACTGTGTTTTTGGGGTCTAAAAACACAACTTTTGGAAAAAATCAAAAAAAAAGTTTTTGAAAGTGATGCCATCGTCGTTACAGTGTTTTAATGAAAACGTTGATTTGTGAAAACGGCAATGTCATGTGCTTGCATATTATGTGTTTGATATTGTTGCAATGTTTGTCAGTGTATTTAAAATATGTTCAACATGAATCAGTGTGTAATTAAATAGAAATACAATGAACGTGAGATATAGTATGTCTTCACTTTAAGAGGACATTTGGGATTTTGCCAAAAGGAAATGTTGAGTCACTTTCAAGACAGACCCCCCTTGGCAAACTATTTCTGTCCCATATCCTGTTGACAGTGCTTTCATTGTCATTCTAGAACATCCTTTCAGTTTTGTTAGGTTTAGCATTAGTGTCTCTGCTCAGTGATGGTGACCTTTCTGCAAATGATGCAGAGATGCCCAATAATCCAAACATTGCATTTGTGGACAACGGACATTCTTTTAACTGAATTGTTGGACACTGTTTGGTGCCCACTTTCACAAGAATGGAGATGGATGTTATCCCATATCCTGTTTGTAGGAGGGTCTATGAAACCCTGTATAAAGGAGACAATGGGGACAATTGGTTAGGAAATCTCACATAACTACACAGAGCAACATGTCAATCAGACAGTGAGGGTCGTGACATTAACTTAACAATGTTCTCTTACCAGGCTTGATAATATTGAGATGTTTACTCAATTCATATGTCATAATAATGTCAGTTGCACAACACGTTATATTGCAGTATAGCATTTTGGTTTATTTGGCTAGTTATTTATTTGCCTGTCCCAGAGGAAAATCAGTTTATATTACATGTTAAATATTCTAAATATAGAAATAGCCTATAATATGATCATATTTACAAAAAAGGTAATTGATTGCCTCATTTGAAACTCTGTTGTACACAACTGAAAATACTACAAATTAAGCCTCTCTAAATTAAGAGGTGTGTGTGTGTATGTGTCCTATTTTGGTTTCCAACGTATTACTGTATGTACAGTAATGCTGTTTGCCAGCCTTGTGACATCAGATGTGAAATCACTTTTTAATGTTTTGACATTTGAATTTGGAATATCTGACATATGGGTATTAAGTCCCATCACATTTTTTTAACAAATGGTTGGAAAATTTTTACCCCCATTAAAAAGGTCAAATGTTCTTTTACAAAAATATATATACTGTATATTAAAGACCCCCCCCCCCCATAGATCAGCTTCATGCAAAGACCCCAAAATATAACAATTTACCAGGTAAATCCAGAAAAAAAATGTATCAATTAAATGTGTATAGAATATTTTTTTAGGACTGTAGCATCCATATACTGTATATTCTCTCCCACGGATGTCTTTACGTTAAAAAAAAAAAAAAAGGTCTAAAGCACATAAATGGCACATATTAGTACCGGTAATACTGTGTTAGTACGTTTTGCTATCTTTTTTACTTTTTCTCAGAGTGTACAGAGCTTTCTGTTGAAAACTGGCTGATTCTTTGAACTGAGGTTTATCCTTGAGCCACCCAAGATCCAGCATCCAGACTCCTCCCAGTCAAGGTTGGCATGGCAGTGTAATGGCGAGAGGGTGTTTGGTGGCACATTTAATAAAAGTCCAAGCAGACCACTCAAGTAAATATTATCAACCCTCCCTTTCCAGACACAACAGATCCCCCGATTCAAGCCTCAGCTCACTTTCTCTAATTAAGCGCAGACACTATAAGAAAGTGTCAGCCCAGGACAGCAGTGATGGGACACCAGGGGAGGACCACTGCTATCCTGATCAACACCCTCCCTCACACATTACAGACAATCACTGAAGCCCAGCAGAACTTCAGTCAGCCAAATCGGGGTCAAAGGTCAAACACTGGAGAGCCTGTTTTGCATCTACTCACTGCAGATTTTGAAGCACCCTTATAACTACCAGACTAGAAATCAACTCTAAATCTCAGCTGTTGGAGACTGGCCAGGCAGGTGTTGCACATGGGAAATGTTGTTCGAGTCGGGGTTGTGTCCTTTTGCCTGAATCTTGTAGTGGTTATTAGCATGTCTCTAAATACGCAACAACTTAAGCTACCATTATGTCCCTTGTGAAAAAAAGAAGTATTGAATGTGTACTTATCGTGTACTTCAAATCTTAAACGTATATACAGTATTAAAAAAAAACTGTACTTGGAGATGTATAATTTTAATAAAAAAGGCCATTAAAGTATGCTTTAGGTGAGTACACTTTCATGACTGTTCCCTATCTGTCGGTCACTGTGAGTTATGTCGTGACGACATTATGGGATTCACTTGGGAGCCCCAATCACCTCTGATATTAAGAGAAAACGCCAATGAATATTGGCTAGTGGATTTTGCATACATGAGTCACTCCCTGTGCATACGGGTATAAATAGGCAACAGGTGCATCCACTCATCAGATTTTTGCTTCGGAGCCTGGTGGATGAACGTGTTGATCTCCACAAAGCCATTCATCATCTGTCTGGAAGCTGTTCTGGTTCGTCATGGTGCGAACAGCGGTGTCCCTGTCTGCAGCGGTTCCCCTGGGCACTTCAACTGAAAGAGCAGATTTCCTAAGAGAGCAAATCATGGTCGGTTCGCGTCTTTTTAAAGACGCTGTTCCGGCCGTATCCTCTTGGTTGCGGTCTTTTCCTATCCTCCGTCAACAGCCACGATCGTTGTCTTCAGTGTCTGGGCATCCAGCATGCTGAAGCTGAGTTCGTGGATGGTTTATGCGTTTGTTCTGAGCGTATAACCATGGCAGCGCTGCGATCGCGCCTCTCTCTCCTCATGGGGATGGGAGGGGCTCTCTCTGTCACTACCTGTGATGGCTTCTCTGCCACTAGCAGAGAACCATCGGCTAGTGCTCTGGACGATCTGAGGTTTACAGTGAGAGCCTTTCTGCCTGGCCAGTCCCCACGGACCTTTCACTCCTCCCGCAGCAGCTGTTCTATGCGGTTCCTCTGTGATTCTTATGTGCCGGACCCAGAGTTGACGGCCGTGCTTTCCCAGGCTGCCGCAAGATAGGGCTGGAGGCGTGCACACCTCCCAGTCCCGAGCCCTCGCGGTGAGATGATTGGCTTCTCGGTATGGGCTGTGGCTCGCGACCACGCCCCCCCCCCCGGTTTTCTTCTTCCCGGAAGTGCACGAGGAGTTGAAGAATTTGTGGACGGCCCCTTTTTACGGCCAGAAGTGGCTCGTCTGCCTCCCTCATCCTCGGTACCCTCGATGGCGGGGCGGCTACGGGTGACGTTGACATTCCCCAGGCGGAGAGTGCAGTTGCGGTGCACCTGTGCCCGCAAAACGCCGCTACTTGGAGGAATTGTCCTCGTCCCCCATCCAAAGCCTGTAGGCTGATGGCCGCTCGCGGCCAAAGTTTACAGTGCTGCGGGCCATGACGCCCCTGCCCTGCATGCCACGGCTATCCTGCGAGTACACCAAGTCAAGGCATTAAATGCATGAGGGTAGTGCCAACCCGAGGTTGACGCAGGAGCTGCGCTCAGTGACTGACCTTGCCCTATGGGCAACGGAAGTGACAGCGCAGTCCAAGTGCAGCGAAGTCGACAAAGTACGCTTTCTCGATGCTCTCGTCTCCCAGGCTGGACTGTTCGGCGACTCTGTCGAGGAATGTGCCCAGCAGTTCTCAGCAGTACTGAAGCAGACCAAGGCCGTCCAACACATCTTGCCCTGGCGTGATGCACCATCTGCCACCGCTCCACCGCAGGGCAAGCCCCAGTCTGCTCGTCGCCATGGGTGCCGTCCTGTGTCCTCCAGAGCTGCTCCGCCCCGTGCTGAATCACCACCTAGGCCCGTCGAGCTTCTCGCGGGAGCGCGGCACCCCCCGTGTTCCAGCTAGCCCCGACATCATCCAAGGAGGCGATAAAGCGGCCTTGACACGGGCAACACGGAGATGTAGGAAACTGCTAGATCTCAGGAGATGGCAAAGGAAGCGCTGCTCCCAGGGGGAGAATAATTTCATTCTGTTCCGCCACTGGCTCAAGGGCCAGAGGTACCCACATTCTCAAAGAAAGAGCAATTTCCTTTTCCTCTGGGTTTTCAGGCTCCCGGGCTGACAGTGTGCGACGCACTGCCTCCTCACTCTCGCCCGCAACGCCCCCTCTTGCCAGCTGGTGTCCATATGGCTTGATTCCCTTCAGGTAATCCCATGTGTGTATTCTTCCATGGTAAGGTTTCCCTCTTGGTAAACCCGTGTCTTCCCTTGACGGAGCACTCTGTCAGGCTCTGCTGACAACCCTCCTCCCTAACCCAGGGTAGGATCTGCCCCAGAGTCCAGTCGTATGTAGTACTGCCCCAGGCCTGGGTCAGTCAATATCAATGTATCCATATGTCACCTCCCTACGTGCAGGATGTGGCCTCCGTAGCGCCCTTCTCTGTAAGGCCCGCTTCCCCGTCGTTCCTGCCAAGCTGTAACAACAAATAGGAGAGACTTGAAGCTGTCTTTCTTTGATGGTGAAATCCCTTCCAGACGCTGTAGGGAAAGGAACAGTGGCTTGGCTATCTCCAGCAGTGATGTACTCACCTCTGGTCCCTGCGGGTACCAAGGTCAGTGTATCTGCGCTGGGGCGATGGGAAGGTTGCGACCTTTGCATGGTATCTGTCTGTCACGCGTTTGCTTGTCAACATTTGCATGCCTAAGGTTGTGACGGCGTTCAGGACAAGGTTTCATACTTACGAATCATGCAGCATGATTTACTAAGGATTGTGGTTTTCAATTTACTGGTATCTGTGCATTTGTCACAGTTTGGTTTCAGTTTAGTTCCTGTTTGTCCTTATTTGGTCGGTTTCCTATCATTAGTTAATCATCGTTTATTCCATACACCTGTCTTGTAGGAATCATCTTGTTTTCTCATTAGTTTGTGTTCTTTATAAGCCTTGAGTTCAGTTGTAGTCTTTGTCGTGTCTTAAAGTTATGTTTATGCTGTTTATTATGTTGTCAATACGTTTGCACGATTAAAAGAACCTGATTATTCTGAATCCCTCGTCTTCCTGCCTTTTACCTCAGCAACGCGTAACAGCATTATTTACTGCACAAAAAAAGCATGTTTTAACCCTTTTGCCACTTGAGCAAAAATGTTGTTATATGTTCTGATAGTGTTTCAGTCTTCATGAAATAAATAAAATCTGAGGTCACATGACAATTATTTATATAAAGCCTATGCTTTCACATGGATTTGACACTTTACTGGTCTTGAGTAATTTAAACCGCACATAAAACAATGTGGAATTTCATTAGGTATACCATTTTGGGAATACAACTTAATGAACGATTCTGTGATATTTCATTTAGGTCACAATGTGCGACATTTCTGCGAGAAACTGGTTTCATTCATAATTATTTTCCCACAGAAGAGTTAGATTATTGAATAGTGCTCAAGTAAGGGGACAAATACTTCTATTTGCAGAGATGATTT